>NC_057863.1:183649707-183969730 GCF_019393635.1 Dromiciops gliroides | reverse complement strand
AGAAATGTAAGACTTGCTGTGACCTGCCAGAGGTCATTAATCCATGTTTCTATCTTCAGGCAATTCAGGATCTAAATTAATCTCAATAAATGAGAATTTCTATTGTATATAGATAGAAAAAAAGAGATTTTATCACTTCCCCTGATAATCCACCTCAGCATTTCACAACTCTGCCTGGAAATTTTTTCTTCTGTTTAACCTATATCCCCAAATGAAAAATCCTCTTCACACTTATAAGCATTATTCCTAGAAACAGAGATTGGCAATTTTGGGAGCTTGATTCCACATATCAACTATTTATCCAAAACTATTCTTCTTTCAGGCAAGACTAATCAAAACCTTAAGAATATGTTACATCACACAATATGAGGAGAGGAGAGTATTATGTGCCTTGGTATGATTGCCTTTTTGTGAGGATCTGAATGTACACTGTGGAGATTATTTAATCTTGAAAGTATCTCTCAGGCATTATTACTAGATTTTGGAAGTGGTTTTTCCCATTCTACAAATGAGGAAAATGTGTTATATTGCCTTGTTTT
The DNA here is from genome assembly GCF_019393635.1 of Dromiciops gliroides. Taxonomy (NCBI): domain Eukaryota; kingdom Metazoa; phylum Chordata; class Mammalia; order Microbiotheria; family Microbiotheriidae; genus Dromiciops; species Dromiciops gliroides. The sequence continues at coordinate 183,969,191 of NC_057863.1, read as the reverse complement.
ATACTTAATCTATTTAGCATCTAATAATCTCTAGTTAATATGATCTCTGTGTTAATCCCATACCCCTACTGGATTGTAAACTCCATGAAGGTAGGGCCCTTATATTCACTAAACTTCTCCTCTTTCTCAGAGCCTAGCATAGGATCATGTGTATATAGTAGATGTTGCAATAAATGTAGTTGTTGTTGATAGAGGCAGGTCGAATAAGTGTCAAAATAAATCATTAGAACCAAAATAAACTCAGAATTCCTTACTGTGAATATAAACCTTCTCATTCAAGATTGGTCACTGATATTGGTCACTAATTATTGTCATGTAATCATTCTTTTTTAGAGATTTTTTCTATGTGTTGCCATGGTTGTCTTTATTGCATTTATAGTAGAAAACAGATTCAGGGCACACAATGAAAACATGAATCAATAAAACACATATTATCCTCCTGAATGGTCTATTGATGTTTTACAGTAGTTAATGTTAACATGGCAATAACTTGGCAAACCTCATCTTTATGATTAAGTCGCATATTTCCAGAGCAGCTGTCTGAAGTGGTATCACTGGTATTGCCAAGTTATTTGATCTGAAATGATCCTCTGGGCCATGAAATCTTTCATTTTCTATCCTGTTAAATCTCAGGAGAACCCAAGAGAACAGAGGTAAACTGAACATTTTAATTCTCCAGACTGGAGCTTCTACATGTATATAGTGAAATCTCAATTAGCAAAAGCCTCAAAGAACAGTTTTGGATTGTAGCTTTTGCTAATGAAAATAGGTTATGTTAATTCACTTCCTAGAGTTAGTTACATAAATATAGGTATAGATGGTGGATGAAAATGGGCAGAATTTGTCCTGATTTCAGCATGCTTATGACCTGAAAGCTTTCCCCGCCCTCTCTCCTACAACTGCTACTACCAATCTCCACCCATAAATCCATAAATTGAATAGTTTGCCTTTTCTCCTAAAAGTGCGGATATGAAAAACAATTCTGGTTTTATTTTGAGTTCTTGTTTACTGAAGTTGGCTGTATTTTGAAACTTTCTGACGTTAAGTTAAAGTAAAATCAAAGGACTTTAGGAATTTATCCCCTCAACAATCCCAAGCAGGGATTCATCTGCATCTTGGGGATAAGGACTTTCAGAGAAGGAGATATCATACCTGGTAAACTATTCTAATGCCAGGAAATTCCACCTGAGAGAAATTATTATTTTCTTTTTTTCAAAATATGAATATTGGGGCAGCTAGGTGGCTCAGTGGATAGAGCACCAGCCCTGGAGTCAGGAGTACCTGAGTTCAAATTCGGCCTCAGACACTTAACACTTACTAGCTGTGTGACCCTGGGCAAGTCACTAACCCCAATTGCCTCACCCCCCCCAATAAATAAATAAATAAATAAAATATGAATATTTTATTTTCTCAGGATTTTTTAGTATTGGTACAAACAAGATGAATAGATCATAGATTTAGAAATAAAAGGGACCTAAGGTCATCTAATATACTCCTCTTATTCTACATAAAACAAGCAGCTCAGGGGTCCCCAATTGTTTAGTTCATATGAACCCAGTGAAATTCAGGTGGCAGCCCTAAAAATCAATATCTCTTTTACCCCCACCATCCAAAATATATGCTGACAAATGAAATGTCTAAATATATCTTGTGCATACATTTTCATAAATGTGGTTAGCAGTTAGGTGCATAGTGGGATAGAATGCCTGACCTGCAGTCAGGAAGACTCATCTTCTTAAATTCAAATCTGGCCCCATAACACTCAACAGCTGTGTGACCCTGGGTAAGGCACTCAACCCCGTTTGCCTCACTTTCCTCATCTGAAAACTGAGCTGGAGAAGGAAATGGCAAAACTCTCCAGTATCTCTGCCAAGAAAACCCCAAATGGGGTCACAAAAAGTCAGATACACCTGAGAAAAGACTGAGCAACAACAACAAAAGACGTCCTAGCTCCTATACAATCACTCAAGGTAAAAAATATGTATCAGGTAGAGTGTAGCTTTTAAAATTATTTTCTATGATATTAATAACCAATTAAATCAGGATTCAGGATTTTATTTTTTATTTCTTCATTCAGGGACCAGACCCTCTTAGTCAGGCAGTCTCTGAAGGACAAGGTTGATACGTGATCAATTGCCCAAATCCTCTGGGAACATGCCCCTAGATCTTCTTGGGTGGGACCCCACCCAACTAGGAGAACTTTCAGAAGCTAATCTAGGTGAAGTCTAGCCCCTAAGCATTTAACCCATGTCCTTCTACCACCTCCCCTCACATTGGAGTTTAGGGTAACCCAGCTCATGAAGGAGAAAACCAACCAGAGAGGTCTGAGAAGAAATGGATTCCTTTGCCCTGATTGCTAGAAGCAGCTGAGTCTCATGATCAATCCATGTTTCTTAGCAGGAGGAGCTTTTAGCTCACCTCCTTATTAATGTGCCCACCCCCTCATTAACTGTTCACCAATCAGGATTGATTTCTGCCGTCATGGGCATTCCCTTTTGAAAAAATTATTTAAGGCATTCAGTATGTCCATTAGATGTTACGAGAGAAATCACTGACCACCAACTTATTATTAGCTAGCCTAATTAATAAATTGATGATTGATTACCCAGAAACTCTGTCTCTTGGGTTTTTCATTCCTCTCACACCTTTTGTCTAATGGAAATTCCTAATTCATAGGCTCACAGGATAATATTTCTAGAGCTAAAAGAGATGTCAGAGCCCATTTAGAGCAATCATCTTATTTTTATAGGTAAGGAAAATGAAGCCCAGGTAGATTACATGATTTACCCAGTGTTATACAGCTGATACATGTCAGAGGTATGATTTTCTTTAACTTTAAGTCCAGTGCTCCTAGATCTGTGGTTTATGCTAGGCAGCTAGGCCTGGGATGAGGAAGTTCCGAGTTCAAATCTAGCCTCAGATACTTACTAGCTGTAATAACTCAGGGCAAGTCACTTAACCTCAGTTTTCTTCACCTGTAAATGGAGTAAGGACACCATTCGTGTCCCAGGGTTGTCATGAGGATAAAATTAAATTATATTTACAGAGAGATTTACAAACTATAAAGTGTCATGTAAACTGCCATCTGTTATTACTATTATTTTGCCATTTCCAAGCATTTTCTGAAGTTTTTCCTTAGGTTGTAGCAGTCTCATAGTTGAACCTGAAAGGTCGCCTTTCATTTGATGCTCTAGAGCCCCTTAATAGGTATACGATGTCAAAGGTCCTCTTGAATGTGTATGACTCTTTTCATTTTTTTAAAAAAAGCAAGTTAAAAAATATGATGGATACAAGAGGGAGACCTTCCCTTCATTTTATCATTTTCAGCTAGGATAGCAAGTAGATCGATGATTTCATTGTTATAGGAAATCCTCAGGTGAGAAAAACCACCCCTACCCCTATAGTTTGGTACTTTTGTTGCAATTTATAGTTTTAGAGAGTTTCTTAGAGTCCTGAAAAATTAAGCAACTTATTACCTAGGGTTACATAGCCAATATATGTTAGAGGTGGGATTTGAACCCAGGTCTTCACTGCTTGAGATGAGCACTATCCACTATACCATACTGCCCTTCAACAGAGTTGAAGCATAGCCATATTTAGGGTATGTATAGGTTTGTTTCTTGAAAAAAAGCAAATCCCATTTAAAATGTAGTGGTATTAAGAGGGGAATGATTTAAAATTTTTCATTATTTATTTTTAACATTCATTTAAAAAAAGTTAAGTTCTGGATTCTCTTCATCCCTCCAGCTCCTTACCCAGCTGTTGAGAATGCAAGCAATAGGATAAATGGGAGATCATACAAAGCATATTTCCATATTAGCCATGTTACAAAAAAGAAACAAGAAAAATAGAAAAAAGTAAAGACTTCATTCTGTACTAAGAGTTCATTAGTTATTTTTCTGGAGGTAGATGATAGCATTTTTTCATCATGAGTCCTGAATTGTCATTGATTATTATATTGATCAGAATAGCTAAGTCTTTCACAGTTGATCATTGTTATAATATTGCTGTTACTTTGTGTAAGCTGGTTCTGCTTACTTCACTTTGCATCAATTCATATAGGTCTCCCTAGGTTTTTCTAGAACCATCCCTAAGAGGAGAATGCTTTGAAAGGACCTCAAACCTATCAACTTTACTGATGAATATTCCATAGTGCCTCAAATAGCTTCTTTCCTCTTTTAGAGTATAGGACTGCCCAGGATTGAAAGGCAGAACAGCTGTTCTCTGAAAGTTATGTCAGGATACAGAACAAGTTGTGCCTGTAGTTTTTTGGGCCTATCTTTAAGGCATCTAAATAGTCACTTGACATAGGTGGTGGGAATTAGGTGGAATAATTGGGCCTGCTGTATGTGGAAAATAGTTTAGTGTATGGATTGATGATAGGAGAGCTAGCCCTGGGGTACTGTTAAGAGAATCAGAGGCTGTTCAAGAGAAGTAATGTATGTTCATGACAACTGGTATTTTTGTGATAAAATCAGAGCAAGTACAAGAAGGGCTGAGTGTGTTTGTGAGAACTGGGAGTTGATGTGCTTGAGGAATGGTGTGAATGTGGTTCCCATGGTTCTTGCCAGAGAATCAGATGTAATATATTCAGGCTGGAGTTTGCAGCCCCAGAAGTTATTTTCAGACTTGATGTGAGAGTGTGAGTATATGTGGTTGGAAAAGTGGTAGTATGGCTTGGGAAGAAGAGGGAGGTAAGGCAGAAGGAGGGCTAGGCTATGTACTGGAGTCTACTGATGCCTCATGCAGAGATAGCCATATTAGAGAGCTGTAATGAAGAGCTTGATGTCAAGTTTCTGACCTCCCTGTAGCCTCTGCAAAGAAAAGTGAGTTCCTAGAAGAGAACAAGGAGACCTAGAGTATGGGGCTTATGTGTAATTGAACATTTGGATTCATAACAACCTCAAGTCAGGCCATCTTCCTGGCTAACATTCATATAGCATACATAATTCTATGCCTTTGCTAATTTTCTTCTTCCCTCTAGGAATACCCTCCCTGGTCCCTGCCCATATACCTATCATTTACTTTAGAAACTACACCCAAACTCACCTTTTCCCTGATTGAGTATATACAGCTCTGTCCTCCTAGTCTATTCTAGGGTCTTTGGTACTTTTCACAATTTTTATCATTTTGTCTAACACTTGATCATAGGTTGCATAGCATTCCTTCTCATATTTTCCTGTGTGTGTTTTATTTTCTCAGCTTGGTTATAGCCCCCTTGCACATAAGAACTGTACATTCTCCTTGTTTTATATCCTTTAAGTATTTAGTACAGTGCTGGGCACACACAAGATGCTTGCTGAATGAATGACATATTTAGGTTATCCAGATTCCATAGCTAAAGTTAGGGAAGTTTCAATACACTGGATTGACATGTATTGCATTTTTGTGTGTTTTATTGCAGATTTATCTTATGAAAAAAGTCACAAAATATATTTGAATATCTTGTCATTCTCATTAGTATGAAATTGCCTTTATGTATTCTAATTGAGCCCCAAGAATATTATGAAAGTAAGATATGAGTGTTATTTACTGAAAGACCATCTGGTCTACATAAAATTAATCAATCAACAAGGATTTATTAATCACCAATTATGTGCTAGTGCTGAACTAGGTGCTGGGGGAAAAAAGAAAATCTCTCCCCTCAATGAGCTTACATTTTATGGCAGAGATAACATATACATGTATTGTCATATACAAAAACAATACAAGATAGATTCAAGGCATTTTAAAGGGGAAAAATAATTATTAGAAGGATTAGAAATGGTTTTATTTAGGATGTAATTTTTTTCGGTGCAATCAGGGTTAAGTGACTTGCCCAGGGTCATACAGCTAATAAGTGTCAAGTGTATGAGGCTGGATTTGAACTCAGGTCCTTCTGAATCCACTGGAGTCCACCTAGCTGCAACCGCCCCCCCTCCCAGGTGTAATTCTTGAACCAAGTATTGATGATAACTAGGGATTTCAAGAAGGAAAGGTGAGCAGAGTACATTCCAGGTGTAGGGAAATGATGGTGCACCAATGTATAAACTAGCAGTGTATAACTTTAGGTGCTACAGTGGATAGAGTGCTGGGTCTGGAGTCAGGAAGTCTTGAGTTCAAATCCACCTTAGATACTTGCTAGCTGTGTGATCCTGGACAAGTCACTTAATTCTGTTTACCTCAGTTACCTCATCTGTAAAATGAGGTGGAGAAGGAAATGGCACACCACTCCAGTATTTTTGCCAAGAAAACCCCAAATGGAGTCATGAAGAGTCAGTTGCAATTGAAACAAACAACTGAACAACAACAAAACTTTAAGCTCTTGACCTGGATTTCCTCATGTCTGTAAAATGTGGGTAATAATACTTGCCCTTCCTAGCTAATGTGTTATTAGGATAATATATGTGAAAGTAATTTGAGAAACTAAGGCATTATACAAATGTAAGGCATTTAGTATTAAAGGAATGATTGAAAGCACTAATAGGAAAAGTGTGTTCCCGTCACAAAGTAGGAGCTTCAATCCCCCACTATAAACAATATTGCCATTTCTATAAGATGGTATTAGAATCCAAAATTGGTATAGTCACTTAGTAGCAGCTAAGGATCTTATATATGAATTATATACATTTGCGTGTGTGTGTGTATATATATATTCTTATCACATCCCATTTTTAACAGTGTGAGGTACTTCTCTCATGCCACCTAGCTACCAATACTAAGGTGCAAAGAGAACACCACTATCTTTAGACTTCATCCTATAGATCCAGGACTAAACTTACGTCAAATTAGGAAAGAACATTGGATTTAGAATCAGAAGACCTAGGTGCCAGTAGACTGTTATGTTTCCCCTTTAGGGTGTGCATCAGAGACTTTTTCAGCATTGCAAATAGTGCTTGTGATTAGTTAGAGGAACTCGGTATGTTTACTCTGGAGAAGCAAAGAGTCAGAAGAGACATGAAACTGTCTCCGAGAACTGGAAAGGCTGTCACAGAGAGGAGAAAATAGATTTGTTCTGTTTGGTACTAAAGGGCTTAATGGACAGAAGTTATGAAGAGATTAATTTAGGCTTGATGTTAGAAAAAAAGATTCTGACAGAGCTGTCCAAAAGTGAATGGGCTGCCTCAAGAAGTGATATTTTTTCCTTTTCTTGTAAGTCTTTAAGAAAAAATCTGAATGACCACTTAGCAGGTATGTTTGAGTGGTGATTCCTTTGGGTAGATACTACATGGCCTTTGAGGTCCCTTATAACTCTCAGATTCTGTGGATTCTGTAGTAAATTTTTTTGTGGAATTAAATTGAATAAAATCTTAATCCCAATTTTGGCCATTACTACTTATGTGATAGTTGTTCCAATCCAGTCCAACCCAACCTACTCAACCCAATCCAATCTAGCCCGATTCAATCCATCTAGCATTTACTAAAGACTATGTGTAAGAAATTTAACACTGTTTTCCTGTTTCTTCTTCATCTGTAAAATGAGCTGGAGAAGGTAATAGTGAACCACTCCAGTATCTTTGCCAAGAATACAATAAATGTTGTCATGAAGAGGCAGACAGTCTAAAAACAGCTGAAAAGCAACAACAACAAAATGTGTAAGGAAATGTACAGGTACTTGGGATGAAAAGACAAAAGTAAAAAACAACAGATCTTTGACCTCAGGAAGCTTATATTCTCTTAATCTCTCTGGATTTCAGTTTCATCATTTGTAAAAGTAAGGAGTTGACCTATGATCTCTAAGGTCTCTCAGTCCTACATCAATATTCCCAACATCATATAATGAGTTATTAGCATCCTTGTCTTCTTGAGGACATAATGAGATGATAGGAGAAAAGGAAATGTTGTAAGCATAGATTTTAGAGATAAAGTTTAGTGTTTAATTGACATTATCATCTGTCCTCTTCTAAATAAGATTCTGTCATTTGAATAGCAGTGTTAATCAGCCAAGGTAATGAGTGTTGTGACTGCTTATCTCACATCCTATTCTTCTCAAATGGGTAAAAACAACAACAATGACTGTGCATAGTATTGCAATTACTTAGAACAGGACAAGAATCTGATTTAAGAGGAAAATAATTGCATATTGCAACATCACATAGTAACATAATTTCCTATTTTCAGTGGGCAACTAGGGATGGACACAACGTGTACTTTCTCTAAATTTAGCCAGAGTTGTTATGAAATCTTAATTGATGCTTAATGAACTGCATTCTTCTGTATTTCATAGTACTTCTATGCAAGATTACTGTTCCCTGCTCTAACCTGATTGTTCATTGTGCTATTAGGTGTAAACTCTTGGAATTAAGGTCTTTGTCTATATATTAATAACAATCCTTTTGTGTGCTTTTATAAATTAGTACTAGGAGATGCTTCCTCTATATTCATTTTTCTGGTCTTTTTTCTGAATAGGTATATACAGTGTATTAAAATTCATCGCAGTTGTACTTAGATATTTCTTCATATGAGGAAGAAAAAAGATTGAGTCAGTGGAGGTGGCAAAGCAGGGGACAGAAACTTGAGGTGTGAGAGCACAGGAAGAGGGGCTGCTTATATCCTCCCCCTGTTGGGGGTTGGAAGGAAAGGTGGGCCTGGGAGAAGGGAACCATAGTGACAAGAACCTAGAGATAAAGGATAAGGGGCAGAGGCTGGGGTTCGTGGTTTTTGGGCAAAGGAAGCACATATCCTATCTCACATTTCAGAGTCCTGGGGGCAAAGCTGTGCACATGTTAAAGTTCTTGAATTTTATATATGAGGGCAGTGGAAAAGGAAGGATGATGCAAGCAGGAACAGCACTGAAGTTTTGCTCATCTAACCATTTGCCTAATTTATATGGAAATTAATTTTCCTGCTTGTTTAGAGCAGGGCATATTATAGCAATACTAACGTAGAAGAATCAATTCTGTGGATATGCAGGATTGGGAATCTAAGAGATGCCCCAGGGTATGCCAGTTTACTACTGTATTTTGGTCAGGTGAGTTACTTTTGAATTATGGATGCCACATCAGTTCTGTTGGTGAAAGATCTGCTCTTTATCTACTACATTTCTACTGGGCATCTACACAACATATTAAATATTGAAAACTGATCTGGATTAAAATTGTATCATTCTGTGGTTGGAGTTTAAAACTCTGAGCTCTACATTCCCTCTTTTAGGGAGACTCTAAATTGTCTTTGTGATCTTTTCATGAAATGGCAAGTGGGGGTCAACCTGTCATCCCCAAGCATATATTGAATACCTAGGGGTTGCTGAGTATTATACTTGGTATTGGGAGAAAAAGAGGAAGTTAGACTAGAAGACACAGTCACTAAACATTTTGGCATTTATAACTTAATTAAGGTGATTATATGTAGGAACTGGGCATCTGGGTAACACAATGGATAGAGTGCCAAGCTAGGAGTCCAGAAGATTGATCTTCCTGAGTACAAATCTGACCTCAGATACTTATTAGCTATGTGGCACTGGGCAAGTCATTTAACCCTGTTTGCTTTGGTTTCCTCATCTGTAAAATGAGCTGGAAAAGGAAATGGCAAACCACTCCACTATCTTTGCCAAAAGAGATAAGAGTCAGACATGACTGAAAGCAACTAACATATACATACACATAACTCAAGAAAAGTTACAGAGCACCAAATTTGCCCTGCATGTACTCACTTTAGAATTTAAAGTATGTACCTGGCAAAGCATAGGAATGATATTCTCATTTCTGTTCCTCTAGAGTTATCATTCTATCTCAACTATTTTTTATCTTAGATCTGAATATTAAATGTCTTTCCTTATTCAATAATATATAGTTTTATCTGTAATTGAACAATGCAATAGCACCCCATAGGTATATGTAACACCAAGCAGAAAATATTGCCCTGTTGCTAAGAAGGAATTCGATAAAAATTGAGGTAGGAGGGATTGCTTCTCAGTGTTGTTGTTGCCGTTGTTATGGTTGTTGTTGTTTGTCCTTCATTCTCAAAGAGGACCATGACAGATGTCATGACTTGCAAAGACTTGGATTTAAGTGAGGAAGGGCTGTTCAAAGTCACCAGTCTCACTTTCTCCTCCAGAGCCATCTGGGTCAAGATACATTATCAGGATGACTGGAGATGGTCCCTGATGTTTTAAAACAATTGGGATTAAATGACTTGCTCAGGGTCACACAGCTGGTTTCTGAGGCCGGATTTGAATTCAGGAAGACGAGTCTTCCTGACCAAGCCCAGTTCTCTATCCACTGTGCCACCTTAACTGCCCCAATTAAGCACCTATCATATGCCACGAACTTTGTTAAGCATAAAAATTGTTCTAGATAATGTGCACACCAGGAGAAAAGATTTATGGGTTTTTTTGGCCAGCAAACTTTTTCTGGGATTAGTTTTTTTCCTAGAATTCAGGTGTTGAGAGCAGAGGAATAAATAGTTATAATAGCTTGCATGTACACAGTATTTTTTACATTCAATTCAACAATAGGTATTTATTAAGCAGCTAAGAAAACACCAAATGAGGACACAGAGCATTGGACTGAACAACAGCACTGTATGGAACCCTGTGACAGGAAAGACCCAAAGTTTATATAATGCCCTCCTTGCCCTAATGGAACTTATAGTCTAGAAGAGGGATATGAAACATATTCAGATCATTAAAGTTTGGCTGCAGTAGAGAGTATGTAAAAGAATATAATATAGGCTATGCCTGGAAAGGTATCGTCATGGTATTGTAAAGAACCTCGAATGACAGGCAAAGGATTTAAAATTTTGCTCTTTAGGAAAGAGGAATCCACTGTTGTTGGTTTTTTCTTAAACAAAGCATTGATATGATTAGGTTTATACATAAAGGAGTATAGATTAGTCAGATGTCAGTCTATATGATAGTTTGGAAGGGGAGCAAATGGAGGTAGGGAGACCTGTTAGGAGAATATTGTAATAGTGTAAGGAGGTGGATCTGCAGGAGAACATGATGTTTTGGAGACTTGCCTCTAGTCCTCCAGACGTTGCGTGGATAGCAATGAAGAATGCAGGCTTGCTATCAGCTGCCTCTCACTTACACTACGTGCCTAAGCCATGTTTTGTTTTCTTTCTTTTTTTTTTTTTTTTTTTTTTTTGGTTTCTGGTCATCCATTTCTCAGATAATATTCTTTATGCTGTTTTCCCTGCAAAATTCTCCATCTGTGCATACAACTCTTCATATAGTTTGTTCACACCCACTGTGTGCTTCTTCATTACCCTGTAAGACATTTTCTACTTCTTTTCTTCAAAGACTGGTTTTCTATCTCACACAGTCCCAGAACATTCCTGAAAGAATATTGACATTAAAATGTGGGCCTTTATTTTAGGGAGACACTTAAGGGTCATGAAAAACACCGTGCAGTTCTTGAAAGACAACCCATCATGCTTTTCTCCTCCTGTTTAGTTCCTGGCCCTATATGTTGTTCATGCTCATCTTCTTTAAGGAAAGTTATATGGGCTACTCTTCCAACTGTATGCCAAACTGCAGGCATTCTTTATCTACTTAACTTTTCCAGTTTGACTAACTAGACTAAGCAATTTGAAATAATAATAATTGCTAATGCTTATGTAGTACTTCAAGGTTTGCAAAGTGCTTTATATGTATTATCTTGTTTGGGGTTCATAATTTTGTAAGTTACTTATTATTATCCCCATTTTGGGAATGAGGAAACTGGTTGAAAGATGGAAAATAACCTTCTCAGGGCCACGAATATGAAGTGTCTAAGGCAGGAATTGAACTCATTTCTTCCTTGACACCAAGTTTAACACTATTCACTATAACACCCAAGTGACTATGGTTCTCTATCCCTTTGAAGAAATTTTGAAATGTTTGGAGGCTTGATGCCATCAGTACAATCCACCCACAAACAACAACAGCATCTTAAGAACGTCACCATGTATAGGATTCCCTTCTTCCATTTGTATTCTGTATTGAGCCTTCTCTTTGATGCTGGCAAACCCTTTTGGTAAACATACATGCACCTTTTTATATGCCACATGAATCAGTGGGCCATAGAAAAATGTTATTTGTCTTAAAATAACTTTTAAAGCATTTTTTGTGATTTTAACATAAGCATGGGAGGAGAGTTTTGTTGGAGGAGAGCTTTTAAAGATGTATTTTTCTCTACCAAATCAAATGATTAAAAAAAAAAGTAGGTAAGAAACAATAAGCCCAAAGAAATTGTGCATTCTCTACACCCTATAGGGGACCAAAACCCTGCATATTTCCTCTAATACCTTTATCAAGGATGCCTTTGATGCTTGTGCAGATTATTATACATGGGAAAGTAGGAAGCTAAGTTAGGAGTTGGTTCTTAGGGAATGATTGAAACAAGCATTTAAGTACCTACTATGAGCCAGGCACTGCGATAAGCAATTTACAAATATTATCTCATTTAATCCTCACACCAACCTTGGGGGGTAGGTGCTATTATTCTCTCCTTTTTACATTTGAGGAAACTGAGGCAGATAGCAATGAACTGACTTTCCTAATGCCACAAAGGTAGTAAGTGTCTGAGGTCAAATTTGAAGTCAGATTTTCCTGACTCCAGAGGTCTTATCTATTGAATCACCTAGCTGTGGTAGTATTCTCTTATTCCTTTTTATTTTTAATAATGAGATCTAAGTTTATTTATTTATTGTCATGCTTTTGGTATTGGAGAATACTGAATACTTCTTTTACTAAACCCGAGACACAAGGACTATTTCTGTGAAAACTAATTCAGCAGCTTTCTCCATAAAAAAAAAAATATTTTGGTGCTTTCAATTTCCCCATACAGCACATTAGGGATTATGATGCTGGAGCCCAAATCTAGTAGCTTTGCATTTCTTGATGATAAAAAGTATTTTACTTCTTAAGTAAAAATCTTTAAAGATATTTTCCAAGTTTTATTTGTCGCCCTTCTTCCACTTTTTGTCCTTAAATGCCCTTGGAATTACTTTGCTTAGTTAGGTCTCTTGCCAGGCTTTTCTAAAATTTGTTTTTCCCTTCAGTTCTTCTCACTTTTATAAAGTGATACTGTTCACAATCTTTGACCATCTGCTTCTGTAAAATTTTACAGACAAGCTTATATTTTAAAATAGTATTGCCCTTGGCTGCCATGTCTCTTTGCTTGGCAATGAAATCTAATTTAACTGGCTGAGGTCATTTCTAAGCCTTTAAAATGTCATTGTGAGCATTGATTTACATCTGCTAAACTCTTTAGTTATAGTCTGTGTCAATGTCCTTTCCTTTAGGATGTTCCCATTTCTAATGCCAATACATGATTTAAATAGGTCAGTTTGTTTGCTGTATCTTTGCCATTTTTTCTTCTAGTTTTGTATTTGCTCTGAGTCACCAGTGAACAGTTAATTCAGAAATGACTTCCATATCCATAATAAGCCAGTTCCTGTTTGTTACAACATAATTTCATTTTAAGCGATGATATTTGGTCTTTGCCATGTCCTGTTCTCCTAACTCTTTTCTCAAAGAAAGTATTCACTGCAAGGCTTCTGTGTCATATCTAAGCTTCTGGCTTGTCTGATATTTTGCTTCTGAACCATATTTTTCAATGGATTCTTTGCCAGTTTCCCCTATGCCCTCTTTTACAATGACATCATTGCACACCAAAGTATATGTTTATTTAGTTAGGAGGATTTTACTGAGATCTTCATAGAATTTTATCAGATCCTCATTTTCTGCCACAGATTTTGACTCATAAACTACAATTATTTTCATGGTGTTATTTTTGCAAATGCTTATCATGATTACTATATCATTTCATGGGACATTTGATCATCTCATATTATATATTTTTTTTTCAGGGCAATCAGGGTTAAGTGAGTTGCCCAGGGTCACACAGCTAGTAAGTGTGAAGTGTCTGAGGCCGGATTTGAACTCAAGTACTCCTGAATCCAGGGCCAGTGCTTTATCCACTGCGCCACCTAGCTGCCCCCATCTCATATTATATTGAGAAAAGAGTAAGAGAGTACTAATAACTATAGGGATCTGAAAAGGCATACTGTAGATATGACTTATAAATTGAACTTAGAAGGAAGTGAGGAATTCTAAGAGCTAGAGGGGAAGAAGTATCACATTTCAGGTATGTGGGAAAGTTGTGCAAAAACACATAGGTGGGATATAGAATTCACCATAAAGGGAGTGGCAAGGTGCTCAATAAATACTTGTTGAGTAAATAGATGGTCATCAGGCAATGATCTTACATTTTAAGTACCTATAGCTGTGGCATTTTAAAAAAAGGTTTAGGGCAGCTTGGTGGCACGGTGGATAAAGCAACGGACCTGGATTCAGGAGAACCTGAGTTCAAATCTGACCTCAGACACCTACTAAGCTGTGTGACCCTGGGAAAGTCACTTAACCCTCATTGCCCTGCAAAAAAACAAACCAAAAAAAAAAAAAAGAAAGGTTTGAAAAACATAATTTCTGGATAATTTAATACTTTTATTAATAATGCCAGCATTATAATGAAAGGATGGTTATTTGGAAATCTCTCCTTTAGACCAAAGACAGTCATAGTGGTGGGCTCACAGTTTTTATGCTCTTTGAAAAGTAATTGTTCCCCAGGGTGGCAATGAACTCTGATTGGTTAAAATTAATTAGAGAACAATTAATTAGAGAAAATGTAAGCTCATTAGCTTACATCTCCATGAGACATCAAGAAACAAACAAAAAAAGGGACAGAATGCTGTTTTCAGAGCTGGTTCTTGGGGTTTGGAAGTTTTTGGTACTTCCAAGGAGGTGTGATATGGGGAAAGGTGTAGTCATTGCTCTCCTGGTCTGCACTGTGGTTTTTACCCAGGAAGGGCCCTTACTTCTTTGGGATTGGAAGGGATTCTGTTCTTCAAAATTCCTAATTCTTTGCAACCAAAAGCAATACAACTTCTCAGGACTTTCACTCCTTGACTGAAAGTGATCCTCTTCTCCCTTGAATTATGATCCCAGTGGCAACAGAATTGCCAAACAGTTTCCCCTCAAGGCTCCCACTCCCTTTTGACTGAAAGGGCTCCTCTCAGTCCTTGAATCCAGAATTGGGTATAGGCAATGGAGTTGCCAAACAGTGTCTGGTCTTGCATCCACTGCTAGCACAGGGATTCCTTGTAATCTTTTCTGACAAGTTGCCAGGTCCCCTTACTATTTCTGATTGGAGAGCTTCCAAAATTCTGCTTCTGTCACTAACACCTAGTCCTATCATTGTTGTTTCATCCATGTGGGACATGGGCCAGCTTCCACTCCCCTACATCATAGATCTCTTTTTCTTTCTTTATGCTGTATTTGGCTGGAAGAATTTCTTACTCCAACCTTTTGTTGGCTCTGCCACTTCAGGATTCAAGTTGAGGCATTATTTTAAAGTTGTTTGAGAGGAATGTTAGGAGAGCCCAGCTGAGTGTTTCCTCTACTCTGTGTAAGGGCCAAATTTGGTATTGGGAGAGTTAATTGGGGGGCTTGCCATAATATTGAGGTAAAAAAGGAGATTAACAGCCTCTTTTCAATAATCAAAACAGGGTTTGTTAATGGTAACAAATTTAAAACACAAGTGAGGTTAATAAAGCTAGGTACAATGAAAAAGGGAATAGAAGAAAGAAAAAATATACTACCCCCAAACTCACCACACTCCAGAATCAGCTGTTTCAAAGAGAACCAGTCGCACATTGTCCCTCTCTCTCTCTCCCATGCGCCAAAGTGAAACTCTCCTCCCTTCTCTGTCTCAGAAGCCCCCTCTCCCACAGGAAACAGGGCTGATCACACACACAGCCCCAAGCCAATTGGCTGGCAGTCCTGATTGACATAACTAACAAGCATCTCTACAGATAGGAGTTCTGGATGCCGAAGACCACCTGACTTGTCCTCCCTAGGCTTTTTGTCATGGCTGGGCTTCCCTCATTATAATTTGGCCAGGCCCATGTAGGTATGCGGGTGTCTGGCGTGAGGTCAGCATGCATGGGCGCATGCTAGGTTTTCTAATTTTAGCCAAAGATGGGGTCATAGAAACTCCAAATCACGATTAATTCCTTACATCTGCCATCTTGGCTTTGCTCCATTCAGTTTCTTCATCTCATTTTTCAGATGAAGAAACTGAATGTCACTAAGATTAATTAATTTGCCTACCATCACAAAAGTAGTAAGTAGTAGAAATGGACTTTTGGTTTGGGCCTTCCGGTCCCAAGTCCAATGCTACCATATGGCATGGCTCAAAAAGCCTCCCCTTCATGAAATCTGACAATGCAACTGCTTATTTCCTTGACATGCTTCTAGAAAGGTGCCATGACATCATTGAAAGAGTAGTGACCTGGAATTCTGGAGACCTTGGTTCTTATCCTATGTTGGTTATTAGCTATCTGTGTGACCTTGGGGCCAATCACTTAACCTTTCAGATCTTCAGTCCATTTTTCTGTAAAAGAAACAGACCATATGATTTCTGTGGTCTATCCTAGTTCTAAATGTATAATATTTCTCCCCACCTCTAACTGGACCTTTTAGGCCCTACATGACTATAGACATATATTATTGCCAGTGATGGGGTTCTAAAAAGAGTTCTAAATGCATTTTATTTATGAATGTGATGCTTGCTGTGCACCACATGGCAATTTGAGCCGTCAGTGATCTATAAATGGCTGGTTGTAGAAATGAGGCTAAGTGGTAGACCAAGGCCTCTTGTGGGACTTAATCCATTTGTTGTTTATGACATGCTGAAACTGCCAGTATAATTTTCATTATGGGAGATTCCCTTCCTTAGAAAAGACACACTTGTGTTATATCATAATTGATGTATTGAAAAGAGCTCCAAATACATTTTACAAGGTTGAGGTGTATGATGGCACAAGATTTCTTGCAATCTTTCAACTTGAATGTTGTTCATATATTATCAGTTTAGAAAAATTTTTCCAAAGACTGTTCAATACCAGCTTCCTGGTTGTTGGTGCCCTTGAACAAAGCTACATAACATAGATTGAGTAAGCTTGGACCTATCACTCAGTCTTGGTTCACTTGGTGGTCATGGGGAATATTGTTCTACAGTCAGAACATTTTTTTTAGCTCCCTTGGGCAAGCAGAGATATAATCAATAAGTTTCTCCTTTTTTAGACCTCGCTTCCATTTCTAAAAATTCGACAGGAGACATTTTAGGTGGCCTCACTGTTTAAAAAGGTTGAAGTGTAAAATTAAATTGTCATACAAACAGTGATGGCTTGCTTTGCAAGCCGACAGTGCTGTAAATACATAAATTTTAAGCCAGTTAATTACTCAGAACACTTAATAGGGCCATTAATGGGAGTAAATTCAGTCCATTAATTATTTTACCAGCAGCTATTAATATGCTAGCCCAGAAATGGAAATTAAAATTCTGACTTATATATAACAGTTGAACAGACAATTTAAACTACTATCAGCAGACAAATAATCGCAGCTATTCCTTTTTGCCTTTTAGGGCATTTTTCTCCCCCCTCCCCCCGCAAAGTTCAACTAAAATGATAAAATGTTTAATCTTTGGAAATGACAATTTATCATGAATTGCCAGATCATCCTCTCTCTTTATAAATTATTTCCAAATGTAGAAGACAAATCTTAGTACAATAGAATATGCACCAAATCTATGATTTCATTTGCATAGGAAACTCTTGGATGAAGAAATTCTTTTTACAAATACAGTCCAGCATGTTTTCTGTAACTTATAGTCTTGGAGAGTAGCTCAGAACATTGAGCATATGGCCAGTATATAACAGAGGGAGGAGTTGAACTCTGGTCTTCCTGGTTCTGGAGCTTGTTCTCTAGTCACTCCACCATGTTAGTTCTGAGTCCTTTTTATTTAAAAACATTTTTTTAGTATAGCAAATTCATAAATTTTTAGGGGGAGGTTTTTTTCTGTAGGCAATCAGGGTTAAGTGACTTCCCCAGGGTCACCCAGCTAGTAAGTACCTGAGACTAAATTTGAACTCAAGTCTTCCTGACTCCAGCACCAATGCTCTATCCAATGTACCATCTAAGTGCCCCTCTCCCAATTCCTAGATGTAGGATTAGAGGGCTTCTTTGAGATGATCCAGCTCAATTTTCTTATTTTATCCATCAGGAAACTGAGTCACAAAGTAGTCAAGTGATGCCTAGTATCACATAGGTAGTGAGTAAGAGAATTGGGAGTTAAACAGTCTCTCTAACTCCAAATCCAGTGTTTCTTCCACTACATGATGAAGCAATTAACATGACCAAGGTTGATTTAATTTAGATAAGGGAGTATCTTAGACACATTAAGGGGCTACGGGTGCCCTAATGCACTATTGCTGAAGTTGTGAAGTGATCCAGCCATTCCAGAAGGCAACTGGGAACTATCCTCCCCAAATCTCTAAACTGTGCATACCCTTTGACACAGCAATGCCATTACTGGGTGTATATCCTAAAGAGAACAGCAAAAGAAGAAAATGGTCTATATTTTATAAAAGTTTTTTTTTTAGTAGCAAAACCCCCAGAAACTAAGGAAGTACCCAACGATTGGGGAATGGCCTAATCATGTAATATTACTTTGTGATAAGAAATGAGGAAATGGATAGTTTCAGAGGAAATTAAGAAGGCCTCTGTGAAATGATGCACAGCAGCATGAGCAGAAGTAGAAAAATGTATATAGAGACATTATATTGACAAACAACTCTAAAATTTTAGAACTCTGCTTTATACTTGACATTCCAGAGGAATCCAGAAGAATCCAGATAAACTATATTACCTTGCCAGCATGGTCATGGTCTTAATACACAGAACAAGACATACACTTTTGGACTTGGCCAATATGGAAATTTGTTTGGCTTAGTTGTTCATATTTCTTATGGAATTCTTTTTTAAAAATTGCTTTTGAGGGGCAGCTAGGTGGCACAGTGGATAAAGCACCGGTCCTGGATTGAGGAGGACCTGAGTTCAAATCTGGCCTCAGACACTTGACACTTACTAGCTGTGTGACCCTGGGCAAGTCACTTAACCCTCATTGCCCCACAAAAAAAGAAAGAAAAAAAAGAAAGAAATAACATTGGCCTTAAAAAATTAAAATTATATTAAATTGTGTTTAAAATGGTAAGGGGAGTAGGAAAGAGACAGAAAACATACGCATGTTAATTGGTAATAAACAAATTAAATTAAATTAAGTTTAAAAAAGAAGAATGCCAAATTTTGAATGTAGTATCCACTCTGGTCACAGGACATTAACACTATTGAAGGCTTTTAAAGGGCAGCTGTTAGTTAGTTATTATTGGCAGGTTTAGTTCAAGTGGGTAGCCAAACCCAGAGTGCCTCCCTTTATCTATAGCTTCTTGCTCCTAAGGAAGAAAGGACACTGATTTTATAGTATATAGAGTATTGTAATTTTTATTGAGACTCAGAATCTGTAATAAAAACAGCAAGACACAGTGTGAGACAGTTGTCTTTCAGGTCAAACAGTCTCTCTACTGTTTTATCTGCCAGATCTGGCTTCTCTCTCTGGAGGGAAGTCACCATCTTCTTTGACACAGAGGGGGAATATGGGGAAGAATTAATCCTGCAAATTTAAGAAAGGCCTCTATCACCCCCCATGTCTCCTTTAGTTGAAATGCCCTTGCAGTCTCAGCTAGTCTGAGCCCTATAATTAATCCCTGTTATGCTGCATAGCAGTCAGCTTTGTACACAAGACAACGAGAGGGGGCTTTTGATACAACTAATGCAATTTGGCAGATCTCTATTTGATTGTCCCTTTTCAATACTGCTGTATTACACTGACACACTGGAGCTGGATGAAAATTAGAGGAAATGGAAAAAGAACTGATGGGTGGGGGTGGGAGAGGAAGGTGCCGAGTATGAGCAGATTTTTTAAATATTTCTATTCTATACAAAATAATGGCCAAATTAGCATCTATTGTGTTTGAGTCAATAATTTGGACACTTTTATGATAGTAATGAATTTGAAATGTTTTTGATTCTGGGACTAGAAAGGACTATACATGCCAAGAGGGTGCTAAGAATGATGTGGATATAATGATTTCAAATCTGACTATTATGTTCCAATGAGCTCTTATTTTCTGAAGTTTCTTTTCTGTTGGGTTGCTTTTTGGTCTGGGGTTTTAAAATATTTAGGCTGCTTTCCTTGCACATTTCCCTTATACATGCATGTTTTTCATCCCAAGATCAAAATATTTTTGTTCAGTGCCTCATTCTTTTGTTATTACTGTGGGGTTGCTTGGCAGGGATGTATCCTGGGAATGTAACTGAGCATCTCTCTATCTATCCCAGGGTCTGGTGCCTATTATGTTGAAGCCATGTATCAAATTCTGGCTTAGAAAGCATGTGGATGCTCTCTGAAGCTACAGCAAGTCGAACCTAATGACATTTCATGGTTGCCATCTTATTTTTAAATTGGCACACTCAAGGGCTACACATTTAATGATGTCTTTTTGGACAGTTTGATGCAATCACTAGTTCCAATTAAATACAAATTTAAACAGTTTGCAACTCCTATTTCGTAATTCTTTTTTTGTTTGTTTTTTGTTTTTTTGTTTTTTAGTGAGGCAATTGGGGTTAAGTGACCTGCCCAGGGTCATACAGCTAGTAAGTGTTAAGTGTCTGAGGCCGGATTTGAACTCAGGTACTCCTTCTTTTTTTTTTTTTTTTTGCAGGGCTATGGGGGTTATGTGACTTGCCCAGGGTCACACAGCTAGTAAGTGTCAAGTGTCTGAGGCCAGAATTGAACTCAGGTTCTCCTGAATCCAGGGCCGGTGCTTTATCCACTGCACCACTTAGCTGACCCCCGAACTCAAGTACTCCTGACTCCAGGGACGGTGCTCTATCCACTGTGCTACCTAGCTGCCCCTTCATAATTCTTTATAATGTTCTGTCAGATTATTAGGATTCTCTCCCATCTGTCTAGGGAGTTTAATAAATAAGAATTTGGGATGGATTGTAGTTGAAAGAGAACTGAACTGTGAGTCAGCTGACATGAGGTTGAATTCTGGCTCTGTTCCTTAAAACCTGTGTGACCTTGGTTTTTATAGTTCTAGAGTGCTTTGGTATGAGTAAGTTCAATTTTCCTCTCCCCCATTGAAATCTATAGGCAGATGGTGCTGTCACCAAAACCCAAATCTGAACACTTAGAAGGGCTTTGGTAAGTCCTTCTAAGGATTGTCAACTTTACAACCCTTAATCCTAGACGATACAGCATATTTCCCTCTCTTCAATCAATAACTCAACTGATCAGTCAACAAACATTTATTAAGTACTTTCTTTCTACCTGGCACGTAGGTGGAGAGAGCACCAGGCCTGGAGTCAGAAAGACCTGAGTCCAAATCTGGTCTCAGATATTTATGCTGTGTGAACTTGGACAAGTCATTTAACCTTGCCTCAGTTTCTTCATTTGTCAGACATAACTGAAAAATGACTAAACAATATCAATAATCTACCAGGCACTGTGCTAGGTATAAAAATACAAAGAATTAAACAATAATTATTTTCAAGGAACTTATATTCCTGTGGAGTATGATGTAGTAAGTAGCCCCCAAAATAGGCAGACTGTAAACTCTGGTCTAATTGATTTTGCTGAAATGCCTTATTGCCCACTATGTAATCACATGCTAGTAATTTAGCCCAAGTGTCCACCCATAGCAAATTATTTTATGGAAACTCCACCTTCTATCTAGAAAGGTGCAATTAGTTCAGGTACTCCGCAAGTCACTTCACTTGACAAGACTGTCACTTTGCTCTACAGCCTAGAGACTGGACTTATTATTTCACATTTACCTCCCATCTCTGTACCATTGCATTGGACACCGTGTTAAGTACTTTACAAATATTATCGTATTTGATTTTCACAATAACTCTGGCAGGTTATAGCCACATTTTACAGGTAAAAAAAAAAATGAGGGTGACTGAAACAATGAAAAAGCCGTTTATTTGGTGTCTTCTGAGCCAAAGGGTGGGAAAATGTCTTTCTTTTCTCATAGACATGATTTGAAGGCCTTCCAGTTAAATCTGATTTTGGCCAGAGCTTTTTGCATTTCAAATCTAATGAATTTCACAAAAAAATTCTTATAAAGAAATACCATGCTGACTCATTCTCAACTTAGGGATAAGAATTAGATCTGTGATTTGATTGGCAGAGGGAACTTCCAGGCAAGGACACTCTTCAATGCATGCTGGCATTTTATTTATAACTTAAATTCATAGTTGCCAGGAACGTTGAGAGATAAAATGATTTGTCTAGCCAGTATGTGTCAAAGGCAGCAATTGAACCCAAGTCTTCTTGGGTTTTATGTCTGCTTTCTATCCACTATGCATTGCTGCCTTTCCATTTTCAATCTTCTCAGGAAATTTTTTGGCTAATTCATCCTTACTGTAAGGACAATGAAAGGAAAATCAAAATTACTGCCATGACTTCTAAAATTCTCTCTGTTTTAGGCTCAAGGTTTTATAAACAAAGCAGACAGGTAAGCAGACTATTGTTTCATTTTAGGTTTCTTCCACTGATGCCAAAAAAGCTAGAAACAATTAGGAAATACCTCAGTAAAGAATGTATTGAGAAATACAGTTAGGGAAGAACATTGGAGAATATCATCACTAGATTTTTAAATCTAGAGCAGTTAGGTGGCACAGTTGATAGAGAGATGGGAATATTTGAGTTCAAATCCAGTCTCAGATACTTAATAGCTGAGTTACCTTGAATGTCACTTAACTCCAGTTTCTTCATCTATAAAATGGAAATAATAATAATACCACTTACTTCCCAGGCTTGTTGTTGTGAGTCTCAAATGAGATAATATTTATAAAGTGCCTGGCAAATAGTAAGTACTATGTAAGTGATAGTTATTATTTTCATGTCTTTACCATAAAGAGTGTTTATTTTTGTGTCTTAAAAAGGTAGAACAATGAAAGCAACCAAGCAATCAATATTTATTAAGCACCTACTATGTGCCAGGAACTGTGTTAAGCTAGAGCAGGTATCAATACCTTTTATGACTATGATTAGTTTACTCATTCCCATTTTTATTTCTGAATCTTATTGCAAGTGTTAACCTTTTTTCCTTTTTTTTTAAGGAATTAGAGATTTTGGACTCTGAATCCCTAAACAGGGTTGGAAAAATCTCCTTTTGGGGGGGGGGAATGAGGGTTAAAGTGGCTTGCCCAGGGTCACACAGCTATTAAGTATCTGAGGCCAGATTTGAACTCAGGTCCTCCTGAATCCAGGGCCAGTGCTTTATCCACTGCGCCACCTAGCTGCCCCCCAAAATGTTCTTTGACTAAAATTAAATTAAATCAGGGCTAAAATATAGGACCAGAATTCAGCTCCAATGAAGGAAACTTTTCTTTCTGCTACTCTTTGCACCTGTTCATTGAAATTAGACTAGAACTGTGATTTCATTTTTTACAAGGAACTTCCATTGTGGAAAGTCCATTTGCCAGTGCTGGTCGGTACCTGCTCTGTGTTCTTAAAGAGTTGCCTGAAGCAACTCAGGTGTCCCTTGCCCAGGCTCACACAGCCAGTCTGTGTCAGAGACAGGACTTGTAACATAATTTCCTGGCTCTGTTGTTGGTCTTCCATCCACTATACCACTACCTCATCCTCTTTTCTAAAACCAGCCTGGGTTGGGATCGAGGAAGGGGTTGATAGTTGAAAAAACATAGAATTAGAATGATCTCATCTGGGAGTCAGGAGATCTGGATTCAGATCTCATATTTGTAAGGAGTGTGTGGATTGGGAAAATCATTTCAGTCCCTGGATCAGTTTTCTCCTCTATGAAATAACAGGTTTGGTCTAGATAAGGTCTCTTCACATTAGAAAACATTGGAATAAATGAAGCTTACCTTAAAATGATAAGTAATATTTATCCCAAACCATCAGCAAGTGTTATCTGTAATGGGGATAAGAAACCTTCCCTATTACAATCTGGGGTGAAGCAAGGATGCCCATTATCACCTCTATTGTGTAATATTGTACTAGAAATGTTAGCTATGGTGATAAGAGAAGAAAAAGAAATTAAAGGAATTAGAGTAAGTAACGAGGAAATAAAACTATTACCCTTTGCAGATAATAATGATGATGTTATACTTAGAAAATCCTGTAGAATCAACTAAAAAACTAACAACTTTAGCAAAATTGAAGGATACAAAATAAATCCACATTAATCATTAGCATTTCTATATATTACCAACAAAGTCCAGCAACAACAGATGGAGAAATTCCATTTAAAAGAATTGTAGACAACATAAAATACTTGGGAGTCTATCTGCTGAGACAAACCCAGGATCTATATGATTGATCAGAGCTATAAAATACTTTTCACACAAATAAAGTCATATCTAAACAATTGGAAAAATATTAATTGCTTATGGGTAGATTGAGCAAATATAATAAAAATGACAATCCTGCCTAAGTTAATCTATTTATTTAGTGCTATACCAAACTATCAAAAATATTTTATAAATCTAGAAAAAATTATCACAAAATTCATCTAGAAGAACAAAAGCTCAAGGATATCAAGGGAATTAATGAAAAAAAAATTCTAAAGAAGGGAGTCTAGCAGTACCAAATCTCAAACTGTTTTATAAAGTGGTAATTATGAAAACAATCTGGTACTGGCTAAGAAATAGAGGTGGATCAAGAATAGGTACATATTACACTATAGTAAATGACTATAGTAATCTAGTATATAACGAACCCAAAGATCCAAGCTTTTTGAACAAAAACTCAGCATGGCAAAAACTAGGTATAGACCAACATCTCACACCATATGCTAAGATGAGGTCAAAATAGGTACGTGATTTACATACAAAGGGTGATGCCACAAGCAAATTAAGAGAGCATGGAATAGTTTATCTGTGGATTTATGGACAGAGGAAGAATTTAGGACCAAAGAAGATATAAAGAGCAATACAAATTGTAAAATAGATAATTTTGATTATATAAAATTAAAAGGTTTTTACACAAACAAAACTAATGTAACCAAGATCATAAGGGAAACAGAAAACTGGAAAATAATTTTTCAAATAAGTATCTCTGATAAAAGGCCTCATTTCTCAAATATATAGAGAACTGAGTCAAATTTATGAAAATATGTCATTTCCCAATTGATAAATAGTCAAAGGATGTGAACAGGCAGTTTTCAGACAAAGAAATCAAAGCTATCTATAGTCATATAAAAATGCGCTAAATCACTATTGATTAATTATCCATTAGGTTATAAGTTAATACAGGGCTGATATCATAGTTCACAATCATAAAAGCTTTGTATATGTTGCAAAATATCCATAGTTAGCAGCTCTTTAATAAATATTTATTATTTTTTTAAAAAGGATAAAAATCAATAAGATCCCTTCTAGTACTCATTTATCATCATCTTTCACTATGAGAATATAAACAAATTGAAATGTACTTAACTCATTACATAAGTGGGAGAGTATGGAGGTTTTTTCTTTTATTTTCTTCTTTCAGGGCCTGGCACATAGTAGGTGCTTAAAAATATATATTGATTTTAAAAATTCATTATTATAATGGATAACTCTTGAGGGGGGTTGAAGAGGAGGTAGGAAAGATACATTTTGAAATAAAGATGATATAAAAATAATATTTCTCTCTTTATAGTTAAAAAGAATGAACTCTCTTTGAGGGCCAGCCTTATTTTAAATTGTGTCACTGTATCCCTAGCTCCTAGCACCATATTTCTTATACAGCAGGTACTGATCAAATGCTGGTAGGTTTGGATTGTCTTCAATGTAAGTATGTGTGACAGTGCTTCCCTGTCACAGGCATTTTGTTTCATCTGGAAAAGGATAAATCCATATTCTGCTTCAGTCATTTTGCTGCATGTATAAATGATGTCACATCAGGGGTGCATGGCCTGGGAAGAGTATCAGCAATTGCTAGCTTAGCTTCATTTTGTTTCAGAGAGGGTACATTCAGCCTGAGACTGAAAAGGGTTAATGAGCAACTTCACAGCAATAGAAGGCAGAGCTCAAACAATCCCCGCAGGTATGGGTGTGGGGTGGGCAGGGCTGAAAGAAACATCTTTAGCCTGTCCAGCTTGCTTGACCCTTAACTTGAAGGGAAACCCCAAATAGCAAACCTCACCCTCTGGTTCTTGCCAGCATCTTCTCAAGAGGATTGCTCAGGGCCATGGTTGAAAGATGATTGCTGGCTTATAAACTAACATTTTAAATTATGTTTTTAAGTGTTATCTGTTATGTTTCCAATTTATGTTATCTTTCTTTACAAACAAATCCTGATGAGCCAAGTTTCTTCATCATGAATACCCAAAAAACCAGGCACCTGCCAGCTCCAGGTGGTAGTGATACCAGGAAGGCAAGAGCAATCTTGGTTGATTTTTACAATTAGATTCAATTGCACCACAGACTTGTCGAAATGATAAAAAGCAATACTGCAGTATTTGGTCAGTTGTTTCACTTACAGATGGTCTCTGGCCCATAGTAGATACTTAATATTTGTTGATTGATTGATCAAATTAACAGTCATCTATGACTTAACTTTTTAAATTGAAGTTAGATTTCATTCAGTAGCCAGCCTCACCCTGTGCCATCACCAGTCATCTTGACCTTTGTCTTGCAACTGGACTCAGATGACTCTAGAAGAAGAAGAATGAGGCTGATGACTTTGCACAGCTGTGCCTCACTCAAATCTAATTCACTTGCAAGTCAAGACATCACCCTGGGGGGTAGAGCCAAGATGGCGGAGGAAAGACATTAAGCTCACAGGGCTCCTGATACAATAACCCCAAAAATAGCAATAAAAGAACCCTCGGGCCAGAAAAAGACACAAAAATACAGGCTGAGAGTTTTCTCCAACTATAGATAGATTTCAGGGGGCCGTGCTGGGCCACAAATAAAGCCTAACCCCACAATCGGGCTGATACACCAGAGACCTGCCAGAGGAATTTGCCCCAGTGCCTCTGAATTGGCTGCAGCACCGGCATCTTCTGGAACCGAGCGCGTGGTCGGACTGAAAGGCTGGTAAGTGCAGGGGTACCAGCGGATTGGGAGGAAAGATTCGACTGTTCCACCCCAGCGGGCAACCATGAAGAAATCCTGAGCGGCGGGAGACCCAGGTGGGGGAGGGGAGCAGGGGGAGCAGTCTCATCAGAAGCTGAGAACCACACCACAGAAAACTTTGCTGGTTGGTTTCTTAGTAAATAGGCCTGAGGTTATCTCTGGACCTGAGAACAGGCCAGGTGAGATTAAAGCCTGCCCACCCCCCAACCCAAAACACCTGGGACCCTCTGAAGCTGAGAACAGGAGTGGAGCCGAGAAGCAGCCCCCCCCCCCCAATGGAGAGTTTAAAATCAAATGAAAGTGAGGCCAGGCAGGCTGAGAAGAAGCCCAACCATACCCCAGGCCACGCTGTAGCTTGAACTGTGTGTCCTGGAAGCAGCACCACACTTTAAGAAGGAGTTAAAAGACAAGAAATAGTAAGCTAGGATGAGCAGGCAGAGAAAGCAGAAGACCATTGAAAACTTCTTTGGGGGTAAGGTAGACCACAATACAACCTCAGAAGAAGATAATAACAGGGTCAAAACTCCAACATCCAAAGCTTCCAAGAAAAATATGAACTGGTTTCAGGCCATGGAAGCTCTCAAAAGGGACTTTGAAGAGAAAGTAGGAGAAATAGAAAGAAGATGTAGAGAAAAGGAGGAAAGAATGGAAAGGGAAATGAGAGCAATGCAGGAGAGTCATGAGAAAAAAGTCAACAGTTTGAAAAGCCAAATGGAAAAGGTGATTAAAAAATGGTCCGATGAAAATAACTGCCTAAGAATTAGAATTGAACAAATGGAAGCTAGTGACTTTATGAGAAACCAAGACACAGTAAAGCAAATCTAATTGAATGAAAAAAATAGAGGGCAGTGTGAAATATCTCCTTGGAAAAACAGCTGACCTAGAAAATAAATCTAGGAGAGATAATTTGAAAATCATTGGACTACCTGAAAACCATGACCAAAACAAAAGCTTTAGACGCCATCCTCCAAGAGAGTGTGAGGGAAAATTGCCCTGATATTCTAGAAGCAGAAGCTAAAATAGAAATTGAAAGAATCCACCGATCACCTCCTGAAAGAGATCCCAAAAGGAAATCCTCCAGGAATATTATAGCCAAATTCCAGAACTCCCAGGTGAAGGAGAAAGTACTGCAAGCAGCTAGAAAAAAAGGAATTCAAATACTGTGAAGCTCCAATAAAGATAAAGCAAGATCTAGCAGCTTCTACATTAAAGGACCGGAGGGCATGGAATATGATATTCCAGAGGGCAAAGGAACTGGGACTTCAGCCAAAAATCACGTACCCAGCAAAACTGAATATAATTTTTCAGAAGCAAAAATGGGATTTCAATGAGAAAGAGGTGTTTCAAGCATTTGTGATGAAAAGACCTGAACTGAATAGAAAATTTGACTTTCAAATACAAGATCCTGGAGAAGCATAAAAAAGGTAAACAGGAAAAAGACTTCATGAGGGATATTAAAAGATCAAACTGTTTACATTCCTACATGGGAAGATAATACTTTGAAGTTATAAGAACTATCTCAGTAGGAAATTCAGGGGCAGCTGGGGAGTTCAGTGGATGGAGTGCCGGCCCTGGACTCAGGAGAACCTGGGTTCAGGTGTGACCTCGGACACTTGACAATTGATGGCTGTGTGACCCTGGGCAAGTCGCTTGGCCCCAGTTACCTCACCAAAAACCAAACCAAAACAAAACAAAAGAAAAATTCTTCACAAGCAATTCACAGAAGACAGGGCTGAACTGAATATGAAGGGATGATACCTGTAAAGCATTTATGTTTTGTTCTTTGTAGGGCAGACGGGGAGGGGTGTCTTATATCTGGGGCTGGATTTGGGCTTGGGGGGCCTCCTGGGTCCAGGGCTGGTGCTTTGTCCACTGTGCCACCTAGCTAATCCATGATGGCATTATTAAAATAGGGTTGAGGTGTAGGAGGAATAAACTAGGGGAGGGAGAAGGGGAGAGAAGGTCTGGGGAGAGATATTTCACATGAAGGAAACAAGAAGAAAGCTTATGGAGGAGAGTAGAAGAGGGGGAAGGAGTTGGGGAGTGAGTGAACCTTAATATCATCAGAATTGACTTAAAGAAGGACTAACATATATACTCAAGTAGGTATAGTAATATACTTTTACCCTGGGGGGGGGAGGAAGAAAAGGGGTGGGGGAGAAGGGAAGGAGGAAAGGGCAGATTGGGGGAGGGAGGAGTAAAAAGCAAAACACTTTCAAGTAAGATGAAGATGTTCTGCATTACTGCACCAGTATGGCATATTGAATTGCTTGATCTCACAGGGAGGGTTGAGGAGAGAGGGAGGGAAAAAAAATTTAGAAGTCAGAATTAGCTCAGGGACCCTGATCTCTTTGGAGTGGGCTCATGGAAGGAATAGCTTTCATACCAAATTGGGAGGAGCAATCTATTTAACCATTCAGGAAGGAAGGGTGAAAAAAAAAAGGAGTGCAGAGCGAGGGAGAGGATAGTCAGAAGTAAGGCACCTCTGAGGAGGAATAGGTAAAAAGAAGATAGAGTAAATGTCATGGGAAGGGAGTGGGATGGAAGGAAATAGTTATGATTATTGATTATAATGGCAAAATGTATGGTACCTACTTTGCTGGGATTTTGTGAAGAAGATTCTCTGTAAAGCTTAAGGTACTATATAGAGGTTGTGATGAATAGGATGCTATTGGGAAAACCTAGAGAGACCTATGTGAGCTGAAGCAGAGTGAAATGTACTCTATACAAAATAACAGCAATAGTGGGGGATGATCTGCTGGGAAGCATGTGGTTGTTTTCAGCAAGGCAATGATCCTATGTAACCCTGAGGGACATATGAAGATTGCAGCCCATCTGCAGAGAAAGAACTGATAGTATCTGAAAACAGATGGAAACACATTTAAAATTTTTTTTTCATTTCCTCTTTGACAATTCCTTAATCTGAAGTTTTGGTTTTTTTGACTGTTTTCTCTCACAACTAGCTAATATGGGAATTTTTCCATGATTACTCATGTATAACTTATTTTGAATTGATTGAGTTCTTGTGGGTGGTGGGGTGGGAATGGAGGGGGGAAGAGAAATTGGAACACAAAGTTTTTTTAAAAACTGATGTTAAAATTTTGTTTTTTACATATATTTTGGAAAATAAAATTCTATTCAGAATAATAAAAAAAAGACATCACCCTGCCGACATCATCGGTCCTCTTTAAGAATGAAGGATTGGGGCAGCTAGGTGGCGCAGTGGATAAAGCACTGGCCCTGGATTCAGGAGTACCTGAATTCAAATCCAGCCTCAGACACTTGACACTTTGTAGCTGTGTGACCCTGGGCAAGTCACTTAACCCCCATTGCCCCGCGCAAAAAAAAAAAAAAAAAAAAGAATGAAAGACTACCACCACCAACAACAATGAAATGACCTTCAAAGGGACTTCTCAGTCAAGGCATATTTGGGATTAATTCTAAGGGATTTTAGACAATTATTTTTTGCAAAAGCATTTATATGAATGGATAAATGAAAACCGTTATTAAACATTATATGCTTACTGCGCTAAGGGGTTGAGGATACAAATAGAAAAAGAGAAACAGTACTTGTTCTCAAGGCACAACTTAGTCAAAGATGTCTTGGTAAATGTTTAACAACTGGATATCCTAAAAAATGCACACGTGATACATTTTTTAAGTTTAATCTGTATTATTATTATTTTAACCATCGCTTTCTTAAGTCTACACTATTAAAAAACCAAATAAATCAAGACCTGATTTGTTGGGTTTGCCAATGTTTAAGGTACAAATGCTCACACTTAAAATGTAACAGTCAGCTTTCATCATCTGACTGTCCCTTATCACTTCCAGGATCACACAGCTAGTATGTACCAGAGACGGCACTTGAACCCAGGTCTTCCAATGCTGACTCCCTACTTGATGTACTATACCATCTCTTTGTCAGTGACAAATAGGTACACGGCTTCATAAAAATTCTATTGGACACATCTGAGGGGAAAAGATTGTATGGGCCACATGTCATATTTATTTCTTTTAAAAATAATAATAATAAGTAACTTTATTTAAAGTTTTGAGCTCCAAATTCTGTCCCTCCTTCCTTCCTTTCTTTCTCCCTTTCCTGAGGTAGTAAGCCATTAGGTATAGGTTATATATGTGCAATTAAATAAAACATTACCAGATTAGACATTTTGTATAAGAAAACTTGAATAAAAGAAAAAATAAAAGTAAAGAAAATAGCCTGCTTCAGTCTGTGTTCAATCAATATCACTTCTTTCTTTGGAGGTGGACAGTATGCTTCATCACTAGTTCTTTGGGATTGTCTTGGATCATTGTATTGCTGAGAATAGTTGTCATTTGCAGTTTTTCATCAAACAATATTGCTGTCTCTGTGCACAAGGTTCTCTTGGTTCTGCTCACATCACTATACATCAGTTCAGACAAGTCTTTCCAGGCCTTTCTGAAAATGTTCTGTTTGTCATTTCTTATAGCATAATTATATTCCATCACAGTCATATTTATTTCTACTTGTCACCATGAAAATAAAACAAAATCATTCACAGGAAATGAAGATTGCCTTTCCCATTAATGAGAAGCTCATGATGTTTATTTTTCATTAAATATTATAAGTGAATT
This sequence comes from Dromiciops gliroides, assembly GCF_019393635.1. Lineage (NCBI taxonomy): Eukaryota > Metazoa > Chordata > Mammalia > Microbiotheria > Microbiotheriidae > Dromiciops > Dromiciops gliroides. The sequence continues at coordinate 183,937,609 of NC_057863.1, read as the reverse complement.
ATTAATTCATAGCAGACACCAAAGTGCAGTGGGGAGAAGAAGTGGGGCTAAGATAAAACAATGTGGTTCTTTTTTCTTTACCACAGGCTATAACCTAATACCTATGGTTGTTTTTAGAAAATCAAGCTAAGACATCTCCAGCTCAGAGTTCAGTTGAGATCTGACTATCTGAAATGAACTATTTGAACTGAACCTTACTACCCCATGGCACCCTAACTATGAAGATAGAAAACATCTCTTCACCAGATTCTGTCTTAGCCATGATGTTCAAGGGAAATTCCCCAAATCATTTGGCTAAGCTAGAGACAAAATGTGAAGTACGTCAAATTTGTGAGTTTTTATCACCAGTTCTTAGAAAATCTTTGCTTTGATAATCCATGCAAGAGGATCATGTTGTTGAGGTTGTTTAGTCATGTCCAACTCTCTGTGATCTGTTTGCTTTGTCATTTCCTTCTCTGGTCCATTTTAGAGAAGAGAAAACTGAGGCAAATGGGGTTAAGAGACTTGCTCAGGGTCTTAGAGGTAGTAAGTGTTTCAAGCAAGATTCAAGGTCACAGTCCACAGGAAAACAAACAAGTAAGCAAAATCAATCCCAGCAATAGTCCAGTCCTGACATCTTAGTTATTTTGCAAATATGTGTTCCCTGAAAGACCACCAGTGACCCTGGACGATTCTTTGAGAAATGTGGGCACAAGAGACAACAAGGCAGTCCACTTATGCCTAGGCTGAAAGTGCCCTGGCTTCCATACTACTACTGATCATCAGGGGAATTTTGGCTTGCTGTTTCTGACCTGGCCAGTTCAACCCAATTTAGGAAAGCTGGTCCTTCTCCCCTCTCCCTTACCATATGAATGCCAAACTCAGTCCAGACTCCCAATCAGCATAGCCCACTGTAGCTCAGAATTCTTGAGGTTAACAGTTCCAGCAACCTCAGCCTTCCCTAGAAGTAGAGATTATCTATCAGCTTGGCCACCAATCCTGACTACATAACACTTTAGAATTTGCAAAGTGACTTTCTTACAATAGCCCTGTAAAGTAACAACAATTATTATTCCCATTTTATAGATGAGGAAACTGATAGGTCAAGTCACTTATTCAGGAACTTGAACTTAAAAATTATTTCCTGAGACTTAATATTTAAGGGAACAGATATATATATATATATATATATATATATATATATAATTCTAGCTTGGTACTCTTTAACAGAGGACAACAGAATGGTCAGTCTCTGGCCCAAACTTCCTGCTCCCCTCCAAAGTCTGTTTTGGAGAAGAGTGGATAGAAGAGACTAGAAATATCTATTCCTTCTTGTGAATCACATATAGATAGACCCATGTGAGAACATATAACCTACATGGTCAAAATAAAAAACACAATCCCCTTTACACTCATAAACAATCTTTGTGTATTTATTTTTATAATTTCAATCGTTTTTTTTGTTTTCTTGAACTTGAAGACATCAACAAACATGAGTATTTCCATCTAATTAAAAGTAAAAAAAAGATGATTGTATGAGAAACCATGAATATGTTATATATAGGCCTCCTTTTCCCCCAAAAAACCCATAATAAACTTAACACATTAGCTTCAAAGCTACCTGCTATCTGTTTGTGTCTCCTGAATGTTATCATGTTCTCTTCTGTTATGCATGAGTAAAAATATGGCCTTAATTAATGTTGAACAGGCATGATCTGGATCCTAACCCTGCCTCAAATATTCTACCTATATAAGCTTGGGTAAATCACAAAACCTCTTTTGGTCTTGGTTTGTTTATCTGCAAATGGGGATAATAATATCACTAATAGAGGTGTGGAGAAATGATTAGAAAGATTGACTCAGAATCAAGAAGAGCTGAATTGAAATTCCACTTCTGACACATCCTGGTTGTGTGTCCCTGTGCAAATCACTTAATCTCCCACTACCCCTGACAACTGTATAGTCTTTAAGGTTCAAATAATTCAGCAATTTGCATTGGTAGAAGGAACTGCTTCTTTATAAATTCTCTGTCCTGATGAAACCTCTGATTTGGTTAATTGACTCCCCAAATTATAAATATAATAATAGCACTAGCACTTACCCGACATGGTTGTTATAAAGCTCAAAAGTGTAGGGACAGCTAGGTAGCACAGTTGATAGAGCACCAGCCCTGGATTCAGGAGGACTTGAGTTCAAATCTGGCCTCAGACACTTGACACTTGCTAGCTGTGTGACCCTGGGCAAGTCACTTAACCCTCATTGCCCCATTAAAAAAAATTTAAAAAATAAAAGTAATATATAGGATTTATTGTAAATATATTTTTTAAAGTAAGCATGAAATGGAGATTCAAAGTTTAATAGAGAATGTTCTATCTTCTGCTGCATGTAAGAAAATGTTTTTTTTTTTTGGTGTTTAAAATCAAAATAAAAAAAAGACTAAAAAAAGCTAATGAGTTTACAATGCTTTGAAATTCATCTCAATTTGATCTGGCTATGATGAAAAAACCTTCTTGTCTAATGGGTCTGATGTATATACTATAAAGAAAGAGTTTGCTGGCTCACAGAAGGTAAGAGAGGGTAATTGTCATGGGTCTCACAGTGAGCTTCAATTTACCTTCAGTTTGACTTATTTAATCAAAATCTATTTGTTCAGTCCTGTTAAAAGCATATCACTGATATACTGAATAGGACATATAGCTTCTGAGTTGGAAGGGCCTTTATAAGGCATTTAGTCCAACTTCTTATTTTACAGATAAGGAAAGTGGGATCCAGAGAGCAGGATAGTTTTGAGAATATAATGCGTCATTGTTACTTGACCCAAAGTTACACGGTAAATGACAGAGCTGGGGATTCAAATACAGATTTTTTTTTCAAAATCCAGCTCTTTTCATGATAGAAGACTGCTTCTAATCATGAGAAAGAAATAATTTTCTGCTCTCAATATATCACTGCTATCCTGTTCTGCCTCCTTCTCTAGTCTTTTTTCCCCTCAGTTTGCCTGACTCAAAATCTCTCTCATTAGAGTAGGAGTAAACAAGAATACAGTATCAACTATCATGGATAATAGTAATAGTTAATATTTATGCAACACTTATTATGTGCCAGGCACTGTGCTAAGGGCTTTACCATTATTATCTTTGATCCTCACAACCACTCTGGGAGGGAGGTGCTATTATTCTCTCCATTTTGCAGAGGTTGTGTGTTGCCCAGGGTCACACAGCTGGTAAGTGTCTGAGGTTGGATTTGAATTCAGGTCTTTAAGACTTCAGGCCTGGTGCTCTATTCACTGTGTCACCTAGTTGTTATAGGCATATGAGCTTTCCCTCCTCTTCTGAGCAATAATCTTGGAATTTGTATTCTGTTCATTTTACTTATACTTTTACTTTATGAGAGATTCAGGCTATCCTTTGAAATCCATTAGGTATTATTGTTGAATGAAGAAAAACAAATGCTTTCACTGCATCTGAGCAACTAGAAAATGGCACTAGGAATGAATGTTTTCTCTCTCTATCATAGTAAGTTGATGCAAATCTACTGAGTTCAACCTCAAAGAAAAATTGGCTTACTTTTTTTACTTCTTTAGGTTTTTTATTGCATTGGGAAATATGTGAAAGAACTCAATAAAGTAAATAAAAACTTAAAATATAAATGTAAAAATTCTCCCTGAGTGGGTGAGTGAGAGAAATTATGTAGAAAACTCCTGCAACAGTCAGGAAGAGTGCAACATTGATTGGAGTTTCTTGGATAGCTTGTGACCTGAAGTCTTAATAGGTTTTGTAAATGTATTATACTGTTCGTGAGAAGGCCTAACAGGGCTTTTAAGAATAATAGTGGGTTACATTTATGCAGTAGTTTTCTGTTTACAAAGTACTTTTCTCAGAACAATCTGGCAATGCAGTGAGGAAACAGAGAATCAGAAGGGTTACATTATTTTCCCAAGGTTTCACACACAGTAAAGAGCAGGCAGGGCTTGAACCAAAGGATCAAAAACCGAGAGCTGAAAGGGGACTCAGGCTATCCAATTAAATTCCCTCATTTTGGGGGGCAGCTGGGTGGTGCAGTGGATAAAGTACTGGCCCTGGATTCAGGAGGACCTGAGTTCAAATCTAGCCTCAGACACTTTACACTTACTAGCTGTGTGACGCTGGGCAAGTCACTTAACCCCCATGCCCCCCCCCAAAAAAATTTAAAAAAAATTCCCTCATTTTTTAGGTGAAGAAATTGGGGCCCATGAAGCCTGAGTGACACAAGGTCACACAGATAAGTAAGCATTAAATATAGGATCAGAAGCCCAGTACTCTGAATCTAGAGCTAGTGCTCTGTCCATTACACGCAGTGGAGGGTGGGTGGTGAGAAACAGGAACAACCATTTATTAAGTACCTACACTGTGTCAGGCACTGTGCTAAAGGCATTAGGGGAGCGAGGTTGTGCAGTGGATAGAACACTGGCCCTGAAGTTGGGGGGACCTAAGTTTAAATATGACTTCAGACACTTAATAGCTGTGTGACTCTGGGCAAGTCACTTAACCCCAATTGCTTTAAAAATCCAGGGCTAACTCCAGTTGTCCGGATATATATGTGTGTGTATATACATCTGGGTCCAGGGCAATACACACACACACACACACACACACACACAGATGTGTGTGTGTGTGTGTGTGTGTGTGTGTGTGTGCCACTGGACACAGATGGCTCTGGAGGAGAGAGTTAGGTTAGTGACTTTGCACAACCCTCCCTCACTTAAATCCAATTCAGTACAAGTCATGACATCACCTTGATGTCATGGTCTTCTTCAAGAATGGAAGACAAACAACAACAAGAAACAAAGGAATACACACCACCACTTACTTGATCAAGGCTATTTGTTGTCAAAGAAATAGAATATACACTATCTATCTGCCAGTTACACCTGGGATCCAGAACTCCTAGACTCTGGGATACATCATGAAATAGCACCTGCTGAAAATGGTAGAATATTCAGCCAGAATGTCCTTGGAAATGTAACAACTCTCATTGAGTCAAATGATGAAGAAGAGAGGAAAAGACCCAACTGTTGTGTTTAGAGATAAGGTCAATATGGCCACCTGGTCATATTGGTGGGCAATAATAGGATAAGTTATTGTTATTCATAAGTTGTTTCAATCATATCCAACTCTTTGTGGCCCCATTTAGGGTTTTCTTGGCAATAATACTGGAATGCTTTGCCATTCCTTTCTCCAGCTCATTTTATAGATGAGGAAACTAAGGCAAACAGGGTTAAGTGACTTGCCCAGGATCACATAGCTAATAAGTGTCTGATCAGATTTGAACTCAGAAAAATGAGTCTTCCTGTCTCCAGGCCTGGCACCATGCCTCCTAGCTGCCCAGGAAAAACTCTACTTATACTTTAAAAATAATTCAATATAACATGTCTTATTATTTTAGGTCAGTCTGTGTTGTACTTGGCAAGTCTTGGGAGACTGAAATTCACAGCAGTCTCTCAAACTTTCATGGAATTCTTGATCTCTGAATTAATATATTGTCACTCTGTAGCAAAGGTTCTTAAACTCTTGACGGTCTTGTAAAACCTTTAGACCCCTTCTCAGAATAAAGTTTTCAAAGGTATTAAATAAAGTACATGGTATTATGAATGAAACCAATTTTATTGAAATATAATTATAGGGGGCAGCTAGGTGGCGCAGTGGATAGAGCACCGGCCCTGGAGTCTGGAGTACCTGAGTTCAAATCTGGCCTCAGAGACTTAACACTTACTAGCCGTGTGACCCTGGGCAAGTCACTTAACCCCCATTGCCCCTCAAAAAAACCCCAAAACCAAAAACAAACGAAATACAATTATAAAAATATTTCTTAAAATTCACAGACTCAAGAACCATCTTCTACTTTTTTGTTTGTTCTTCTTCATTTTTGTGAGAAATAACTATCTTGGGGGGGACCCAGTATTCTCCCCTTCTTTGTTAGTCCTTTATTCCCTCCACTCCAAAGTCTAATCGTCTTAAAAGTAAGATTCCTTTGAATCTCTTCATCTGAGTCAGGCATAACCCAAGCTTACAAAGAATCTTGGGTGGAGACAAATATTCTCTGTTCAGGGAAAGGGATCACTCAAGGGGGAGATCATCCCAGATGAGCCCCTTATTTAGGAGGACATTCTTCAAATTTATAACCCAAGGCTGGAGATAATCTCTCTGTGCAGGGGTCAATTTGTGGTCCCCATTATTCACTTACTGTTTCAAAGGTATAAAAAACTTGTGTACCACCAACATCAAGTCTTTGGTCTAAGAGAGATGGTCATTGATCATCCTTCTATTAATAGCCTGCTGGCCTATTAATAAAAACATTAAATTACCCAGAAACGATGTCTCTCATATTTTTAATCATCACAATTTTGAAGAGGACCAATGACATTATGGATAATGACTTATAAGTGAATTGGATTTAAGTGAGGAAGAGTTGCACAGTAATCAGTCTTACTCTTTTCCTGAGTCATTGAAGTCCAGTGGAAAGACAAAAGTCAAGACAACTGGTGATGTCCCAAGATACAATGGATGGCATTGGTGTCTTTAATGTATGACCAAGCTTCAAGCATCGCATAGCTTTTCACTGCCTTTGTGGCTATTGGCACAAATTGTTCATATCCACTCATTCTGTTGGGGAAAAGTCTTCACATGCTTGGGGTAGACATCCCCTTAACTCACCAATGTATTTGAGACTTATCTGTTACCCTCATCATGGTTTAACCCATCTTCTGAGATTGCTTTACTGTCGTGTGGCCACTGTGACTTTTTGATAGCTGGGCAAATGATTGAAAAGTTGCCTTTATAGATGAAGAAATAAATATAACTTCTCCATCTAAATAATGACATTACCTCACAATCCTTTGAGGTAGGGAGTAAAGATATTATAGCCATTTTGCAGGTGGGAAAGTTTTAAGAGATCATTTCACTTGTCCATAGTCATATGTCAGTAGCAAATTTGAGACTCAAGCTCAAATCTTCTGACTCCTTCCATTACACAGCACTGCTTCCAGAGAATCTATATTGTCCCAGTACTGTATATAACTTGTATAACTGTTAAAAAGAAGAAATAAAACATGAAACCTTTTGTACACATGTTTCTTCAACTAATGGACATCTTTTCAGGTTTATTCCAAGGAGGATGAATAACAGCAGAATATCCATAAAAGTTTTATCTAAGGCATATTGAGGAAGTCAAGTAAGGGGCTTTGCAGTTGAATGAGATAATGAAATACTTAAAAGGTCAAGGGGTAGGGAAATAGCCAACAAATAATGTTACCATGTCCTTTTCATCAGACAGCAGGTGTTCCAATTTCTGTGCAATGTCTATGCATGTTGCAATTTAAAATGGAAGCCTTTTGACCTCTGCTCATGCACAGAATCACTCCTGTGCTCATGAATGGAAGGACCAGAATCAATAAGGAAGAAAGATGCTTTGTGACACCAATTGCCAGGCCATGCTGTCTACTATGGGAAAACCTGATAGAAGTGCAATATCATACCAAGAAGGCAGGAACCTTGTCATTTGGCCTGTTTTATGGAAGATAAAATAGGAGTTTGATGTTTTTCATCTTAGGGTTAATTCAATTGTAATATTTTTCTTTTTAATTTTGGAACTATGTTTTAAAAGTAGAAATGTCCATGGGCTTGAGGGCAAGGATGACTTTTCCATAGCTCTGGCAGTATGAGAAAGTACTAAGAAACTTCCAATAGGTTTTTGTAGATGTGTGTCTGCCCTATATTATATAAGTATTAAGGAAATCCAAAAGATGTGAAGAAAATAAAATCTGGCAAATGGAAACAAACAAAAGGGACAATGGATACAACAAGAAAATGATTTGTCAATTGGGAAGGGACCCCACAGGCATTCAACTTCGCAGACAATGAATCTTAACTTAAATTCATGTTATTTTATCAATAGAAAGAATCAATAGAAGTGGTTTGCCACAAAGCAATACAAACATGCCATATGCTCTGCAACCAATATTTGTTTTTAAAATTCCTTACTGGATGGGAATTCCATGACTTACATTTAAATATGAAACCTTTTCTTTTTCAGGTCAGTTATTCCAGTGTAGTTTGGAATAGCACTAATCAATGGTATCTTCTATGTCATGTGATTTGTCATCTAACTCTGGTCGTTAATGGTCAAGTGTCTACATCGTAAATCATATTAATTCTTACCAAGCCTAGCAGAGTGCCCTGCACCTTAATTGTATTGATTATGTATTAGAAAGCAACTTCTTTTTGCCTTCCACTTAGGAATGGAATTTCATGATGTCGGATTCATAGTTACTCTTACAAACTGGACTCTATACATTTTACGGATATTTTTAGAATATATTTTCCTCATTCATATTGATTAAAGAGCTGTAGAATTGGAAGTGATACCAGAGATCTAACCCTTACATAAAGCCTGAATTTTCCCTTCCTGACAAATAATCATCTCCTCTCAGATTGAACATTCCAGTGCTAGGGAATTCAATATTTCTTGAGAGAACCCAGAATTTTTAACAACTTTTCTTTATATGGAATCAAATTTTGCCTCCCTATTGAAAGAAAATATTAAATAACCAATTATTGGGGAGGTCCAAGGTTTATTCTCTCCTATTTCCTCATATCCTACTAGGTCACATCAGCATCTGAAGGACATTGCTGACAATGAGCTTGGGTTAACTTTCTCCTCAATCTTGTTCAGACCCCACCCAAGTGAGGAAGCCCATTATGTTCTACTCAGATCTTTTGTCTAGATTGCCTGGGACTGAGGGTGGTCTGGGAATGAAAGTGACATAATCAAAGTCATGTATTCCAGGCCTTCATTAGAATAGGCCCACCTCTTATTATAATATTAATTTTCTCATTAGTCATTAACCAATCAGAGTTGATTGTTGCCTGTTGAGAATATCCACTCTTCCAAGGGTATAGAAGCATCAGAAAGCTGCCACAATCTGTTTTTGGTTCATGAGCGACAGCCAAATGACCTATCCTTTTATGAATTATCCACTAGCAATCATTAGCAAAATGATTAATTACCCAGAAACTATATCTCTTGAACTTTTTACACATCACACTATGAATTCCACCTATTGCTCTTATTCCTCTCTTTTCTATATGACAACTCTTCAAATATCATAAGATATATACCACCCCCCAATAAATCCTTTTCCAAGCTAAATATCCCCACCCTATTTATTGATATGTATGGCAAGATTTCTGGACAAGGAATTAATAAACAAGCATTTATTAGGCTTTTGGTATATGCCAGGTATTGGTCTAGGTGCTGCAGGCACCAAGAGAAAAATGAAACAATTTCCCACCCTCAAGGAATTTGTATTCACTATATAGTCATTTCGCTGTCATGTTTGTTTTCCTTTGGATGTTGTCCAACTTGCTTACATCCCTCCTAAAGTGTGGTATCCAAAAGAGGACATCATATTTTAGTTGTAGTCTGATTAGGGTAGAGTACATTAGAGCTATTGTCCCCTTGATTCTGGATACTATATTTCTTTTCATGTAGCCTAAGTTTGCCTTAGCAGATTTTGGTTTTCATATCACACAACTGATGATATTAACGTTGCATTTTCCTAAAACTCCAGGGCCTCTTCACCTTAATTACGTCCTATTCATGTCTTTCATATTGTTCTTCTCTATCTTCTTTAATACAAATGCAGAACTCAACATTTATAACCACTACATTTTAGTTCCAGCTTGACATTCCTTTTCCTTCATCCTTTACATCCAACTAGTCATCAAGTCTTTACCTGGAATGCTCTTGTGTCTGCTTCATTCTCTCTATTTTCATCATCCCCAACCTAATATAGATCCTTGTCACCAGCTTATTTAGATTATAGCAATTCTTTTATTTATTTATTTATTTGGTCATTTGTTCATTCGTTCATTCATTCATTTATTTATGTCTGTCTATTCATTTATTTATTCATTCATCTATTCATCTATTTATTATTAATTAATTAATTTTTGTTTAGCGGGGCAATGAAGGTTAAATGACTTGTCCAGGGTCACACAGCTAGTAACTGTCAAGTGTCTGAGGCCAGATTTGAACTCAGATCCTCCTGAATGCAGGGCCAGTGCTTTATCCACTGTGCCACCTAGGTGCCCCAAAGATTATAGCAATTTTTAACCAGTCTTCCCATCGTAAGTTCTTCTTCTTCCACCTATATACCATGCTGCTTCTGGATTAAATTTCTCACAAACAAATCTGAATGGATTTGATAATTGTGAAGCAAGATTTAGGTTCAAATCCTATTTCAGACACTTTCTAGCTATGTGACCCCAGGAAAGTCACTTAACATTTTATAGTCTTAGTGGACTCACCTCCTAGTGAAGGCTCAACTGATGTATGTAACTTGCTTTGTGACCTTAAAAGACTATAAAAATGTCAGGCTATTATTATGTCACTCTTATGCTTAAAAACCTTTACTGACTTCCTATTTTCTACCCCAAAGAGTTCACACTCATTACCTGACCTACAAAACCCCTGCCATCTGGTACTTTCTCATCCAGTCTCATTTCATATAATTCCCCTTGCCTGTATTTAATACTAGTCATTTTAGATTACATAGTCTCCCCCATATATGTTCAATGGGGACTATGCCTTTATTCACACCATTACCCTGGAATATTTTCCTCTTCCATTTCTTCTGGTTGAACTCATTCACACTTTACAGAGATGAGTGGTAGCTTAGCAGTGGTATTTTATATATTTTATATAGTACAAAGAGATTGCAGTCCAGAGGACAATAAGTGAATAAGGCCAAAAGACCACAGCAAATGCCTGGTGTGGCATTTGATGGAGGGAACAGAGAGGAATAGAGGTCCCAGTTATGGGTGGGGGCAATGGGAAGAGAAGTGAGAGAGCTGACTAGAGAGATGTAGGGGAAATTAAATTGCCAGGACAGGGCCACTGATTGACTGAGACTGGAGGGAGAGGGAAGTCTCTCCCATGCAAACCTGTATGAGAATAGCTAAATAGTGATGCCTTAAGCAAACATGGCAAAGGTAGAAGGAACAATTTATTCTTCTCCCCCTATTCAATCTTTATTTAATATTCATTTTTTGAGTTCCAAATTCTGTACCTCTTTCAGCCATTGAGAAGGCAAGCAACATGCCACCCATTTTACGTGTCAAGTTTTACAAAACAGTGTTGTCCAAAAAATGAAAAAACAACAAAAAATAAGTGAATCAGATTATCAGACCTAGCAGGGTTTTTTAAATCATAAAAATATTTTATTATTTTCTAGTTACATGTAGAATTTTCAACATTTGTTTTTATAAGACTTTTAGTTTCAAATTTTTCTCCTTCCCTCCCCCCTTCTTCCTCCCCAAGACAGCAAGCATTATGATATAGGTTATGTATGTAGAATCACATTAAACATATTTCTGCATTTGTCATGCTGTGAAAGAAGAATCAGAACAAAAGGGGAAAACAAAAAAAGTAGAAATAGTATGGTTCAATCCTAGCAGTTATTTTTAAAAATATATTTTCCTCAATTACATGTTAAAATAAATTTAAACATTTTTTAAAAAAAGTTTTGAGTTCCAAATTCTATCCCTTCCTTTCCCCTCTCCTCCCTTCATACCTAGCAGGTATTACTCCATGGATTCCCTCTATCTGCTTCTCAGTCTTAATTCAGATAGCTTTTTGAAAAACAGATTTCTGTGTGCTTGTTAGCCTTCACTCTGAACTCCTCTGCCATACCAGCTGTTTTTCTTCTCTCAGAGTCAGCCTGAATACCAATGTTTTCCTTATCGGAACATGGATAACAAATTTTCTTCTGAACATGATTGTTGTTGTTCTTTGTCCTTCATTCTCAAAGAGAACCTTGACATCAGGATCACTAACCTCTCTCCTCCAGATCCATCTGGGTCCAATGGGAAGAAATATATCAGGATGACTAGAGATGGCTCAGGATGTTGAAGTCAATTAATGTTAAGTGACATGTCCAGAGGTACATAGTAAGTGTCTGAGGTGAGCTTTGAACTTTGATCCTCCCAACTGTAGGGCCAATGCTCTATCTACTGCACCACTTAGCTGCCCCTTCTTTTGAATATGAATTGCCTAAAACACAGAGCTTGTTCCTATTTCTAGCATCTAGTTTAACTGTAATTTTCAACTGAGATAGGCACAGTTCCTACCTCTTTCCGATAAAGTTAGAATGTAGCAAAGGACATCTCTCTATGAAAGAAGAAAAACAAAACCTTTTTTTTACATTTCTCCCCTGAGGAATGTGTCAGTTCTCAGATAATGATAGATTATTCTCCTTAAAAAGAAGTTTCTCTTTTTCAATCCAGAGGTCAAGATCTTTGAATACAAGGTAGTCAGCTAAATATCATCCTTGGTCTTTCATTCTATTTTAAAATTTCTATTTCCTGCTTACCAAGGGTCATCTCCATCCCAAGTTTCTGACTTTGGCTTAGAAAGTCCTTATGTGGGGCAGGTAGGTGGCACATTGGATAAAGCACCAGCCCTGGATTCAGCAGGACCTGAGTTCAAATCTAGCCTCAGATACTTGACACTTACTAGCTGTGTGACTCTGGGCAAGTCACTTAACGTACTTAACCCTCATCCCCCCCCCCCCCGAAAAGGTCCTTACAACTCATATTTAATGTCTGAATACAAAAACGCCTCCCTTTGTAATTATTTTAGGGGGTTTCCTTCCAATAAATCACAGTATATCTGGATCCGGTTTCCCTGGTTTTTTATTTTTTATTTTTACATTTAAGACTGGAATCTTTTTGGCTCTCTCATATAAATGAATATGAGGGGAAAGATACAAAAATAAAAAATATGCTATGTGGAGCTACTCCAAGGCAATCCACCATAGTCACTTAATCCTTTCCTAGGTATATTTAATTGGCAAGTATACACACACACACACACACACACACACACACAATAATCTCCAGATGCTAAATCCAAGTGTAAGGTATAGTTCCTTTCATCTGTGGAATTTTATTTGTTGAAAAGGGCAGAAAACATTTGCATGTTAAAAGCAGATTAATATAGTTCTGAGAATCTGGGGAAAACATATCCTTAGCTATCGTAAACCTAGGAGACCAATGGAAATGAGAGAGAAGCTCATATTCAAGAGTGCTATGATTACAGTGCATTATTGTCCATCAGCACATCTACATATGACTTTTCAGGATTTGGAAGAGTATAACTGAGAAATCCTGTCATAAAACAGTTTGTACATTATAAGAAAAAATATATATCTTGCTTGGGTCATACATGAGAGGTCTGTAGGGTTGGGTTTTTTTAACCTAAGTTAAAGATGTTTCACTACTCATGAGAAAGTCCTGACTTGAGGCATAAGAAGAGGGTCCCAAGAGACAAGAAACTATATGAGAAGTGATTTTTAAAAACCCCAAAAGAATGAAAAGCAGCAGTAGCTGCCTGATGAGAGAAGCTAAATGGAGACAAAAACAATTTCTACACCCTGCTATTTCAAAGAAGCAAAGCAAGTAAAAATTGAGAGAGAGACAACTACTTCAGGCTAAGTTAGCTGAGAGGGCTGAGTGAAGCCACATAGACTACATAGCTGCTGGAAGCTCATTGGAGATTACCTCTGTGGCTCCTGCTGTGTGAAGAGCTTTCTGAACTTGTCTCTTTCTTCCCATCTGTTGTTTTTGTTCAGTTGTGTCTGACTCTTTGGGACCCCATTTGAAGTTTTCTTGTCAAAGACACTGGGGTAGTTTGCCATTTCTTTCTCCAGCTCATTTTACAGATGAGGAAACTGAGGCAAACAGGGTTAAGTAACTTACCCAGGGTTACAGAGTTAATAAAGTATCTAAGGCTAAATTTGAACTCAGGTCTGTCTTCCTGACTCCAGGCCCAGGGCTTTCTACCCAATGTGCCCCCTAGCTGCCCTTATTCCTCATCTACACTGGGTGAACTAATTGAAGACAACCCTGCAGATGATATGGGAGCATTTTTGATTAGAAAAACTCTGTAGCTTCTGGGAGCTCATTAGAGAAGGTGGACTTGTCTATAATATAGATGCCCATGAAGATGACTAGTGATGATGCGAGATAGTAAAGGAGTAAAAATAAATCAATTTTCTTGAGTGGAAATTTGATTTTGGAGCTGCATGATTATTAATGTAGAAATATCAACTTTGTATGTTTTAACCCTAACCATCCATTCATTACAACAAAAATCATTCTGAACAATAGGGCAGTTTTCTGCTAATCTATCTAACAATCAATATGCATTTATTATGTAGTGTACAAAATTAATACCAGGTAGAATGGAGAGGGAGTATGCTAATAGCTAGGGGGACCAATGCTTTGTACACTCTAACATGTTATATAAATGTTAGCTATCACCACCACCACCACTGTGACCATTTTCATCATTATCCCAGAATGCTTTTATGTATAAGATTGTACTTGATCTTAGCCTTAAAGGAAACTAGGGATTCTAATAGAAAGAGATAAGAAGGGAATGTATTCCAAACAAGGGGGACAGGAAATATAAAGGCACAGGGATGAGAGATGGAGCACTTTGGGTGTGGAACAACAAAGAGATCGACATGATTGGACCACAGAGTCCACAGAGGGGAATAATTTGTAAGAAGACTAGAAATGTAGTAAGCAACTAGGTTTGGGAGAGCTCTAAATGCCAGAAAAATTAATTTTGATCTTAAGTCTAATAGTGAGCCACTGCAGTTTTTTGAATAAGGGGTGGTGGTGGTGGTGTAAATGGTCAGATATGTAGTTTAAGGGAGCAGCTATGTGGCAGAGTGGATAAAGCACTGGCCCTGGATTCAGGAGAACCTGAGTTCAAATCTGGCCTCAGACACTTGACACTTATTAGCTGTGTGACCCTGGCTGGGCAAGTCACTTAACCCTCATTTCCCCACAAAAAACAAAACAAACAAAAACAGATATGTAGTTTAAAAATGTTACTTTGGAACATTTGGAGGATGGATTGAGTGGGGGGGGGCAGGCTTGAGGTAGTAATACCAAATAAGAGGCTATAGAAGGTGAAAGGTGATGAAGGTCTGTTAGGGTCATGGCTATAGGGGTAGAGAGGAATGGATAGATGTGACAGATGTAGAAATTGAAATGCAAGATTTGACAACCGAATTGATGTACTGGGTGAGTGATAGTAAGGAGTTGAAGTTAAAGTCATGAACCTAGATAACGAGAAGAATGATTGTGTCCTCCATGACAATAGATGAGATATGATTTTTGGGAAAAGATATGTGTTCTGTTTTGGATATATTGAGTTTGAGCTTCCAGTACTTAGCGCAGTGCCTAAAACTTGCTAGATGACTAATCAATGTTTATAGACAGACTACAGGGCACCCAGTTGAAAATATCTGTTTGGTGATGTGGAACTGAAGCTCTAAAGAGAAACAGGGGCTGGATACACACTTATTGTAATAAATATTGTAATTAACTCATGGGAGCTCATGAAGTCACCAAGTGAGATAAAGGAGGACTAGGACAGAACCTTATGGAAAATCCAGATAGTGGGTGTGATATAAATAATAAATGGGTGAAATAGATTGTAAAGGAGTCATTGGACAATTAGGAGAAGAACTAGGAGAGAGCAGAGCCATGAAAACCCAGAGAAGAGAGAGTTTCCAGGGAGAGAAGGTGGTCAAGAATCAATTAAGAAGGCAAGTAAGAAGAGTGTTGAGAAAATGCCATTAGATGACCTGAGAAGTCACATCTCCCCCTCAGACTTCTTTTGAAACAGAAAAATTGACATAGATTTCTCAGTTAGATTTTTTCTCCATTCCTAGATAGATTTTTTTAGCTAAAGTGTGGGATTAATCTGTCAATAAGTCATTCCATGTTTTCATTAAATTGCTTTTGGATTATAGTAGTTGGTGCACATATAATAATAGTCTTAAGACAGAGCTCTACTCAGTAAACATTCTCATTTCATCTCAGGAGTTTGGAGCTCTGCGTAGGTGAAAAAATTACTCTGTTCTTTCAAGTTCTGCTACTTGCTGCAATCATTGTTACACATTGTCTTTGCAGCTCACTTACTTGAGGGGAGCCTTTGGATAGCTCTGTACAGTGATCCATGTAATATTCTTGTCCTGTTGGCGCAGAGGTTCTATCCTTTGCATCACTCAATAAAATGAACTTAACCTTAAGGTATTAATTCCCTTGGACTCCCCAACCTGATTTGATATTCTTCTCCATGGTTTCTGTCTTTTGGTTTTTAGTATTTTTTCCACTGACTATTCTGCAGAGCAGTGAGATTTGTGACTATGGGCAGATTGGGCAAAGCTCATTGGTTAGGGAATATTTCTCTTTGGTCAAAATGTTCAATTGCTGAAATTGACTGAACCAAGTTCGTAATTTTCAAATGGACAATGTGAGGATGATATAGAAAGACCACTAGACTTAAATTAGGAGGGAGATAGTGGGGTGTAGTGGAAGGAATACAAAGCTATGTTGTAAGGGACCTGAGGTTTAGTCCTAGTAATGTCACTAACTAGGTATCTGGTTCTGAGCAAGCTAGTTTACTTCTTGGTTCCTCAGATTTTTCTTCTATAAAATGGGAGGAGTTGGATGAGATCTCTATGGTCCTTTACAATTCCAAAAGTCATGATACTGGCCTATATTTTAATCCCAAATTCAACTACCAGTTGGTCATTGAATAAATCATTAAAAGTCTGTTCCCATGACTTCTCAATTCTAAGGCCCTATGGCCTCTTACATCAGAAAGTCATCTCAAAAAGTATTATATGAATGCAATTTTTGCAGCAGCATCATCCAGCAGCCCTTATATGATCTCTGATCTTAGAACTCAGACAGTCTGCAGCATATTCCAGTGCATAAGACTAACCTAGGTCCACACAGAACACAAGGGAATACAAATACAGACACATAAGGAAAGCTCTCCATGCACATGAGGTCCCTAGAGCTGCACTGCTCTATAAGGAAGAAATCTCTCCAGGTTCTTTTTCTCTCCCTCCTTAGAGAACACACAGCTCTGACAGCATGATATAATGAACTAGCCTAAAACACTGGCTCAAAAGTTCTGTAGTCTTCTCTTAATCGCCTCATTTTCTAACTTTTTCAGTGACAGTAGTTAACCTGGATTACTGTATTCTTTTACACACTTTTACTCTAACCAACTTGTAAATATATGTTGTGCTTTACCTTTAATCATGTCTTTTTGCACTGTTCCACAAACCTGGGATATTTCTTCCCCTCTTTATAGAATTTCCATGCATCCCTAAAATCCTACCACCTTCATGGAAACTTCTCTAATGTCCTATTCCAGTAGCCCTATCAGCAAGGAAATGATCTTACTTGGACATCAGTTAACAATTTGATTTTTCAATTCTCTAATGGGACAGCTAAGTGGTAAAGTTCTGGACCTGGAGTCAGGAAAAACTTACTTCAAATCTCACCTCAGATTTTTATTTGCTATGTGACCCCTTAACACTCTCACTCTTATTTCCTCATCTGTAAAATGGAGATAATATCAGCCTCATAGTATTATTGTTCAGTAAGGATAAAATGAGATAATATATATAATTCTTTCTACAAACACTAAAGTGTTATAGAAAATGCTCACTATTAATATTAAATTAATAATTAAATCTTTATGTAAGAAAATATAGTTACTCAAGTTTATGTCTTTCCACACCACTAGATTGTAGGTGATGAGGATAAGGCTGTGTCTTGTTAAAACTTTATATTCTTTTAACAACTCTTAAAATACTCTGTACACAAAAGTAGCTTAATAAAGGTTTTTTGGTAGACCTATGAAAGCAGAAACTAAAGTTGTCCCAAAGTGGAGTGGACTATCTCTCAAAGAAGTGTGTTCTATATCCTTGAAGTCTTCACATGGAGGGAGAGTGATCAATTTTGTATCATGTTATTTTTTTTTTTTGCAACAAACATTTATTTTTTCCAGTTATATGTAAGGGTAGTTTTCAACATTCTTTTTCATAAGATTTAGAGTTCCAGGGGGCAGCTAGGTGGCGCAGTGGTTAAAGCACTGGCCCTGGATTCAGGAGTACCTGAGTTCACAGCCTCAGATACTTGATACTCACTAGCTGTGTGACCCTGAGCAAGTCACTTAACCCCCATTGCCCCACCCCACCCCCCAAAAAGGGAAGATTTAGAGTTCCAAATTTTTCTCCCTCCCTCCCTTTCTTCCCCCCTCCACAAGACAGCAACCAATCTGGTATAGGCTATATATGTTCAATCCACAAGTGTTCTTTTTATCAGTTCTTTCTATGGGAGTGGATATTATGCATCATCATTAGTCCCTTGGGATTGTCTTGAATCATTGTATTGCTGAGAGTAGTTGTCATTCACAATTGCTCATCAAACAATACTGCTGTCACTATGCACAATGTCCTCCCAGTTCTGCTCATTTCACTATACATCAGTTCAGGTTTTTCTGTTTGTCATTTCCTATAGCACAATACCATTTCACTACAATCATATATCACCACAGCTTCTTCAGTCATTCCTTAATTGATGGACATTCTCTTGATTCCCAATTCTTAGCCACCACAAAGAGTTGCTATAAATATTTTCTGTACAATTTTTCCTCTTTTCTCTTTTTCATGATTACTATTGTTAACTATTTCCCTCCATTCTATTCCCTTCCCCATGATATTTACTCTATTATCTATCTTTTGTAACAATATCCTTCCTCAAAAGAGATTTGCTTCTGTCTGTCCCCTCCCCCAATCTGCCCTCCCTTCTTTTGCCCCTCTCTCTTTATCCCCTTCCCCTCCTATTTTCCTACAGGGTTAGATAGATTACTCCATCCAATTGAGTGTGTGTGTTAATCCCTACTTGACCCAACTCTGATGAGATGAAGGTTTTTGAGCCTATTCTGATGAGTGTAAAGTTCATTTACTGCCCTGCTCCTCCCCAATCTCTTCCCCCCACTCCATAAGACCTTTCCTGTTTCTTTCATGTGGGATTTTACCCCATGCTATTTCTTCCCTTCCCCATCCCCCAGTGCACTCCTCTCACTCCTCAATTTTTCCCTAACAATGTCATCATGGGGCAGCTAGGTGACACAATGGACAAAGCATCCACCCTGGACACAGGGGGACCCCAGCCAAAACCTGGACTCAGACACAAGACAGTCACCCACTGCATGACCCCAGGTATGTCCCCCAATTCCAATTTTTTATGGTTCTCTAGGGTCTTGTATTTGAAAGTCAAATTGGCCATTCAGTTCAGGTCTTTTCATCATGAATACCTGAAAGTCCTATTTTTCATTGAAGTCCCATTTTTTCCTCTGAAAGATGATAATCAGTTTTGCTGGATAGGTGATTCTTGGTTGTAATCCTAATTCCTTTGCCCTCTGGAATATCATATTCCATGCTCTCCAGTCCTTCAGTGTAGAAGCTGCTAGATCTTGTGCTATTCTGACTGGGGCTCCACAGTACTTGAAGTCTTTCTTTTTGGCATCTTGCAATATTTTTTTCTTGACCTGGGAGTTCTGGAATTTGGCTATACTATTCCTGGGGGTTTCCTTTTGGCATCTCTTTCAAGAGGTGATTAGTGGATTCTTTCTACTTCTATTTTACCTTCTGATTCTAGAATATCAGAGCAATTTTCCCTGACAATTTCTTGGAAGATGGTGTCTAGGCTATTTTTTGATCATGGCTTTCAGGTAGTCCAATGATTTTCAAATTATCTCTCCTGGACTTATTTTCCAGGTCAGCAGTTTTCCCCAGAAGATATTTCACATTGCCCTCTATTTTAAAATTCATTTAGATTTGCTTTATTATGTCTTGGTTTCTCTTAAAGTCAATGGCTTCCATTTGTTCGATCCTAATTCTTAGGTAATTATTTTTGTCAGAGAGCTTTTGTACCTCCTTTTCCATTGGCCAATTTGGCTTTTCAAGCTGTTGATGTTTTTCTCATATCTTTCCTGCATCACCCTGATTTCCCTTTTCATTTTTTCCTCTACCTCTCTAACTTTATCTTCAAAGTCCTTTTTGAGTTCCTCTATGGCCTGAGACCAATTCATATTTTTCTTGGAAGCTTTAGATATAGGGGCCTTGGCACTGACATCTTCCTCTGAGGATGCACCTCGATCTTCCTTGTCACTAAAGAAACTTTCT
Source organism: Dromiciops gliroides (assembly GCF_019393635.1). Taxonomy (NCBI): domain Eukaryota; kingdom Metazoa; phylum Chordata; class Mammalia; order Microbiotheria; family Microbiotheriidae; genus Dromiciops; species Dromiciops gliroides. The sequence continues at coordinate 183,917,523 of NC_057863.1, read as the reverse complement.
ATGGTCCTCACTTTCTCTGTCTGCTCATCTTGCCTTTCTTTTACTTGACTTTTAGCTCCTTAAAGTGGGACACTATTTCCAGGCTGCACCATCCCAAGCTTCAGGAGGTTATAGTTGGTATGATTTAAGGAGAAACAGGTTCTTCACTTGCATGGCCTGTTCCCTGGTCTGTAAATGATACCAGACCAACTTGCTTATCAACCATCTTTGTGTGCTGTGTTTGTCAGCTCTGACAAGCCTGTGCCCCTCCCACATCTGGGCCACTGCTACTCAAGCCTACCTCCTCGTTCCCAGCAGGGGTGAAAAACCCCAGTTCAACCTCAGCACCAGCAGAGACCCCTGTAATCTCCCCCCTGCCAAGGGCTCAGCCCTCTCACCAGATTGTGAGCTTAGTTCCAGATGACACTGACACTGCAGCTGATTCAAAGGCTCTGGGTGTTTCTTTCTCTGGCAAGGCCTTCCTGGGATTGGATCTGTGTCAGTGTTACTGTGGTGTTTGGCTCGACTTCTGGATCAGCACAGCAGCTCCCTCCTTCTGACCTTCCAAGCTGTCTTTGTTTGGGAAAATGATCTTAGCACATTCTTCTGTGGATTTTACTCCTCCAGGAATTGTCCTATAGCATTATTTAGATGTTTTTTGGAGTGATTGTATAGTGAGTTCGAGAGCTCATTGCCTTTCCTCTGCCATCTTGGCTCCACCCCAGAAGTCCCTCTTTTGTATGATGTTATAAAGGAAATTCCTCTCCAGGTATGATTTGGATATAAAAACATTTCCCTTCCAACTGTGAGAGTCCATGTTCCCATAATTCAATAAGAAAAATCAGTATAGATTTCCTTGTCCCCTGTGCCTCTTTCTAGGACACCAGCATTTCTGCTCACAGCTCCTTTTTGCTCTCTTTTAATTGGAAGACTCAATCCTCCATATGGCACACTATAGGTAGAAAGGGTTCAGTATGCTTTCTGTATATTCAGTGATCTGATTATTTCCTTGATGGTTGTCAGTTGCTTCTACATTCTAGAGAATAATATATGTAGGTTAAGTTATAAATTAAAATTAAACAAATGAACAGAAGCAATAGCTACTGTGTACATTAGGAAAATTAAAGACTACAGACAGGGTAACGAGTGTGGGAAATAATGATTCCTGTTTGTGACAATGAATTTGGAAAATTTGTAAAGCAGAACTGAATTGCCAATTAGGTTTGATGTGCTACAAGCCTGGGCTTCAGGGTTTCTGATTTGTGGGTTATAGTTCTGTCAAAGGAGTTGCCCTTTGGCTGTAAAATGGTGAAATTTGTGAGAAATGTATATCTTTAATGCATACAGAGAAGGATAATATGAGTCCATAGAAATCACGAAAGGCTGTTTAGATTTGTCATGTTTTCTTTATGGAGTTTAAAATATAAATAATATATCTGTAAAACTGTTTCATTCACAAATTAATTTGTTCTCTATTTTCTGGATCATTGTAAAATCTGATTTATTATATCAATATTTTTTCTTATTTGGAAAATGTCCTTAACTTTAAAATAATACCATAAAATTCCCTTTATTAAAAATATTGGTACAATATCTGTCTCTTATAATTATAAAAAATAAGTGTAATCTTTAGACAAAAGAGTGTCTTAACATAGCAGCAAACCAATTAAACAAAACATCAGATATTCAAAAGATTAAATGCTTCTTCTTCTACCCTCCTATAGAATACCTCCTATAAAATGGTTGTCTACTCTGTTTGAATACATCAGTGATGGGGGGGGGGCTGATTACTTTATATGACCATCAACCCCAATATTGTACAACCTTAATTGCTATCAAAGCTCTTCCTTATTTTAAGCCAAACTAACATCCTCATAACTTTTATATAAATTTTGTGGTCTTTCCTGGACTATTTCACTAAGACTAACTTCTCTCTCCTCCTCCACTCTCTTCTCTCTATTCTAGCCTTCAAACAGTGGCAGAAGAGCTTTTCTCAAAGCATTGGTCTGACTACATGACTCTCCTCTTCAAGAAGCTTCTCTGTTACTTCTAGGATAAAATAGAAACTTCTTTGTTTTGCATTTAAAGCTTTTCATAATTTGGGCCCAACCTATCTTTCTAAACTGATTTTGCATTACTCCCTCTGACACATTTAATTTTCTGATCACATCAAAGGGCTCATCACCTTCCTTTCTTTTCAATGGCAGTCTCTCATGTCTAAAATATCTCCCTTTTTACCTCTACCCCTTGTAACCCCTAGCACCAAAACTAATGCCCTAAACAAGGTTCTTCCTGATATCCCAATTGTTAGTGTTATCCTCCTGCTTCTTGAAAGTCCTCTGTATATTTGGTACTTCCTTATCCCTGTATACACTATTTCTTGCAATAGAATGTAAGCTCTTCGATAGTGGGAAACTATTTTGTTTTGTCCTCTTATCTCCAGAACCTAGGACAGTGACTGACACATATTAGTTTGAATTGAATTGGTCAACTAAAAAAACAGGTCTTTCTTGCATGGACTGTTTTCAAAGTAATCCTATGCTGATACAAATTTAATTTATTTTTTTTCTGTTAAATTTGATTTTATCTTTATACCATAATTCTAGCCTTTATGATGTAGCAGGAAAATATATATATATATATATATATATATATATATATATTTTGGGGGGGTGAGGCAATTGGGGTTAAGTGACTTGCCCAGGGTCACACAGCTAGTAAGTGTTAAGTGTCTGAGGCTGGATTTGAACTCAGATACTCCTGACTCCAAGACCGGTGCTCTATCCACTGTACCACCTAGCTGCCCCTGGAAAAGATATATTTTTAATAAATGCTCTGGGTTCATTAAGAGACCCACTCTGTGAAGGCATACTAATTTATTTAGCTTATTTTGGATCCTTTATTTAGATGTCCTTTCATTTTCTTCATGGATTATTCTGAATACCTATCCAGAATTTAATTTTTTGAGACTCCTATTCTCCTTGAATTTTCTTCCTTTTAAAGTTTTAATAGTCTTTAATGACTTGAACTTCTTTTCTCTGTTTTTGTGGGTCCAATATGCAAAATAATATTGTACTGTTTTGTCCTTCATTCTCCTTGTTCTAACTCCCATTCTCCCTTCTGATTTTTCACAATCTGCTGCCAACAATATTACAGAATACTTATGTTCAACATTAATAATCTCCTAGCTGGGTGGCCATGAGCAAGCAAGTCACTTAATCTCTTTGAGAAGCAGATTCCTTTTCCATAAAATGAAAATATTTGTACTACTAGCTACCGCATAGAGCTATTGTGAGGGGAAAAACACAGTAAACATTAAAGTGGGAGGCTAGGTGTCACAGTGGATAGAGTGGATAGATTTGGAGTTAGGCAGGAAGAGTCCTCTTTGTGAGTTCAAATCTGGTCTCAGACACTTATTAGACCTGTGACCCTGGACAAGTCACTTTACCCTGTTTGCTTCAACTCCTCATATGTAAAAATAGTTGGAGAAGGAAATGGAAAAATCACTCCAGTATTTTTGTCAAGAAAACCCCAAATGAGGTCATGAAGAGTTGAACATGACTGAAATGACTGAACAACAACAACAAATCTTTATATTATTTTGTATTATTTGTAATCCAGATTGTGTCACTCAGAACATTAGTTCTTCTTCCTTAGCCAGGGTGTCCATTAGAAGAGATAATGAATTGTATTTCTGAACCTAATCTCTGACTTGGGTTTGTGTTTTCATTTGGAACTCAGCTCCTAATCTTACCTACTTGGCATTGACTTTTTCCCCTGAAAAAACAAAACAAGACCAACTGACACATTTGCCACTTAGTAAACTAGTGAATCTATCTTTTAATTCCTATTTAAATCAACTAGCTAGCATTTGTTAGGGACTTACTATGTGCCAGGAACTTAACTAAATGCTGGGATATAAAGACAAAACAATCCTTGCCCTCAATGAGGTTAAATTCCAATGGTAGCCATAGCATGTACATATATGCATATATACAAGATATATATAAAGCAGATGAAGGGAAAGGGATTGGAGGTGATGGGGAGTGGAATTAAAGATGGCTTCCCAAAGAAGTTGGCACTTGAACTGAGATTTGAAGGAAATCAAGGAATCAAAAGACAATGCAAATGCATGGAAAGAGGAGATGAAATTTTATGTGTGAGAAACAACATATAGGCCAATCAATTTTGTTGGACCATAAAGTGTGTGAGGAGGTCTAATATGTAAGGAGACCAGGATAAGATTAAATTTAAAAAGAAGATTGGAAAGATGATAAAAGATTAGGTCATGAACAGCTTTGAAGAACAAACAAAGTAGTTTATATTTTATTGTACAGGTAACAGGGAACTACTGGAGTTTTGTTCGTTTGTTTTTGAGAAGGGAGTTGATATGGTCAGCCCTGTGAGGTAGGAAAATATCTTTTCCAGTTCTATGGAGGATAGAATGAAATGGGGAGAGACTTGAGTCAGGGAGACCACCCAAAATGCTATTGTAGTAGTTCAGGCTTGAAGCGATGAGTGTATGCACCATGATGGTGACAGTATTAGAAGAGAGGAGGGGTTAGATATGAAAAAAAAAGATATAGAAAGCAACTTGTCATGAATCCAAGACTAATTTCTACAATGCCTTATCTTCTAGTCTTAAGTCATGTGCAAAATTGACTAGTATTCCTCCTATTTCTTTGTTCATGACATTGATAAAAATCTGCAATAGCACATTCCAAGGACAGAGCCTCATAGCATGATACTGGAGCCCTCTCTTCAAGTTGACCTCAATCCCTTGATTGCTTGGAAAGGGTTTTTCAAACACCTAATCATATTTGTGTATCTTATCTATAATGCTATCATGAGAGATTTTGTTAATGCTTTGCTGAAATTAAGACATATATCTGTGGAATTCTCACTGTAAAAATAAACTAAGACCAGTTTGACATAACGTAGTCTTTGTTAACTTATTTCCCAATAACCATCTTCTTTTCTACGTATTCACAAACTATACTTTTGATAAAACATGAGAATTTTGCCAAGAATCAAAGTTAGACCTATAAGTTAGTTATTTCTAGAACCCATCTTTTCACCTTTCTTAAAAGTCTAGAGAAAAAAGAAAACCTCCATCTTCAGTGTTTTGGCAATACTTTTGTCATCTCAGTGAGAGAGCCATTCTACAATCAAATTTGTAAGTTCTTTTACGTACCAAGGAATGTCATTTGTCTAGCATTGTAAACCTGAAGTCACATAAAGCGGCTGTGTTCTCTTGCAATACTTTTCTCTATCTTGGACTTTGATTTCTTCTTAATAAGATTTGTTCTATCATTTCCATTTTAAAGATAATCCTCTTTTATAGGAAAATTGAAAGCACAATGCAAATTAAGCAATCTTAATTTCTTTCTTTTATCTAGTAAGATCATAGTAACTTTACAATAGTGGAATTTTCCCTTCCTAGTTTACCTACTTCTTCCAAATATAACTTAAAAAAGAAAAAAAATGATCGATTTTAAATTTAACTTTTTTTCAATTCTTAAAAGTTTCAACTCATTCTGTGCCTTATTCTTCTTGACATCATTCTTACAGGTGTATGGCATTTTATAATAAATTTGTTTATTTTACCTTCCTTCATTCTTAAAAATATTATTTTAAAATCTAGGTTCATTGAGAGACCTCCTTGTGCAGCCACATTGGTTTATTTCAATATTTTCAGGATGCAATGTCAGTCAGCCATTCAACAAGAATTTATTAAATGCCTACAATAAACCTGGCACTGCATTAAGTGCTGAGGATACAAAGAAAAGCAAAAAAATAATTCCTACCTTTAAGGAATTATCAGTTTAATTGGGGATACAATAGTCAAACAACTATGTATAAATAAGACAAGGATAAATGAGAGATAATCTCAGATTGAAGGCACTAGGATTAAAGAGGACAGGGAAAGGTTTCTTGCAGAAGATAGTAACTGATACTTGAAGGAATCCAGGAAAGCCTGGAGGTGGAGATGAAGTGGGAAAGAGTTCCAGGTATGGGGGATTGCCAGTAGAAAAAAAAGTATCTTGTGTGAGGAACAACAAGGAGACCATTGCCCCTGAATTGAACAGCACATGAAAAGGGAGTAAAGTATAAGACTGAAAAGATAGGTAAAGGTCAGGTTATGGAGGACTTAAAAAGCCCAACACATCATTTTTATACTTGACTATGGAAGTAATAAGGAGCCACTGGAGTTTATTGAATGGGGAGAAGTATGCTCTGTGTGTGTGTGTGTGTGTGTGTGTGTGTGTGTGTGTGTGAGACATTGTTAGACCTGTGATTAAGGAATATCAGTTTGACAACTGAGTAAGGGATGGACTAGAGTAGAGAGACTTGTATTAGGAAGACAAAACAGTAGAGAATTGCAATAGTACAGGAATGAGATGACAAAGGTCTGTACCACAGTAGCAAAAATTCTAGGGGAAAGGAGAAAACATGTAAGAGAGATGTTACAAAGGTAGAATCATCAGGACTTTACAACTGATTGGATATGGGATGAGGAAGGGAGAGAGAGAGAGAGAGAGAGAGAGAGAGAGAGAGAGAGAGAGAGAGAGAGAGGAGTTAATGACAACATGGGTTTTGACCCTGGGAGCATGGTGGTGCACTCCAGATTATTAAATAAGTAAAATGACAATAATGCTGGCTTTAAAGTAGGAAGACCTAGGTTCACATTCTGTTTACCACTGTTGTTACCTTGGCCAAGTCATTTAACATCCCTGGAACTTGGTTTCCTTATTCATAAAATTATGGGGTTGAAAAGAGTAACCTTTGAGGTGACTTCTATGTCTAGAATCCTTTATTTCCTTATTGGGGTTATTCATGAATGGATAACAAGATTTTTTTTTGAGCTTCCATTCCTCTTTGTTTTGTTTTGTTTTGTTTTGTTTTTGGTGGTGCAATGAGGGTTAAGTGACTTGCCCAGGGTCACACAGCTAGTACGTGTCAAGTGCAGACCTCAGAAGGCCAGATTTGAACTCGGGTTCTCCTGAATCCAGGGTTGGTACTTTATCCACTGTGCCATCTAGCTGTCCACTGCTTCCATTCCTCTTGACCCATATTCATATTCCTTTTTAAAAGTTTAATAATCTTGATAAGCTTGAGATTTTTCTCTGTATTTAGACAGACTCAATCTCTAAATAATTGCCAAATTTCTACAGAGGACATAAATGTACATACAATTGTCTTGACTTCTTCAGTTACAAACTCCAAAACCTTTCTCTTCAGTTTCCACACCCCACTGCAACCCATTGCCAAGAAATGTATTTAATTGCATCACAAAATACTAATGCTTTTTAAAAAAACTGCTTTGTAAAAGTGTGTGTGTTTTAAAACAACACATAGTTCTCTAAAAGATAAGCAGGAATGTGATGAGTAGTGACTGAGAAAACAAGGATGTTGCTTAAAGGATTCTAAAGGATGGGAAAGGAATATAATTCCATGGCATTGATGCCCTTGAATCACTGAAACTTTCCAAAGATCATCTCAGTTAATGAAAAGTCTTTTGTATTACTTTTTTATATTACATAAGCTTTTATGGTATTGTAGAAATAGTCACAGATGCAAAAATAAGCTCTAATGACTTAAACTTTCTATTTTTATGAAGATTTTAGAAGGTATAATTATTGCTAAAAGATTATTGATAAGTTGGATTTTATTTCATCTGCAATTTACCGTGGTATGGAAGTCTGCAGTGTTAACTATTGTTTTGAATGCTGTAGTTCTATGCGAAATTGGCTTTTTAAATCAGTGTTTATGCAGCTGTACCATGGCAGAAATTTGTTTATTGCTCTTCTAGGCTATGAAATTGCAGACCACTCTCCTAGCTTCTGATTTCAATTTTAAAGTATTGGTTGTGTCTGCAATGTCACCATATTTTAAAGGTACAGTCAATGTAGGAAGAGTACTTTTTTTTTCAGAGAAGTCCCCTTTCTGCAATGTGGAAAAAGAATTCCATAAGCCTTTATTTTTCAACTCTAGAAATTTGAATGGAATTCAACTAGTTCTCTCACTTGCATGTATATTTATTTCCCTTGTTTTGATAAGAATATTTATAATCTTGATCACCTCAATGAAACATTCATGACCATTACTTAAAACATAATATCACAATATTCTTAACAGGACAAACTTTTTTTATGTCATTCTTAGAAGAAGTAGGATGAAATGGATATTTCACTCTCAAATGTATCAAACTATTCCAGATGGTCATGTTGCTACCCAGGTGACAGCCGGCTGTGAAGAAAGGAGGATGGGGTGAAGGTAGTTAAAATTAGAATCAGAAGCTAGTGTGGTTGGTCAGGGGAGCTACTTGATGAATTCGGGTTTTAATAGGCTATTTATAAGAGATGAAGAGCAATATGAATAAAGGTGTTTTTTAAAATCATATGTCTCTAATAATGGTGTGAAAACCATAGTTCCAGGCTAGTTATAGGATCAGGTTAGACATAGGAAATGCCTAAAATCTGATAGTCAAGAATAAATCAGGGGTCACAAACCAAATAGACACAGGTGCCAGAAGTCAAAAAAGAGTAGAGATTAATAAAATAGAGAGAGTCAAAAACAGGGAATATACATACCACAGACATTAAGGGAAGTGGAAAGTCAGAAACTAAGCAGGCAAATAACCAAAAAACATGGTTAAATAAGATGCTGTATAATCATATGGTAGGGAAGGAACAGAAAAGAGTCTTGCTTTGGATTAGCAGTTGGAATCTATCACCTAAAAAACCATTTTTCCATCCTAAGGTTCTATGACTAGTGACAAAGTGACCTTGAAAGTGAGATCAGTCATCCCTCAGACATGAAGCTATTTAGATGCTTCCTGCTGGAGCCAACACAACCAAATGAGAGCATTTCAGAATTTCTCAGAGCTTTGGAAATTGCTTTGTTTTCATAAATACATGACTGTGAATTGTCTCAAGTAGTTTTTTTTAAACATGCATGGGCTATAATTTCCAACTTTAATAAATTTTGCTGCCAATCTACTTGGAAAAGTTAACTATTTTACTCAACTTTTTGCCATCCTGTGAATGTGCATGAGATTTTTAAACTGCTGTAGATTTTAGATTGCTAAATTATCCAAGATTATTCCTTTTCTGAACATAATGCATCAAGGTGATGTTTTGCTTTGTATGCATTACTACCACTTTTATTTAACTTTTATCCCCCTGGGCAAATTGGCTAAATTCAAAGGAAGTTAAAATATTCACTGAGGAACTTTCCATAACTATAGACTCAATTCTAGGTTATGAGAAGAGAGAATATCCCATGTTATTCAACTAAATTATGCTTTGTCACTTTATGCCTTCAAGCTTTAAAAAAAATGTATAGTGAGCATAGCAACCATTCTTTTTGTATTTTATAGCCAACATATTCAAGGTGAAAATATTCAACCCTACTTTATCATTTTTATATTTGCTAACCTAGAGAGTTCAGGCACAACACTAATCCCTGATCAGACCATTTCAGATGTACTGTGTTGAGTTCAAAGAATCATAATTTAAGAAATACATGAGAAACTAGATAAGTTTTTTTTATATAAAATTGCTTCCATTCTAAAGGAGATTGGTGAAAAGATTGGAGACTGAGTCTTATTATTGACAGTCAGTAGTAAATAAACATTTATTAAGTACCTACTATGTGTCAGACATTCTGCTAATGGGTGCAAATAAGAAAAAGAAAGACAATCTCTGCCCTCAAGAAAATTACAATCTAATGGTGGAAGATGATACACAATAGGAAAATGAAGCTGAAAAGGGGGAGGTCCAACCAAGCAGGGGCAAGATGTTCAAGTGGAACAACCAATAGGAAATGAAGTTAGCTGAAAAATTCTGAATCCTCTATAAAGGGACATTATGAAATAATTTTATTGCTCCACCCTTAAGCTCTCCAATCAGAGGGGAGAGGTAACTGAGGAGGTGTTGAGTATCATTGTTATTTTTGTTGTTATTCGGTTGTCAATCCTCAAAGGAAAATATATCTTCACCAACACATAATAAGAGGTATATAGAATAAAAGATCTTGTGTTTTTTTGTTGTTCAATGTTTTCAGTCATATCTGACTCTTTGTGACCCCATTTGGGGTTTTCTTGGCAAAGATATTGGAGTGGTTTGCCATTTTTTCTCTGGTTCATTTTACACATAAGGAAACTGAGGCAAACAGGGTTAAGTTACTTGCTTAGGGACAAACAACTAGTGTATGAGATCAGATTTTAATTCATGAAGATGAGTCTTGCCGACTACAGGCCCAGCACTCCAACACTGGCCCACCTAGCTACTCCATGGAAAGAGATCAAACTTATAATCAGAGGACTCAAATTCTAATCTCTATTCTACCAATTATTACCTTGTGACCTTGGACAAATCACTTAACTTCTCAGCACCTCAATTTCCTCATCTGTAAAATAAGGTCTCCTCCAGTTCTCAGTCTCTGATCCAGTGATTCCTTTTACACTTAGATTTGATAGAGGCCATCCTTCATAATACTGGAAAACCCCTTTCATGAGCATACACTGGCCTGTATAATGTCTTTATTGATATTAATAGAATAATGTTTAATGAAATCCCCCCTCTCTCTAATAAGGAATCCTGTTTAAACTTATGTATAGGCTTTACATCAGGGACACTCTCATGATGTGAAGGACCCAGATACAATTTCAGAAATTTCCTTCCTCTCTTAGCTGTTAGCCTACATGCAGAAAATACAGTCTTATTTAAAAGGCAAGAAAGAGTATTAAAACCATTAGACTGAATAGGCATTAGTCCTAATCAAGTATTTATATTGCCAGAGCCTTCTGAACCTATAAGGAGCATATTTCACATGCCAGCCATCCACCCAAGGCATCTTGCTACCTTCCCTGACATATGCTCCCTCTTCACTTTCCATTTTTCACCTCTTATTCTGGGAACACTATGCAGATGGGTAGCCTAGTGGCTAGAGCACTGGACCTGGAGTCATAAAGACCTGAGTTCAAATCCAGACTCTTACTAGCTTTGTTACCCTGAGCAAGTCAATTAACCTCTCATAGTCTCAGTTTTAACATCTATAAAATGGTAGTTCCTACCTCCTAGGGTTGTATCCAAATAAGGATAAAATGACATCATTTTAAAAGCACTTTGAAAAACTTAAGATACCATCTAAAGATAACTTTTATTACTAATCAAATCAGTACTATTGTTGTAGAACCATGGAGTGGCACTTGGCACATATGACTTTGCTAATCATGTTGGTAACTCCCCTGATCAGAATTGAGAGGCTATATTGCTTACTGAATAGGGAGCTGGAAGGAGAATCAGGGAGACGTGTTCAAGTCTGCCTCAACACTAAGTTGTGTGATTCTGAGTAAGCAATTTAGACTCTCAGTGTCTCCATTTCCTCACATGTAAAATAAAGAAGCCTATAAAAAGATGGCCCCTAGTTCCCCTGCCATCACTTTGCTCTGTGTTGTCTTCTTTTAAAATGTCATCTTCTTGAAAGAAAGGATGGACACATTTCTGTATATGTATGCCCAACACTTGGTATATAATCAATATTTAACAAATGCTTTTTTCATTCATTCAGATTCACTTATATTCTTGAGTATTAATGTTCTTTGTGTAAGATCACTGTCTCCTTTGCCCCTTGCCAGGAGCAAAAGGACATGGGTGTCATGATACCATGTCTCCCTCTCCCTTCCTACCTCTCCCTCTTCCTCCTCCTTTCCCTCTCCCTGTCTCCCTCGCTGTCTCCCTCTCCTTCTCCCTCTTCCTCTCCCTTTCCCTCTCCCTCTCTTTTTCTTCCTGCCTCTCATGATTCCATAGTCCAGCCTGAAATACCCAGTTTCTCATTCCACCAGGGACAATTTTATGAGTTCTCTTAATTTTTTTTTACCATATCTTCCAGGTGCAAGTTAAAAAAACTTCCTAGAAGTACAAAAGTTCTCTGAAGAAAGTAACTCCTTAAAAGTTAGGATTGAACAAATGGAAGCTAACAACTTTATGAGAAATCAGGAAACAATAAAGCAAAACCAAAATAATTTTTAAAAGTTAGAAGGCAATGTGAAATATCTCACTGTAAAAACAACTGTCTTGGAAAATAGATCCAGGACAGCATTTGAAAATCATTGGACTAACTGAAAGCCATGATCAAAAAAAGAGCCTAGACATCATCTTACAAGAAATTGTCAGGGAAAATTGCTCTGATATTCTAGAATCGGAAGGTAAAATAGAAATTGAAAGAATCCACCAATCACCTCCCGAAAAAGATCCTAAAATGAAAACTCCCAGCTATATTATATCCAAATTCCAGAGTTTCCAGGTCAAGGAGAAAATATTTCAAGTAGCCAGAAAGAAAAAAATTCAAGTAGGATAACAGAAGATTTAGCAGCTTCTACATTAAAGGATTAGAGGGCTTGAAATATGATATTCCAGAGGGCAAAGGAATTGGGATTGCAACCAAGAATCACCTACCCAGAAAAACTGAATATAATCCTTCAAGGGAAAAAGTGAGAATTGAATGAAAGAGAGGACTTTCAGGCATTCTTGATGAAAATACCTGAGCTGAATAGAAAAATTGACTTTCAAATACAAGACCCTAGAGAAGCATAAAAAGGTAAACAGGAAAAAGAAATCATAAGGCATATTTAAAGGTTAAACTATTTACATTCCTACATGGGAAGATGATGCTTGTAACTCACAAGAACTTTCTCATTATTAGGACAGGTGAGTGGAGTATATTTAAACAGAGGACATAGGTATGAGTTGAATATGAAGGGATGATATCTTTAAAAAAAATTAAGGGGTGGGAAAGGAATGCAGTTGGAGAAAGGGAAAGGGAGAGGTGGATTGGGGTAAAGTATCTCACATAAAAGAAGCAAGAAAAAGCTTATACAGTGGAGGGGAAGATGGGGGAGGTACTGGGGAGTGAGTGGACCTTATTCTCATCAGAATTGGCTCAAAGAAGGAATAACATACACACTCAATTTGGTATAGTAATCTTATGCTGCAGGAAAGTAGGAGGGGAAGAGGATAAGGTTGGTGATAGAAGGGAGGGCAGAATGGGAGAGGGGGCAGTCAGAAGCAAAACACCTTTGAGGAGGGAAAGCATGAAAGGAGATAGAGAACAGAGTAAATGACATGGGGAAGGAGTAGAGTGGAGGGGAATATGAACAGTTTTCAAATGAAATAATCAAAGCTATCTATAGCCATATAAAAATGCTCTAACTCACTATTAATTAGAAAGATGTAAGTCAAAACAATTCTGGGATGCTACCTCATGCCTATTGGATTGGATAATAGGACAGCTGAGGAAAAATTACAAATGTTATAGGGGACATGGAGAAAATGAGACTGTTAGTGCACTGTTAGTGGAGTTGTAAACTGATTTAAACATTCTGTAGAGCAGTTTGGAACTATGGCCAAAGGGTTATAAAACCATGGCCAAAGGGCTATAAAACTCTGCATACTCTTTGACTAGTTATACCAGTACTATGTCAGTATCCAAAAAAAAAAATATAAAATACCCCAAAAGTTAAAGGACCTATATGTAAAAATATTTATGGCAGTCCTTTTCTGGTGCAAATAATTTGAAATTGAAGAGATGCCCATCAATTGGAGAATAGCTGAAAAAATTGTAGGATGAGATTATGATGGAACACTATTGTGCTGTAAGAAATGATGAGCAGGATGCTCTCAGAAAAACCTGGAAAGACTTACATGAACTGATGAAAAGTGAAATGTACCGTATATAAAGTAAAAGCAATATTGCAAGATGATCAGCTACGAATGATGTGGCTATACTTGGCAATGCAGTGATCCAAGACAACTCTGGAGGACTTATGAAAAATGCAATCCATCTCTAAAGAAAGAAATGATGGTGCCTGAATACAGATTGAAGCATATTTTTAAAAGTTTCTTTTTCTTATTTTTTTTGATTTGTTTTCTTTCATAATCTGACTAATGTGGAAATGTTTTGCATGTATAACTTATATTGAATTGCTTGCATTCTTAAGGGGGTGGGCATGGAGTGAGAAAATGAATTTGGAACACAAAGTTTTAAAAATGGATGTTAAAATTGTTACATGTAATTGGGGGAAAAAGAAAATTCTAAATTAAAAAGAAAAAATAAATTTAAAAAATATCTTCACATCAGAAAAAAATTCTCCTAAACCCCTCTTCTCTCTCTCCTTTTGTCTCTCTCCTAGTTACTAGTCTATTTAAAGTTCAGTTTATGTTAGAAAAAACCAAATATGTATTTTCAAGGCCTTTATCCCTGAAGGGAGGAAGCAGCAATAGTTTCCATATATGCTATATGTGGCCAATATCTTGTTGGGATGGAAACTTTAAGTGTTTCTTTTGCATAATAATTATAAAGTACGAATTATGTGCCAAGCTCTTTTTATTATCATATTTGAACCCAACAAACCTGAAAAGTAGGTGCTATTATTATCCTCATTTTACAGATAAAGAAACTGCAGCAAACAGGGGTTAACTGACCTACTCAGGGTCAAATGGGTAATAAGCATTTGAGACTAGATTTGAACTTGGTCTTTCTGACTCCAGGCCACTGCTCTATTCATTGCACCACCCAGCTCAACTGCATATATACATGTAAATACACATATATATATACACACTCCTGTATACACACTCACATATATATGTATACATGTGTATATATGTATATATCTGTTATTTAACAAATAATATACAAAACAGGGCACCAGACCTGGAGTCAGGAAGATCTGGGTTCAAATCTGGCCTCAGACACTTACAGGCTGTGTGATCCTGGGCAAGTCACTAAACACTGCCTCAGTCTCCTCATTTATAAAATGAGCTAGAGAAGGAAATGGCAAACCACTCCAGTATCATTGTCAAGAAAACCCTAAATGAGGTCAAGAAGAGTTGTGCACAACTCAACCCACTGAACAACAACAAAAACACAATAAGATTCCGTATTTTGTATACCTCTTAGTTAATTATGTGTTTGAAGATGTGTTCCTTGAGGATTATCTATAAGACTCTGTCAATTCCCTTTTCATATTTTCATCAAAGTTCCCCTCAATTAATTAACAGATTATTTTCATCAAGATTTTATAGAATTTAAAATGTAAGTGTAGGTTTCTATGATTATTAGCTGCTTTTGAGGAAGCAACCATTATATCTGTTATATAATGCTGTTGAGGTTCATTAGGAGTGCCCTAAAGAGTCTCTCTAATATAGACTATTGGGTCCATATCATAAAACTGTAGTAGAGTGATACTGTAAATAAACTTGCAATAAGGCTTCTGAAAAGATAAATCTAAATGAAAAGCTTGAGGGTCCCATATTCATCTGTGTCATTCCAGATTCCATGCTAATAGCAGGTTCCATTAGTGTGGATGTCCAGTGTAGCAATGAGAATGCCATTCAAATCTATTCTAAACCATATGCTGCAAATTTGGAAGAATTTTCAAGCATGAAAGGTTTAATTGCATACACATGGCCGCTAGATCTTGAGAAGATTAAAACTGAGAATGATTCTATTATTCTCAATAAAGTTCACTCTAGCTCTGTAATTGTCATGTTGCAGGTCATTCACAATTTACTCAAATTCAACTGGCTTAATTTTCGGCCTTAAAAGGTTCATCACTGTGGGTACTCTGTTCCCAGTGCAGATCTCAATATCTCCATGACATAGGGTCCAATTTTATGATTTGCCCCCGCTTTTCCCCTCCAAAAATTGTCACCTAGTGGCCAGCTTTTGTTTTGAGGAGCCTCTCCGAACTTAATTCGACTCATTCTCAGATAACAGACCAAGAATATATTATGGAGTCTATACCACAGTAAAATTCAATATCATGTGAAGCTGTTCAACAATTGCAATTACAGCAATGGCTGCAATATAAAGATACAATAAATATTTCTAAAGAAATGATGCATACTGTATTAGACATGAGAGATATACAAAATTTATCTAAGATATGGTCCCTTTCCATTATTTGGCATAACTTATTTTACATAAGACAAAGACAGTGTTCTTGCCTGGATGGCTGTCTAATACTTCATTCAATGCATAAGTATTTATTAAATTCTTGGCTCTTGATACAAAGACAAAAAGATAAATAATGCTTGCTTTCAAGAAGCTTATATTCTATTGTTCAGTTTCAAACATTTATTCTGTGTTACCTTGGACAGGAATTCCAGTTGCTCAATTAATGTATGTCAGAGCCATTGTTATTATACTGTTGGTTAAAATATATTTCTATTCCCACCTGAGTGTGTACATATACTCTTCACTCTTTGACACAATTCTGATGAGAATGAGGCTCAAGCATGGTCCACCCCCTTATCCATTTTCCCCTCTACTATAAAAGATCTTCCTTGCAACACCTCTGTTATGTGAGATAACTTTTCTCATTCTTCCTTAACTTTCTCTTTTTCTCACCATTTCATTTTTTTGAGATTATCCCCACATAAGCAATTCATACCTGTGTCCTCAGTTTATGTAGGCTCCTTCTAACTGCCCTAATAATGATAAAGTTCTTAGGAGTTACAAGTATCATGTTCCCATACTGTGTAATTTAAGATTCTAAATGTGGATTCTAATGTGTTCCCCCAGTTTGGGGGAAACTGACTAAAAATCACTGATAAAACGAGTTTAGGTTTTTAAGGGTTTATTGGAAAATAGAAAGAAAAAGATTGAGAACAGAATTCTAACAGCCTGGCATTCCTATCTTTCCTCAAATCTCCTGTGAAGTCCTCTGCCGCCACCACCATCAAGTCCGGAAGCCAAAAAGGCCAGCGCTCTCTGCGCAGGCTCCCTTTCCTCCTTCCTGTCTCCTCCCAGACCATAGGAGGCTCCTCCAGTTGATTGGCTGGTAGACTTGATAGACAGCACCCATGAGCAAATGTCATTTCCTGACGCCAAGGAAAAGCCACAATGCCTCTGAGGCATTTTCCTCATGGTGGAGCTCTCCACAGCAAGTCTCCAGTAGGTGGCATCATTCCAATCATTACAATACAAAAATGTAAACAGTTTAGTTTTATTAAATCCCTTATTAATTTTTCCATGTTTACCTTTTTATGTTTTATTGATTCTTATGTCTGAATGTCAAATTTTCTATTCAGCTATAGTTTTTTCATCAGGAATGCCTGAAAGCCCTCTATTTCATTAAATATCCATTTTCTCCCTGAAAGACTATAGCCTTCATAATATAGTATCAGTGTAATCAATTTTGCTTTGTAAATTATTTTTGGTTATAATCCTAGCTCCTTTGTCTTCCAGAATATCATATTCTAAGACTTCTGCTATTTTAACACAGAAGCTACTAAATCTTATGTGATCCTGACTGTGGTTGCATGGTATTTGAATGGTTTCTTTCTGACTGCTTGCAATATTTTCTTCTTTACCTGGAAGCACAGGAATATGGCTATAATATTCCTGAGAATTTTTATTTTGGGATTTCTTTCAGGAGATGATCAGTGGGTTCTTTCAATTTCTATTTTGCTCTCTGCTTCTAAGATATTAGGGCAGTTTATAATTTCTTGAAATATGATAGCCAGGCTATTTTTAAAAAAAAATCATAGCTTTCAGGTCATTCAATAATTTTAAAATTATTTCTTCTGGATATTTTTTCCAGGTCAGCTAATTTTCCAATGACATATTTCCCATTTTCTTCTATTTTTTCATTCTTTTGACTTTTTATCCCATGAAATCATTGGCTTACACTTTGTTCAATTTTTATGTTTAAGGAATTATTTTCCTCAGTGAGTTTTGTATTTCTTATCCCATCTGGCCAATTGTTTGTTTGTTTTTTTTTGGCTGGGCCATGAGGGTTAAGTAACTTGCCCAGGATCACACAACTAGTCAGTTTCAAGTGTCTGAGGCCGGATTTGAACTCAGGTCCTCCAGAATCCAGGGCCGGCACTCTATCCACGGTGCCACCTAGCTGCCCCCTGGCCTATTGTTTTTTAAGGAGTTCTTTTCTTCAGTGAATTTTTGTTCCTTTTTTCTATTTTGTCAATTCTGGTTTTTTTAAGATGTTATTTTCTTTAGTATTCTTATTCCACTTTTAACAGGATATTAATTGGGTTCTCATAATTTTCTTGCATCACTCTCAGTTCTTTTTGCACATTTTCCTCTCCAACTATTATCTCTTAAATTTTGGGGGGAATTTTGTTTGAACTTGTTTAATTTGACCTTTTCATTGAGGCTTTGCTTGTAGCTATTTTCATGGTTTTTCTCTTCTGAGTTTGTATCTTCATTTTCCCTGCTATTATACTAGCTTTTTATGGTCAGGTTGTTTTTGTTGTTGTTTGCTCATTTTTTTTCAGCCTATTTATTGACTTTGAACTTTATGTTAAAGTTGGGCTCTACTCAACTGGATATGGGGAAGCAATATGTCAAGCAATGTGCTCATATACTAGTATATGTGTGTAAAATGATTTTAAATTTATACTTTTATATATTTGTATATATATTTGTAAACTATTTTTAGACTGGATCCATTAGTTCCTCAGTGTAAGGAACTTTTAGTAAAGAAACTCTATGAATGCAGACAACATGTGAGTTGTTTAAAAATGACAAGTTATATATTGAACTGGACTAGCTGAATTGAGTAGTTTTAAGGAAGCTTGCCAGGATCAGAGAAGAACACATAAAGATTTGGGTATGCAAGTGATTAGCATTTTAGAGTCTTAGAGAGTTTGAGACAAAGGTGAGGCTAAGTAATTTAGAGAGCACCATATAATGAATATATGTTAGAGGCAGGGCTTGAACCCAGCTCTTCCTGACTCCAAGGCCAACTTTCTGCCTACTCCATTATACCATCTCTCAGTAGTAATAATGCTTTATGAACTGAATGAATTGAGGATAAAGAATGTAATAATTGGGGGCAGCTAGGTGGCACAGTGGATAGAGCACCGGCCCTGGAGTCAGGAGGACCTGAGTTCAAATCCGGCCTCAGACACTTAACACTTACTAGCTGTGTGACCCTGGGCAAGTCACTTAACCCCAATTGCCTCACTAAAAAAAAAAAAATGTAATAATTGTATTCAAGTATTTGAAAGGCTTTCACAAGAGGTAGGATTTAGACCCTCCCCCCCCCCTCCCCAGATCATACAACTAGGAACAGTCATTGAAAATTGTAGCAAAATTCATTTAAGCTTGCTATTAAGAAAGCCTTTCCAACACTTAGTACTGTCTTGGAGTAGAATGGTTTGCATGTGAGTTAGTAAGCTTCCTTTCCCTGGAGGTCTTCAAGAAAGGCTAGATAATCACTTGATAGAGATGTCACAGAGAAGATTCTTGGATAGATACAATCTGGACTAGATGGATGATGAAGTCCTTTCCAATTCTGGGATCAGGATATCCTTGAAGTAAACTTATAAAGTAAATAGAATACTTTTTATTATTATTTATCTTTTTACAAATAAGGAAACAGACAATTAGAGAGAGTAAATAACTTGAAAGAGCTAAGACTTCCACCCAATTCTTCTTACCCCTCTTCTTATGTCCTTTCATTGAATGATATTTACTCCTTTTAACAAACTAGGATTCGTTTCATGAACAAAGCTTTTCATAATTTATCAGTTTTCATTGATGTGCATAGAATATGCTAGTTATGTCTGCCTACCTACTTGGTACTTACTTTCCATGAGAGGAAGGGGAGGAGCAATGGTAATGCTTGCTGCAGGGTAAGAGATTCTACCTGGCACCCCCTCCCCCAGTTAGGTCTTTATAATAGTTTGGCATTTATTGATAGTTCATGAAAATTAATTCATGTTAAATTCTTGATGTTCAATTTATGAAATATTTTATTAACTCAAATTACTTTTGTAACATTGTAGAATTTGTTCTAGATCATTTCTGCCCAGGGTGGGCCTACATCAGCAATATTTAAAATGAATGATAGATGAAAGAGACACTAAACTTAGCACTAATGATGATACACTTCCTGCTTTTTACCACTGTTTGACTATTGAAGATTTGTATATGTCATTTTTTCCCTGATAAACCTACAAATTTATAGGGTAGTTTCCAGAGAGGAAATTTGCCTGTATCATAGACAGAATGTTTGATTAGGAGTCACTTGATCTTAGGTCAAATCTTGGAGAGAGGGAGCAGCTAGGTGGCACAGTGGATAAAGCACTGGCCCTGGATTCAGGAGGACCTGAGTTCAAATCCTGCTTCAGACACTTGACACTTACTAGCTGTGTGACCCTGGGCAAGTCACTTAATCCCCATTGCCCCGCAAAAAGAAAAAAAATCTTGAGGAGAAGCATGGCTAGAGTTAGAGAGAAGGTTCAATTTGGAGTTAGAAGATTTGGCTTCAAATCCTGGCTTAGTCATTTATAACCCATTTAGAATAAGCCACTTCAGACTTTCTGTGCTTCAGATTCTACATCTGTAAAATGAAAGGGGTGGAATAAACCAGAGGTTATTAACCATTTTTTTTATCAGGGACATTTTTGGGTAGCCTAGGGAAACCCTAGGATAGTATTTTCAAATGAATAAAATAAAATACATAGGATTCCAAAGGAAATCAACTATATTGCAATATATTTCTAAAAATATTTTTAAAAATCAAGTCCATGGGTCCCAGATTAAAAAAAAACACCTCCTATACAAGATATTCCTTAAAGTCCCTCATACCATTAAATCTATAATTATACGTGATATGATCCTTTGATCTAACTATACCACTTATTTACTGTGTGACCTTTGACCTTTAGCAAGTCACTCTCTGAATTTGACTTTTCCCATCATAACAACTTGACATGACCATTATGAGAACCAAGTGTATTTCTACTAGTTGATTATTTATTAATTTGTGTGGTTGCATTATAAAGCTATTAACCCTTTAGTACAATATAAATAAGAACCATTATCATTATTTTTCTGGTCAACCTCACCCTAGACATTCAATCTTGGGTGGAATAGGTCATCATTTCATGTGATTTGTGTTATGGCTTTCTGAGGAAAGTTCTTGACAAAAACATTTTGACTTTCTACCTTTTTCCATGTAGTGGTCAATTTGATGAAACAACTACACTTTGAATGGAATTACGAAAGCCTTTTTCAACCTGACAAAAATAGATTTTGAAGAAATATGCTTTAAAGATGATGACTACCATATTGTATAGTAGGGCAAGTTGTATAGTTTTATAGTAGAGCAAGGGTATCTCACCTTCATCTATTTTTCACCTCAAAGATAGATACCACCTGAAGTCAGGATGGTGATTCTCTTCCTCATTCACCCCGCTATGGACTTAAGAAAATATCTCTTTTTAAAATGAAAAAGATATACAATTGCTTATCTCCCACCTCTTTTTAGGTATTTTAGTACCTATAAATTGACATTGTTGCATTTCCCAGAGCAGTCTAAGGGCTATTAGAATACACCCTTTCAATATATGCTAAAGGTTTTCCTCAGAGGCAATGGCTTTCAAAATGAAGTTTCACTTGGAGAGGTATGAATGGAAAAGCAGGGTTAAGACCATTCATTATATTGCAGTGCTTCCTTAATTGAAGCTTTCCACTCCCATCCCCCAATATATTTTTCGAGTGATCCTCATCATAACATACTCAACAAATTATTATTCATACCTTATTTGATGATCACTCAAGAGTGGGAACTCACTAGCTCTTGAGGCAACCCTTTCCATATTTGTAGAGTTGTAAATCTTAGAATGTTTTTCTTTATATCAACACAATTCTAACCATATCTTTTATATTTTGCCCCTAGTTATATCCCTTAAGGTCAATGACATCAACTCTAATATCTCTTCGCTACAACCCCTTAAAAAAGTAAAAACTCTCATACCTACCACTCCTGCATCTTCTCTTCTTCATCTTCAACTTTTCCATTTTCTTCAGTTGAATTTACTTTGCTATGACCTCTTATGCTTTCCCTAACCTATTCTCACTCCTCCATATGTGCTCTGGAAGTTTATGTGTGTCCCAAAATATAGTGTCTAGAACTGATCACAATACTTTTGATGGAATGAATAGGTTCCAAACAGAAGAAAGGCTGAAAAATTGCTGTGTCCATTTATTTATTATGCACCTATTATGTGCCAGGAACTTGGTGTTCAGACTACAAAGAATAATACTTAAGTTGGAGTGTAGGTAGATGTGAGGGGAGCAGTTTTAATGGAGGGGGAATAAAGGTGCTCACAAAGGGGGCTTGCCCCTCCATTGACCAAAATGGAGCTAAAGGAGGAGTCTCACCTCAGACTGAATGATGAAAGGTAATGGTGAATTATCAAAAATGGACAGTGATTGTTCTATATCAGTTGTCTGTATTGACTATGTAACCAATAGGTGCTGTTGAGCAGCAGATTGACTGAGGAACACTTCTTCATCTCCTGCCCTATTAGGAATAAGAAGAGCTGAATCTTCCCAGACCACACATAACTTCTCCCACTGGCTAAGCTTTGGACAGAATCTTGTTTCTGGGCACTGTTCTTTCCTTTTCACAATACTCCCTTCTGCCTAAAAACACTGGTCTCCCCTTAATTGAGATGGGGAGGGAGAAAGAGAGGTGTGGAGATAGCCCAGCCCAGGTAAAATCATCCCAACTTGCTTCAGATAAAAATAAATGAGCTTTTCTCTGAAAAATTAGAGTGCTTAAAATACAGATGATTATTTTTTAAAAATCATAAATACCCAGAACCTCCATACCAGAATGACTTCTGGTCATGACAGCATAATTGAAGATCTCCAAACTCCTAAATTCTGGGCATCAAAATTGTCATTGGTCTCTCTTTCCCTTTCACTCCCCAACCCTATCCATAATCCCTTTATGCCAAATTATACACTCAGAATATAATTAAGATTGGATCTTAATTTTAACTAGAACAAGCAGCTTTTAAAATACTATCCAAACAGCAAATAAGCAATTTAAGAGAACATTAAACACTTAGGAGTAACAAAGTCTCCCAAGTAGCATGAAGAAGAGAGAAAAAAAAGCAAAGAAATTCACCAGTCTCTCAGGGTAAACACAGTTCATAAGTTCCCAGATAAATTCTTTTCACTAAGTGAGTATGGATCAAGGGAAGGTTCTAGATGCTCAATGCTTTTGATAAGTCTCCATTATTTAGCATCATTCATTTCTGCTTCAGCTGCTGCTTTGACTGCTGCTGTAGTTGCATCTATTCCTTTCACAGATTTGTTCCAAATTCTGTACCAGCATAACTCTGTCTGGTCTAGTCTAAACCACGTTCTATATCTTTATGAGCTAGAAAGACTGCACTGTCTCCTCAACACTATGAACTGCCTTCCCCAGGGGTCCATGCAACTAGTTTTGGATAGCCCTTCTGCTTGCTGAAATCTGTCTCCAAGAAACCACTTCAACATATTGCAGTACACACAGTGAGGGTGTGATATCATCATAGAAATGATAGAAGCTTAGCTAGGAATTTCAAGGTTATGGTCTTTGGAAGAGATATACTCCCTTACCCTTTTTTGGCACACTAGATTGTTGCAGTAGAAATATGCAGCAAAAATAGCAGCAAGTGGCTGTTTGAGGAAGGCTGTTTGGAAACAACCTTTGCCTATTGAGTCTTAATAGTGACAGCTTATGATGAAAGGCCACACTATTCAAAGAACATATTCTGTCTTGACAGAACACACTACACACCTGTTATTTGCCTTGGAAGTCTAGGAGCATTATTTCTACTGGGGAATGGGGAGAATATAACAAGTACATAGAGAAGTAAACACAAGGGAATTTGAGGATGGTTACTAACTGGGGAAATCAAATACTTCACCAAGAAATTGATGGTAGAAGTTGGAACCTGGAGAAAAGATAATAATTCTAAGAGGTGAGGAGGAGGAGGTAATACAACATAGAAATGGGGTGTAGACTCTATATAAATGGTCAGAGGAAGTAGGTATATATTTCAAATTTGGTTGGAAAATATTATTCATGAAAAGGAATAATACATATCTGAAAAGTTGGGCTGGTGTGAGATTTAACGTTTGTTTTTTATAAAATATATTTTTATGTGTTTCATTAAATATTTCCCAAATACATTAAAAAATTTTAACATTCATTTACAAAAAATTTCGGTTCCAATTTTCTCCCTTTCATCTATCCCTGCCCCACCCCTTGAGATGTCAAGAAATATAATATTTATTATACATGGTAAATCATGCAAAGAATATTTCCATGTTAACCATGTTATAAAAGAAAACATACGCACATGCACATGCACATGGACACACACACACACACACACAACATAAAAATTCAATTGAAAAAGTATGCTTCAATCTACACTCAGAATTCATCAGTTCTCTTTCTTGAAAGTGAATAGCATTTTTTATCATGGGTTCCTTGATCAGAGTAACTGTCTTTCACCATTGCTCATCCTTACAATACTGTTGTTACTGAGTATAATGATCTCCTCCAACTGCTCTCTTTACTTTGCATCAGTTCAAATAAGACTTCCCAGGCTTTTTCAGAAAAAAACAAAAAACAAAACAACATTCTGATCACCATTTATTCCAGACACAATAGTATTCCATAACAATCATATACCACAACTTGTACAGGAGTTAAACAATTCTTTGTCATCACAAGAGAGTTGCTATAAATATTTTTGTACAAATAGGTCCTTTCCTCTTTTTTGATCTCTTTGGGATAAAGACCTAAGAGTAGTATTGCTGGGTCAAAGGGTATGTGGAGTTTTATATCCCTTTGGACGTACTTCCAAATTGTTCTTCAGAATGATTAGACCAGTTCACAACTCTACAGGTAGTGTATAAGTGTCCCAATTTTTCCATACCCCCTCCAGCATTTATCATTTTCCTTTTTGGTCATGACAGTCATTCTGATAGGTAGGAGGTGACACCTCAGAGTTGTTTTAATGTGCATTTCTCTAACCAATAGTGATTTAGAGCATTTTTCATGTGACTATTGATAGCTTTAATTTTTTCTTCTGAAAATAGTCTTTGACCATTTATCATTTGGGTGATGACTCCTTTCATAAATTTGGCTCAGTTGCCTATATATTTGACAAATGAGGCCTTTATCAGGGAAATTTGCTAGAATTTTTTTCTCAGTTTCCTGTGTTCCTTCTAATTTTGGCTGCATTAATTTTGTTGGTGCAAAGCATTTTAAATTTGTAATCAAAATTATCCATTTTACTTCCTGTGGTGCTTTTTAGCTTTTGTTTTATTGGAAACTCTTTCCTTATCCATAGATCTGACTGCTAAAACTTTCCAAGCTCTCCTAATTTACTTATAATAATGCTCTTTATGTCTAAATAATTTATCCATTTTTATCTTATTTTGGTGTGAGATATTGATCTATATCTAATTTCTGCCAAATTGTGTTTCAGTTTTCCCAGCAGTTTTTGTCAAATAATGAGTTCTTATCCCAACAGCTGGGATCTTTGGATTTATCAAACACTACATTACTATAATCATTTACTACTGTGGATTGTGTGCCTAATCTATTCCGCTGATCAATCAGTCTTAAATAGACTTAGCCAGTACCAGATTATATCATTGATTACCACTTTATAATATACTTTGAAATATGGCATTGCTAGGCTGCCTTCCTACGTGGCCTTTTGTTCTTCTAGATTAATTTTGTTATTTTTTCTAGCTTTATAAAATAATTTTTGTTAGTTTGTTATAGCACTGATTAAATAAATTAATTTAGGTAGAATGGTTATTTCTAGTTTTTTGACCCAGTCTACCTATGAGCAATTAATATTTTTTCCAATAGTTTAGATCTGACTTTATTTATGTGAAAAGTGTTTTGTAATTGTGTTTATATGGTTCTTGGATTTGTCTTGGCAGATAGACCCCTCCCCCCAAGTATTTTATATTGTCTGTTGTTATTTTAAATAGTATTTCTCTTTCTATCTCTTCCTACTGGGTTTTCTTGTTAATATATAGAAATGCCAATGATTTATGTGGGTTTATGTTATATTTTATAACTCTGCTAATGTTGTTAATTATTTCAACTAATTTTTTAGTTGATTCTCTAAGTATATTGTCATATCATCTGTGCACAGTGATAGTTTTGTTTCCTCATTGCCTATTCTGATTTCTTCAATTTCTTTATTCCCCCACCCCCCCACATCACTATAGCTAGAATTCTAGTACAATATTCAATAATAGTCGTCATGATGGGCATCCTTACTTTACCACTGATCTTTTTGGGAAGGCTTTTAGCTTTTCCCCATTACATAAAATACTTAATGATGGTTTTAGATAGATAAAAGTCCCATTTATTCCTATGCCCTCTAGTGTTTTTTATAGGGATCAGTGTTGTATTTTGTCAAAAGCTTTTTCTACATGTTAATAAAATCACATGATTTTTGTTGGTTTTGTTATTGACATGTTCACAGTGTATTATCTTTGTGATATATTTCTATAGCCTCCTTGTTAGTACTTTATTTACATCAATATTCATTAGAGAAATTTGTCTATAGTTTTCCTTCTCTAGTTTTTCCTCTTTCTGGTTTAGGTATTAGCACCATATTTGTTTCATAAAAGGAATTTGAAAGGACTCCTTTACCTATTTTTCCAAATAAATTACATAGTATCATAATTGATTGTTCTTTAATTGTTTGGTAGAATTCACTTGTGAATCTCACTGGCCATGGTGATTTTTTCTTAGGGAATTCATTGGTGTCTTGTTCGATTTCCTTTTCCTAAGATAGGGTTATTTATTCTCTTTTCGTTTTTGTTAATCAGGGCAATTTATACCACTATTAGGTCTTTATTCCAAAAAGATCATAAAAAAAGGGAAAAGGACCCATATGTACAAAAATATTTATACCTGCTCTTTTTGTGGTGGCAAAGAATTGGAAATTGAAGGGATGTCCATCAATTGGGGAATGGCTAAACAAGTTGTGGTATATGAATGCAATAGAATACTATTGTGCAGTAAGAAATGATGAGCAGGCAGATTTCAGAAAAACCTGGAAAGACTTACATGAACTGATGCTGAGTGAGATGAGCAGAACCAGGAGAACATTGTACACAGTAACAGCAACATTGTGTCATGATCAACTGTGATAAACTTAACTCTTTTCAGCAATACAATAATCCAAGATAATTCCAAAGGACTCAGGATGGAAAATGCTCTCCACATCCAGAACAAAGAACTGTGGAATCTGGATACAGATTGAACTATACTATTTCTACTTTTTTTGTTTTTGTTTTTTGTTTTTTGAGCTTTTTTTCTTTTGTTCTCATTCTTTCACAACATGACTAATGCAGAAATATGCTTAATGTGATTGTACATATATAACCTATATCAGATTGCTTGCTATATGGGGAGAGGGAAGGGAGGGAGGGAGAAAAATTTAGAAGTAGAAATCTTATAAAAACAAATTTTGAAAACTATCTTTACATGTAACTAGAAAATAACAAAATACTTTTATGATTGAAAAATCTGGGAAATTTATATTTTTGTAAATATTCATACATTTTACTTAGATTGTCAGATTTACTAGCATATAATTGGGCAAAATAGCTCCTAATAATTGTTTTAGTTTACGCTTCATTTGTGGTGAATTCATCCTTTTCATTTCTGATACTGGTAATTTGGCTTTATTTCTTTTTTTAAATCAAATTAACCAGTGGTCTGTCTTTTTCAGAAAAAAAATAGCTTTTAGTTTTATTTATTAGCTTAATATTTTATTTAAATTTTATTAATCTCTCTTTTCATTTTCTATTCCAAATTTTATGACTCAAATTTAGTTTTCATTCACCAAATCATGGTGCCCCCAAATCATGGTGCCTTATATTCATCCAAGAATTTATCAGAATTTAGATCCCCAAATTACTTGTACCTAAGTAAATGGCACCATGATGTAATTTGCCTTTCATTTGGGATAATGAGTTGCTGTCCCCTTCCACAAAAACAAAACAAAAAAATCTAAAAAACAAACTAAAAAACCACCACACAAACAAAAGCTATACTTCACTACATTAAAATTAAGGCCTTTGAATGAGAGATGGCAGTTCCAACTCAAACCATTGTTTTTACACTCCATTTGTGGAAGCCCTGTGGGGTTTGGAGTCAGTTGTGTACTAGAGTTGAGATCTATGGGGAGGGAGCAGTTTGTGGGAGCTTTCACAGTTTTATTACCAAAGAGTTTTATTCCCCTATTCTCCTTCCCCTCCATCCCACCTAAAAGTCCAAACCTCTAATAAACACCATATGGTTCAAATTTTATTGTTCTTTGTCATTGTGGAGCCCTGGAAACAGGGGAAAAAGAGGAGTGGAATCAAGAAGTGTCATAATTTTATCTGATGGGGGAGGGGTTCAGACCCATAATTTCATCATAGACGGGCACCTAACTTTCAACTTACTCATAGAAAGTTGCATTGGGGGCTTTGAAAAGATAAGTGAATTGCCATAGTCAAATAGCCAATATTGCTCTGGAGGTCTTTCTGACCTTAAGACTGTCTTTAGTTCCACCAATAATGAAATTATTACCAAGCTAATGTTTTGTTTTTCTTACCTCACTGTGGAAACGGATTCACTAGGTCAGCTCTTCTTAAACCAATTTGACCAGAGAGCACATTGAGCTTGAAATACACTGACAGAAGCCATAAATGATCATGGGAGAAGTATATGGTGTTTTCAGGTATGAAATCCTCCTCCTCCCAAACCTCCCCTCTAAAAGAGGAGGCTACAAGAAATTTTGTAACAAAATGGTGAAAAATTACTCTGTGTGTAAGTAGTTCTAACACTTACAGACTTTTTCAAAAGTAATATTTTAAAAGAGCAATGACATTTTCTCATTGTAAGAACCCTGTGCTCTGTGGAATGCAGTTTGGGAAATACTGTTCCATATCTTGAGTGTAGAACTGGGGACAAGAAACCTGAGTTTGAGCCACAGCTCTGTCATTTATAAGTCAAATGACCTTGGTCAAGTCACTCAGTTGAAGTTCAGTTTCCTCATTTGTGAAATGAGGGATTTTGGATTAGATTGGTGGTTCTTTTTTATTATTATTACTTTGTGTGTGTGATGCAATGAGAGTTAAGTGACTTCCCCAGGGTAACACAGCTAGCAACTGTCAAGTGCTAAGGCTGGATTTGAACTCAGGTCCTCCTGAATCCAGGGCATCCCCTGATTTGGGGTTCTTTATATGTGGTCTGGGAACTTTAAAAATATTTTTGCTAACTACAGTTTAATATAACTAGTTTGTTTTGTAATTCTATGTATTTTATTTTATTCACTTAAAATACTCTTCTGAGCAAAGGGTCCATGGGCTTTAACAGACTGCCAGTGGGGTCCCTGGCACCAAAAAAAAGTTTAAGATTTCCTGGTTAAATGATATTTTAGGTCCCTTCCTGTTCTGATATAGTAGGATTAATTTAGTATCCTTATATTCCAAAAGCCTCTCAGGCTTTTGTCCTAGATCTGTATTATATTAAGCCATGACATGTATATTTCTTTCTGAGATTGGATTGTGAATACTAGAAGCTTCCTTGGAATAGAACTTTGATTGTTCAGTCTTTTATGTTGTTGCTTTATGAAGGTGTTAAAAATGCCCCTTTAAAAGCCACGACTGGCAAATTGTTTAGTTAAATTGTGCGTGGCAGGCTCCTATGAATTCTTCACACCCATTACAGTTTCCCTGTAATGTGCCATCATCCTTGAGAGATTACACTTTAGATACTTGAAGTGTTTATCCAGAATGAGGCAGCCCGATTATATGGTCCACTTGGAAGCGAACACCCCCAGCCGCAACACACCCAGTCTGTGATCAAATGCACAGCTGATTGTAACATCCTCTTCATTTCCACATAATAGCAGTAAATGTTTAAGGGGTTGCTAAACAATAAAGAGACTCTTTGCAAATGAATCCTGTCTTCTTGAACAGTGAGTGGATGGTTGGATGATAGCAATTACATTTTATAAATGGGAAGACCAAATATTGCTGTGGCCCAGTTAAAGCCAATAGAACATTTTGGGGGCAGACCCCTAAGACTTGGGGACTGAAAGGAAGAATATTACCAAATATATATAATGACATTTTGGGTTTCTCCTAAAAGTGTATGAGAGGGAGGAGAGCAAGGGAACATTTTGAGGGGCTCTTTCTTGATTTCTTGGATGAAATTAATGAAAATATCAATATCCATCACACACAGAGAGACAGAGACAGAGATCGTTATCCCTGAAGCTGTCTTTATCGCTGCTTAGTTCTGGGCTCCAAGAAACTTTCTATTGCTATTTCCTCAATTAGTAACTTGATAGCAAATCCATATAGGAAAATTACAGCGTAGGAGCTTCCCTCTTGTAATGAAGATCAACTGTGTTCTGCAATTTATACTATCAGAGGGCTGCTCAGAGATTTACTGATCTACCCAAGGTAATGTAGCCATGATGTGTCAAAGACAAGACTTAAACATAGGTTTTTCCTGATGTCAATTTGAGGCACCTCATTTTAATCAGGATATTGATTGAGAAAATTCAGTAGAAGTAGATGATGAGGATAGGGAAGACTGGATACTATGCAAAAGGAGGATTAATAGAAGAAACTGGGAGGGGGCATTGCCTGAGAAGATGTGTCTCAAGGAGGTAGAAAGGAGAATTATCGTCAACATTTTTTTTTAGTGAGGCAATTGGGGTTAAGTGACTTGCCCAGGGTCACACAGCTAGTACGTGTTAAGTGTCTGAGGCTGAATTTGAACTCAGGTACTCCTGAATCCAGGGCTGGTGCTTTAACCACTGCGCCATCTAGCTGCCCGCTCCATCCTTTCATTTTTCAGATGAGGAAGCAGAGATTAAAGAGATTTCACCAAAATCACACAACTAGTTTATAGCCAAGACCTACAATTCCAGTTCTTTTTCCATTAGAGCAGGTTGCCTTAGACATGGCTATGAACTTATATAATTCCTTACTACAAACTCTGGACAAATGTCTTCACTTATTTAGAGAGAATATTTCTAATGTGGAGAGGATTCTGCTTTTAGATTATGGTTAAGTAATTACTTATTTAATGAAAAGTTCTGCTATGATACATGAAATGTTTCATATTTTAGGTGACATTTTATTAGTTTTATTCAAATGTTCTAATTTTGTATGACGTATGAGCACTTTGAAAGAAAAAACAAGTATTATATATCTTTTGAAAAGTAGTTTAATTTGGGTGTGGTGGCACACATCTTTAACCCCAGTTCCTGGGAAGGGGAGTCTTCTGGATTTCTTGAGCTAGGGAGTTCTGAGCTGCAGGTGAGCAATGTTAATTAGATGTCTGTGTGAGGTTCAACAACAGTATGGTGAGCTTCAAGGAGTGGGGGCCACTGGATTACTTAAGGAGGGATGAACTAGACCAGGTGGGAAATACAGCAGGTCATATTCCTGTGCCAATCACTAGCAGGATCAGTGTATGAGTAGGCTCTGTAGTTCTAGCCTAGTGTTGGAAAAAAACTACTTTGGAGGCTGAATGAAGTATAGACTGTAATGGAGAGAAACTTGTGGCAGACAGACAAATCAACAGGCTATTTATTTCAATAGTCCAGGAGTGAGGAGATGAGGACATACATCAGGGTGGTGGTGGTTGTTCTCAAAGAGGACCATGACATCAGGAGGTGATGCAGTGAACTGGATTTCAGTGAGGGAGGGCTGTGCAAAGTCACCAGTCTCACTCTCTCCTCCAGAGCCATCTGTTGGAAAAAAAAAGGAGTTTTAATATACGAAATTATAAAAGAAATCAGATGAGTTGATTATAAAAATAATTTTTTTCAGAGCAAAAATCCAGACTAAGCTTGGTATTTTGTATGTATGTATTTGTGTATCTGTGTATGCATTCATCTATATTCATGCATATGTGTATTGAGTAAAATCTAATGTGTGTCCTTACCTGCTTCTCCTCCTCCAGTTTTGGGGGGAGCGGGAACTAGCTAAGATTTACTGATAAGTTCAACAACAGTTTAGGCTTTTAAGCATTTATTAAAGTATATTAGGGGTTAGCAAAGAGAGAGAGAGAAAGCTACCTTCACCTAGCTATCCAAGAGAGAGAGAATATGTGAAGTTAAGAAAGATAGGAAACCTGTCTACCCTGGCCTGCTTCTTCTGCCACCACAACCTTGTTCCAGCAACCAAAGAGAGCATTTCTCCCTCAGTTCAAGCAGAAGCTTCCTGCGGGACCAGAAGAGGAGCAGTCCCCACACACAGCTCCAAGTTAATTGACTGGTGGCATTCAAGTCCATTGATTGACATGGTCCATGAATTATGATGTGACTTCCGGATGCTGGGATGACTTTAGAAAGGTCACCTCATGTTTTTCTTGGCAGGGGTTAGTGCTCTAGTTCTCACAGTACATATGTGTATATATATAAATGTATGTACATATAAATGTATGTATGTATGTGTGTATATACAAATGTATGTATAATTTTTCTGATACAAGTATGACAGTCAAAATGTATAAGGAACTGAAATATATTCATAAGAATTAAAACCATTCATTCTTAACTAATAATTAAAAATTTATGAATAATCCTTTTTGAAAAAGATAACTGCTTATCAATTACCTCATGAAAAAATATTCACAATTTCAGAGAAATGATAATTTTAAGTAAAGCTGATAATGCACCTGACAATCATTAAATTTGCAAAGATTATAAAAGATAATAAAAATTAAATGTTGGTGTACTTGGGGCAAAATAGGTATGATATTAGATTGGTAGTAAAGTCGTAAGTTGGTTCAACTTTTTTTAAAAACCATATGGGATTCTATAATAAGACTTGAAATGATGGGCATATCCTCTGAGTCAATGGTCCTAAACTTGTTATTGAAAGTTTAAAATAAAAAAAAAATAGTTTCAAGTAGCTTAGGAAAATTAATATCCTTTTCAAAGGTTAAATCAGATGTGGCAAGACACAAGAAAGGAGTCATTCACCCATCATCATGATTGTAGAACATTCTAACTAAATACTGTTTTTGTTGAACATTACTTTTCCACTGAGATTTCAGAGAAATCACATTATCACTGTCACTTTCTGAGAAGTAGAATTAGCTTTACTGTATGAATTGATCGTTTCTGCTCACTTAAAATGTCTAATGTCTTTTACCCACAAATACCCAACACAGTATCTTTTGAAATTTAAGAAATTTTTTTCACTGTATCTTTACTAACTATATTGTTATGAAATCTTTTTTTTTCTCACCCAGGTTGGGAAAATCAGGAAAACTGCTGCTCGCAAAAGAGAATATCATGTCCTCTTCATGGTTGTCACAGCTGTCATCTGCTACCTAATTTGCTGGGTACCATATGGAATGATTGCATTACTTGCTACATTTGGCCCCCCAGGAATGGTGTCACCAGTGGCCAATATTATACCATCAATTTTGGCAAAGAGCAGCACTGTATGCAACCCAATCATCTATATACTTATGAACAAACAGGTAAAGCTCAAAGTCATTCCTTCTTTAAACCCAAATGGGTATCTCAAAATGTCTTAACTGATTGATCATTAAATATCTAAGGTTTACTCCTCATATACACACTTTTTGACAAGCCCATGGACAAATATAGTGGCAATAATATAATAGAAATCATCAAGATTTTCAGTTTCTATGACATCAGTTTAGGAGACCAGCCAAGGCTACAGGTGAGTGAGGTGTCGATTCATGAGCATTTTCACGAAGCATATAACAGCCCAGATGATTTTCTAGGGTCAGGATTTTCCTCTACCAGTATAAGAGTCTGCTTCATAAAAATTTTCATTGAATTATTGAGTTTTACAACCTGAAAAGTCCCTAGAAATTGTCTAGTGATTAGAAAATCATTAATCTGGAATTGGAAGGAACTAAAGTCATTTAATTAAATAACTTCTTTTTACAGATAAGGAAATTGAGGCTCAGAGAAAAGAAGCTACTTGCTTACAGCCACACAGATAGTAAATGATAGGGCCAAGACTCTAATCCCAGTCTTCCTATTCTTATATTCTTCCTGCCACAGGACATTTCTTCTCCATATCTTTTTATATTTTAAATTTAACACTAAATAAAATGAAAATATTCATATGCAAAGGAGAACAAATCAATCAGCCAATAAGCATTTATTAAGCACTTACTATGTTCTAAGCAAAGGCAAAAACACTCCCCAACCTTGTCAGCTCAATTTCTAATAAAAGAGAGAATATACAGACAACCAGGTCCATAAAAGATATATATAGAACAGATAAAAAAGGCAACCTCAGGGATCATTCAGTGTTTGCAAGGAGGATGGAAAAGGGCTCCTGTAGAAAAAGGGTATTTGAGTTGCATGTTGGAGGAAAGTGGTAATGGGGAGGAAAAAGAATATTATTGGCATGAGGAAACTGTAAGTGCAAAGAAGATGAAATGTTATGTTCAAAGAACTAAAATAGGGGGCAGCTAGATAGCACAGTGGATAAAGCACCAGCTCTGGATTCAGGAGGACCTGAGTTTAAATCTGGCCTCAGACACTTGACACTTACTAGCTGTGTGACCCTGGGCAAGTCACTTAACCTCCATTGCCCTGCAAAAAAAAAAGACAAAGAACTAAAACAGACCAGTATAGACTTCTTAGAGAGAGAGTATAAGAAGTGTTAGAAGACTAGAGAGGTAGGAAGGCGCCATGTTATGAAGGGCCTTAAGTGGCAAAGAGAGAAGTTAATATTTGATCCTGGAAGTTGAGTTTATCGCATAGAGGTGTAACATGGTCAGACCTGAGCCTTAGGAAAATCATTTTTACAGTTGAGCAGAGGATGGATTGGAATGGTGGGAGATTTAAGGCAAGAAAACAAAAAATATAGTACAGGACAGAAAAAGAGGATTATATATGTAGTCATAAATCTGTATAATGTATAGCTTGTTTCTCCCTCTAAGGATACAACAAATTCAATGTATTTTCAAGGCTATTCTATTTATTTGTGTTTCCTGTTGGTTTTCCTTCTGTTGCATTCTGTGCATTTTAAAACTGATTCAATTGACTTATCTCATATATATATATACATACATATACATATATTTACATATTTATATATATGCATGCATTATATATGTATGCAGATAAATATGTAATTTATATATTTAAGTTGGCAACCCAATTGTTAAACTTCCCTCAAATTGAGAGAAATAAAAATAAAAGCACTTTATCAAATATGTATAATAAAACAAAAAAAATCCTCATATTGATCATGTCTGAACATTCATTGCTTTATTTATGGGTAAAGTGTTTCTTTATTGCTCTTTTGGATAGTGGTTTGGTCATTGCATTAATTAGAATTCTTAAGTTTTTCAAAGTTGTTTTACTTTCCAATGTCGTTCCTATGGCATAAATTCTTCTCTGGATTCTGCTTATTTTACCACCATCCTCCCAGTACTCCAAGCTTACAATCTAGGTAACATCTTTGATTTTTCACTACTCACTCCACATGTGCAATTTGTTGCCAAGACCTGTTAATTTCACCTTTGCAACATCTTTTAAATATGCCCCTTTCTTTCCTGGGCAACTATGTGGTGCAGAAAATAGAGAGTGCTGGCCCTGGAGTCAGGAGATGTGAGTTCAAATTCAGCATCAGACATTTGAGACTTACTAGCTGTGTGACCCTGGGCAAGTCACTTAACCTGATTGCATCAAATATCCAGTTATCTTGTTACTGAACCCAGATGGCTCTGGAGGAGAGAGTGAGACTGGTGACTTTGCACAGCCCTCCCTCACTGAAATCCAGTTCACTGCATCACCTCCTGATGTCATGGTCCTCTTTGAGAACAACCACCACCACCCTGATGTATGTCCTCATCTCCTCACTCCTGGACTATTGAAATAAATAGCCTGTTGATTTGTCTGTCTGCCACAAGTTTCTCTCCATTACAGTCTATACTTCATTCAGCCTCCAAAGTAGATTTTTCTAAAGCACAGGTCCAACCATTTCACTACCCCCACCCCAGTCCATAAACTCCAGTGGTTCCCTATCACTCTGGGATCAAATATAAAATCTTCTATTTGGCATTCAAAGCCCTTTTAATATAGCACTCCTACTTTTCCAGTCATCTCATACCCCACTCCTCTCACGTACTCCCATGTACCAGTGACACTGGTCTTTTTGTTGTTTCTTGAACAAGACACTCCATCTCCCAATTCTGGGCATGTTCACTGACTTTTCCACACTTGGAAAGTTCTCACTTCTCATTTCTGCCTCCTGAATTCCCTGGCTTCCTTTTATTCCCAGGTAAAATCCATCTTTTATAGGAAGCCCCTTCTAATTTCTCTTAATTCTGGTATCTTTCTTTTGTTATTTATTTTCCATTTTTTCTTGCATATAGCTTATTTGCACATGGAGAGGTGGGGAAGGGACTAAGCATTTATATGGCACCTAGTATATGCACTAAGCATTTTATGAACCTCTTACAATGCCTAGAACATAGTAGTTGCTTAATAAATGTTTATTTACTGACTGACTTCACTCTTTCAATAGATATGACTTCTCAAGTTTCTCTGAAACCATCCTTTTTATAATTAATTTCTTATGTCAGGAAATATTTCATCATGTCCATATACCATATTTGTTCCATCATTCCCCAATTGATGGACACCCCTTAGTTTCCATTTCTTTCCCATTACAAAAAGAACTGCTATATATAGTTGTGTATGGTCTTTTTCCTCTTTCTTTGATCACTTTGAAGTGTAGGCTCAGTACTGGTGTTGCTAGGTCAACGGATATACACAGTTTAGAGTGACTTTGTGGGTATAGTTCGAAATTGCTTTCCAGAATGGCTGGGTCAATTCACAGCTCCACTAACAATATATTAATGCAGAGGCAGCTAAGTGGTGCAGATAGAGCACCAACCCTGGAGTCAGGAGTACCTGAGTTCAAATCTGGCCTCAGACACTTAACACTTACTAGCTGTGTGACCCCTGGCAAGTCACTTAACACTCATTTCCATGACCCCCCCAAAACCCCAAAACAACAAAAAATATATATTAATGCAAATCCTTCGCAAATTGTCATTTTTCTTTTTATATCATTTTTGTTAGTTTGAAAGGTGAACTTTCCATCTCTAGGGCAAACAAAATCATTAGGGTCTTCCAAATAGCCATGGTGGGAAAACAAAACAAAACAAACAAACAAAAAAAAAACTACTGACTATAGAGAGAAGAGAATATGACTATTCTGTTGATTTGTTGGAGAACTGTCCTGTAGAGGAAAAAAAAGTTACTTGACAAGTCTTGAAAGAAGTGTTTGGCATTTTAATTTGACCCAAGTTGATTTAACTCCTAAAAAATGGGTCAATCAAAATGTATTTAAAAATCATTGGTTCAGGGGCAGCTAGGTGGTGCAGTGGATGAAGCACCACCCCTGGATTCAGGAGGACCTGAGTTCAAATCCCACCTCAGATACTTGACATGTACTGGCTGTGTGACCCTGGGCAAGTCACTTAACCCTCATTGCCCCCCCCCAATCATTGGTTCTCATTCAGCAGATTTTTCTTTCCTTGAGATGGACTAAGAGGTCAGAGATAACTTGAGGAATCTTTCACAAATATAAAAAGCAACTCTCTCTTTCTTTCTATCTATCTATTTATATTTACAGGGCAATGAGGGTTAAGTGACTTACTCAGGGTCACACAGCTAGTAAGTGTCAAGTGTCTAAAACTGGATTTGAACTCAGGTCTTCCTGAATCCAGGGGTGGTGCTTTATCCACTGTGCCACCTAGCTGCCCCAAATATATATCTCTGATCGAAGAGATAATGTATTAGAAGCAGAGGAAGGAAATTCTGGGCTTTCCTTGAGACCTTTATTGTTTGTTTCCCTTGCAAGCTGAAGAGAAACCAGCTACTTGGGAATTTTCTGTGTTAAAACTCATCATGTCCTAGATGGTCATAACAAAAACACACATACTTGACATAAAGTCTAAACATAGACTAGGCAAATTTTTTCTAATTATTTTGTAATTAATAAGCTGTTTGTGGAAGGCAAGATCACAGGAACCCTATCTTAACATTTTCCAACAGCTGTTGTAGACAAATGAGATAACCTGGAATGTGTAGGCAGGTGTTCTTCCATCCAAGACCTTAAATTCATAAAACCTGGTATTAAGAAATTTTTTTAAAATTTTCAGTAATGTAAGTTAAATGCAAGTCCAAAGATAGATAAAATATAGAAGCCAAAATTCTCAGTAAATATTACAAAATCTAGGTAGATCCAAAGGATTTTGTCACACCATGTCCATGTGAGTGGTTTTGCTAGGTGTTGAAGATGGAAGCAGAGTGGCAAAACCCATAGCTTTTCTTACAAAAAAACCCAAAAAACAGACAAACAAAAAAACCACATAAGAAAGGAAAGAAAAAATTGAAAAGAAAAAAAAAACATGCTAAATAGTCTATATAGTCAGGGTCCTTAATAATCATTAAGGGAGTGAGCAAGATCCTGTGGCTTAATTCAATTCAATTCAATAACATTTATTAAGTACCTACTATATGCCATTGTTCAGTGGTGATACAAATAAGAAAAAGGGACAAAAAGTCCCTTGCCTGAAGGACCCAACAGTCTAATGGAGAAGACAACACCAAAAAAGAAAACTGAGAAGACTTTTTGAGGGGGCATCAGGGAATATCTGGTACAGGGGCATAATGTTCTGTTGGAATTAAAAACCAAATAAAGATGCTGATGGAAAATGGAGAATTACTGGAAAGTTCTGATCTGAGTCCTCTAAAAGGAAGGCTGTAGGAAGAGTTTATTGCTATACCCTCCAGCTTTTGAGATTGCCACAGTGCCATCAATCCTCTGTAGAATACCTACTGTAAAGAATTAATTGTTATTTGAGGTTTTTATGCTGCAGTGCACACTGGCCTGGGGCTCCGCAAACTGCACAGTGCTCCACCCACTGGTTGTAGCCATTGCCGGGGAGCTGGCACCTCACGTCATCACCACTCACCGACGCCTACATGCGCCTGGCAAAATTATAATGATTGGAAGCCTAGTGAGGGCAGTCATGGGACTTTCAGAGCAGCCATCCCATTGGCTGGGGCTGTGTGGGGTTTTTCTGGGATTGGGGGAGGAGAATTGGGCATTCTAGCTGGATACTGGAAGGACAGGAGGTCTGCTGCGTATTCTCAGCTGATTCCTGGGCGGTGGTATCTTTTGAGGTTGTATAATTTCCCTTTCCCCATTTTATTTCCTTTCCCTTGATCCTACTGATCCTGTTTGTGTGGTTTTTTTTAAAGTTCGTTCTTGTTAAAATAAATCCTGTTCTGTTTTGAGGGAGGCTGCCTGTCTCCTTCCTTGCCCCAATATTGTGGTGAGTCACTTAGCTAACACTCCCCAATTAAAAATTGTTCCCCACACTACCAAATCACTGGTGGTCTTCCTATGCATTTGTTTTTGTTTTTGTTTTTTACTATTCCACGGTATCAATGCAGCACTCCTATTATCCATTTATTATTCCTTTCCCTTATTATATGAGTTGTCTACCTTCTTTTCTAATCATACATTTCCTAGGTGATGCCTTTTTTTGGCCATTTGACTAACGATGGACCTCCTCCTGTCCCTCCCATCATTGGTAATATGCTGGATCCTACTTATGTTGACTCTACCTTTTTCCATTGCAAGATGGTTCACTCACAATTTTGATATTTCAGAGACTGGATATTCTATAGTTCAGAGTAGTATCAGTAAAATAGATGTGGGATTTTGTTTTTGTGGGGAACTTTTGTGGGGAACTTGGTGTAGCTATCTTTCTAGATGCTATTTTCTTTTCTTTCTATTTCTATTTCTGTTACTGTTTCTATTTCTATTTCCCTCCTTCCTTTCCTCTTTCCTTTCCTTTCCACCTTCCCTTCTAACTTTTCTCCTTTCTACCGTTCCCTTCCTTCCCTCCTTCCCTTCCTTTCTTTTCCTCCCTCCCTTCCTTCCTTTATTCCTTTACTTTCCTCCTTCCTTTCCTCCCTCCATCCCT
Organism: Dromiciops gliroides; assembly: GCF_019393635.1. NCBI lineage: Eukaryota > Metazoa > Chordata > Mammalia > Microbiotheria > Microbiotheriidae > Dromiciops > Dromiciops gliroides. The sequence continues at coordinate 183,877,655 of NC_057863.1, read as the reverse complement.
CCCTCCTTTCTTCCCTCTTTCCCTCTCTCCCTCCCTTCCTTCTTTCCTTCCTTCCTTCATTTCCTTTCCTCCCTCCTTTCCTTTCCTTCTTCCCTCCCTCCCTTCTTTCCTCCTTCCCTCCTTCTTTCCTTCCTTCCTTCCTCCCTCCTTCTTTCCTCCCTTCCTCCCTCCCTCCATTCCTTCCTCTCTCCTTCCCTCACTCCCTCCCTTCCTTCCTTTCTTCTTTTCTTTTTGGAGCTCAAGAGATCAGCCAGCCTTAGCCTCCCTACATGTAGGTATTACAGGCATGTGCCACCATATCTGGCATTGATGCTATTTTCTTATTTTTTAAAAATTTCCTTATAACATACATCAGGACAGAGGGTAGTTAAACTCCAGATGAGGTGGTTTTCTGTCATCAATGATGATGACTTATTGATCACTCTAAAATACTTCTTATTTTACTATTATTTTTGTCTACTGGTTGTTCTCCCCTCCATTTCATCTATAAACAAACTTGGGATCATCTGGTTTTGGTTGATTCTTATGAAAGCTTTCTACAGATTCTGTACCTACCCCTTATTACTCTTCACTGCTTTTATGTTTTGTGCAATTCACTGTTCTATGAGGCTATACTGCTCAGAACCTGCCACCATTCTTTCTCCTAATGCTTTGTAAATGGAATGCTCAGCTTCATTTAGAAGAATCAGAATAGATAAAAGGAGTGTTGGAGTAGTTTTGTATATTAAGAAGATATACTCAAGTGATTCTGCAAAGCACTTCCCATTTCGAGTGGCACTGTTGATTTCTGTTGCCAGGGAAAGTTCATCACTTGAACTTTTGGTAGCACTGATCCAGGATACAAGATGATTAAGGAACCATAGTCCATAAAAGTAGTACATTTGTATTAATAATCTAAAAAGCCATTTCTTTAGATTCTTTCACTAATGATGCTATAGGTTTTGACCTAGTACAGTTATACTAAAATAAAATTGGCATTTAACAAAAGATTTTGATTTTTAAAGGAAGGAAAGGGCTCAATGTTGTTGAGAGAACTCTAGAGGATTTCATCTGTAACACAACTGGAAATCTACTAAGTACCCGGGTTATTGAAAAGGCTATAAACTTAGTAGATTCAAAGTTTTCTATAGACTTGTAATTATCACCAGCTCATTGAGATGCAAATGTTTCTAAACCATTGACTAACCTTTTAAGTGAGCTGAAAACATAATTAAGAGAGAACCAGGAGAAAAAACTCAGGTAAGCTGAAGTCCCTCTTACTGGAAGAGTCAGTTAAAAGGAAAGGAGTAAGACTGTATTATATAGATGGAAAGAAAATAATCAATAAGCATTTATTATATGGAAAGCACTATGTTAGGCTCTGAAGAAAAAAGGGAAAAAATAAACAGCCCTTGTCCCCAGGGAACTTACATTTTATTGGTAAAATAATGTAGGAAATACATATGTCAAGCCAGGTCAGATCAATAAGCATTTATTAAGCTCTTACCAAGTGACAGGCACTGTATTGAGCTAAGGACTGAAGACATAAAATTAAAATTAAAAAACCCTTGCCTTTAAGGAGTTTGAATTCTAATGGGGGAGAAAACATGCAAATAACTATGTACTAAGAAGATATATACAAAATAAATTGTAAGAATTCTCAGAAGGAAGGAATAGGGCCCTGGAGGAGAGAGTTTTAGAATAAGGACTTTTTAGGAAGTGGCCTTAAGAGGATCTTTGAAGACAACTGAGGATTATGAAGGATATGGTTAAGGAGGAAGTAAATTCCATGATTAACAGTCAGTTTTTACAAAGACCATATTCCATGGAGATGCAGGATAGAATATTGCATGTGAGGGATAGGAAGTAAGCCAATTTGACTAGAACAGAAAGTATGTAAAGTGCATTGATGTGCAATAAGTCTGGAAAGTTAGCAAAGAACTTTAAATGCCAAACAGAGAAGATTATATTTGATCCTAGAGGCCATAGTGATGTGATGGTTAAACAATTACTATAGACACATGTTTTGGGTAAGCATATTAGCAATTTATCAATTTCTACTGGTAAGGGATTGGCCAAGCCAGCATGTGGCCCCAAGAGCACTTGTGGTTCTCCAGAGAGACAGTATTTGGTTCTAAGGAGACCTGAGAAAGAGTGAGAGAGGACAAACCTGTCTGGGTTTTTTATCCTTTTTGATAAGAGGTGGGTCATTATACATCAAACAAATCTAATTGGCTAGCATTATTTAAATCTCACTGGTTAACATGTCTTGAACATGGGTTATTTTAAAATGAAGTAGAAGAATGACATCAGAGAAAGCAATGCAAGACCCCCACTCAAGCTGGTAAGAGGAAAATTCCTTTATCTAGGCTTGGTTTAATGTCATTAGTAACTCCTTGTGCTATCTAGACAAAAAAAAATAGAAAAAAAATTGTCTCCACCTAAGGCTCCTTTTGTGAGCTCAGGGTCTGGGTTAATATTTGACCTAGATGAGATTTGATTAAATTTCTCAGGAAGAGCTTCTTTTAGTAGAGGGGGAGAGAGAACTAAGAAATTGAAATCTCTGGATCCCCCAAAATATTTTTTATTAATCATTATTTCTCACAGTGAGCCACTGAAGCTTCCTGAGCAGAGGAGTGACAGTCAGATCTATGTTTTGGGAACATGGATTTGGCAGATCAGTTGAGGATGGATTGCAAAGACTTGAGGCAGGGTGACCACTTTGGAGGTTATTCCAGGAAACAACTGATCTAGGTCTGAACTAGGGTGGTAGCTATGTGAGTGGAGAGAGGGACATGGATATGAGAGATGCTGTGGAGGTAGAATTGCAAGTGATTTGAGAGCTATTTGGATATGGCGAATGAGGTCAAGTGAAGAGTCTAGAAAAACCCTAAGAAACAAAATAAGCAGCTTGGTGATGCAGTAGATAGAACCTTGGACTTAGAGTCAAAAAGACAAGTTCAAATCTGGCCTCATACACTTATTAGCTGTATGGTCACGGGCAAGCCACTTAACCTCCATCTTTCTCACTTTCCCCATCTATAAAACTGGAATAATAATAACAACAACAACAACAATAATAATACCTGCCTCCCTGGGTTGCTGTGAGGCTAAAATGAACATTTAGCACAATGCCTGGCACATGGTGGGTACTTAATATTCACGTTAAAAATACAAACCAGGAGCAGTTTGGAGTAGGGGAGAGTGTATGTAAGCAAAACTCAATAGGATTCACTTGCAAGTATTAGAGCAACCAGAGGTAGAAGTAGGTGAACATAATTTGGTTTAACCCTATTCCAAGCAGTGAAATCAAGGTAAGTTTCTGAAAATCATATGCCTATCTTTTTGTGTATTTTTACCAGAAAAATCATACTAGCGGGGGCAGCTAGGTGGCGCAGTGGATAAAGCACCGGCCCTGGATTCAGGAAGACCTGAGTTCAAATCCGGACTCAGACACTTGACACTTACTAGCTATGTGACCCTGGGAAAGTCACTTAACCCCCATTGCCCTGCAAAAATAAATAAATAAATTAATTAATTAAAATCATACTAGCAAGTGAGGGATGAAAAGAAGAAAGAAAAACAGAAATAAAAAGAAACAAATGACTAAAATGTGGAATCTTTGTGACCAAAAACATGCATAAATGAGAATGGGTAATTGGTATCACTGAGGTGTTTTTTCCACTGTGGAGATGTTCTAGGGACTTTAAGTTTTGTTAGGTGTTAGGATTCTAACTGAAGGATTGCAGCAGGACAGTGCCACTTACATATCTCTTCTTCATATGGCATTTTGCCTCTTTAAAAGAAGGTGCCACATTGAGTAGATGAAGACAGGAAGATGAGTTCAAATTCTACCTTATATACTTAATAGCCATCTGACTCTTGTCAAGCTATTTAGTCTGTCTGTGTCTCAGTTTTCTCATCTATAAAATGGGGATAATAATAGTACCTGCCTCCTAGGATTATTGTGAGGATAAAATGAGATAATATTTGTGAAGACCTTTGCAAATTTTGATTATTATTATTAAGCTTTTATAACCTTTCTCTTATTCCCAGAGCCTGTGATTTTTCTCCCTCAGAGGCTATAGTCTGGTTGATACCAGAGAGTCATATTCTCCATCATGATCTGACTTAGTTATTGCTATAACATTGAATTCTATGTTCATAGTTCAACCAGTTAGTCCTCAATAGTTGGTAATGCCACTATCAAATCATCCATAGAGCTGTGGAAAGTTATGCAACCTTGGAAGGGGAGGGAAGTTAACCCAAAGGCAGAAGGTAGGGGGGACTAGAGCCAATATCCAAAGGGCAAAAAGTAACAAAAGCAAATGAGCCTATAGATTGTATGAACATAAAAAATAGGACTAGTCATATTTGTTCTGCAAAAACAGCTATTATATAGTAGAAAGAGCACTTGCTTTGCCCCCAAAAGCTTAATAATATCTTACATTTATATAATAGTAAGAACTAACATTTATATAGCATTTTATGGTTTTCAAAGCACTCTACCACTTAATAGTTACATGACAGTGAGCAAATCATTTAACCTTTCCAGGTCTTAGTTTCCTTAAATGTAAAATGGGAATAATACCTTCATTAGCTATCTTATAGGATTGTAAGGAAGATGATTTATAGTTCTTAAACTAAAGCAGCTGCATAATGCCAGTCATTGATTTTCTCAGCTACCTTTGAATTGCATTCAGAACAAATATGATTGGGTAACAGAGAATCTACTTAGGTTAGGAGATGGCAAAAAAACCATATCTGATGCGATACATTGATAGATTTTATGTTGGAAAAAAGAATAAAGAATTTGTACATCATTTAAAAAGCCAAAGCTAAAAAGATTATGTTTAAGAAAGGAGGGGGTAAACTGGATAAACAAGTGGTATAGGTATAAAGTTAAAATGCATGTTTCTCAGGCTACTGTTCAGAATAGCAATTAACTTCAAAAACAGGGCAATTTTAAAAGGGGGTATATAGACTCAGTAAATCTTGTTAAGAACAAGGAAACAAAGGTGATGCTAAGCATATAACTAAAGGATTTGAGAATCCATCATTAGTGGGAGATAAATGTCAACATAAAGAAATGAGTAAAGAGTAGAAACAATAGAAAGCCATTTAGGGCACCAAGCCATGGCCCAAAGATTCTATAGGAACATATCAGTAGGATGAAGAGGGTAAAAGGGAAATTGCACAAATAACAGATATTAAAGAACAAATGAAAGAAGTCAATTATAAAAAGAAACCAAGGTGGGAGAAGCAGGGGCAGAGCAGTTATCTGCCCATAGAACAATAGGGAAAACACACACACAAACACACACATAAAAGTCAGAATAATGATTGAGATTTTTTTCCCAGATTTACTGAGATAAAGTGAAATTGGGCAAAGGCAAAGAAAATTCTAAGATGTTTCCTGAGTTGCTGTTGATAATAATTTAGAATCAAGATTACTTGAAAAGTAAGAATATAGTGAACTGGGAGAGAAGCCCACTCCTGATGTTTTACAAAGAATTTATTGCCCAATTAAAACCAACGCTTGGCAGACGTTTTCAGTATAGTTTTGGAGAGAAGGAAATTACTATATCTATGATAAAATTGCTATTTCTTTCCAATGTCTTGTGCAAAGCATGGAATAGAAAGAAAAATGAAATAGGCATCAGTTTTTTTCCAAAAACAATTTGCAAACAAATTAAAATAATAGTGTGGGGATACTATGAGGGAAACACTATAGACATGTAAGGAGTATGAGGAGGAAATGGTCATGGGACCTACCTGAGTGGCCATAGGAGTTGCCTGTGAACAGACTAGACAATGGAAGACCAGATACCTTCTTGGATAAATCTTCTTGAGGGAATGTTAGAATGTGATTTGGGGATATGATTATTTTGGTTTACCATGTAGGAAATCCATGTATGGATTATTGAATTAAGTATTTTTGGCATAAGAAAGGAGGAGGGTGGGGCAGCTAGATGGCGCAGTGGATAGAGCACTGGGCCTGGAGTCAGGAGTACCTGAGTCCAAATTCTGCCTCAGATACTTAACACTTACTAGCTGTGTGACCCTGGGCAAGTCACTTAACCCCAATTGCCTCACTAAAAAAAAAAAAAAAAGAAAGGAGGCGGGTAAGATTGTCCTTACACACATAACATGTTAGTAGTTCTCATATATATATATATAGTTATAGTTAGTAGTATAGTTATATATATATAGTTAGTAGACCTCACAACTATCTATATCATCTATATCTATATCTACATCTGCATGTATCTATCTATAGTATTGTGGACTCTGTAAAAAATTAAAGGCAAAAATGGGAGAGATTGGGGGCAGCTAGGTGGCGCAGTGGATAGAGCACTGGCTCTGGAGTCAGGAGTACCTGAGTTCAAATCCGGCCTCAGACACATAACACTTACTACTGTGTGACCCTGGGCAAGTCACTTGACCCCAATTGCCTCACTTAAAAAAAAAATTGTAAAAAAAAAATGGGAGAGATTTTAGGATCATATATTTAAAGCTTGGAGGAACTTCAGAGACCATTTAACAAAACCCGATCAATTTACCTGTAAAGTATGTATGTGTCTTACCCATGTAAGTTTTGTGTATCTATATGTTTGTCTAGATGTGGCCATAGGAAGACATGAAGTCTTCTTCTCCCCACCCTTCAGTGAAGGGAGATTTTGACTCCTAACAAGAATGAAGTAGGAGATTGAGACTACAAAACTAGATATTCTACTCTTCTCAGAGAGGGGTTACCAGGTATCTCTCTCCCCCTCTAAATATTTTTAATCTAGGGGAAATGAATTTTATGTTCAAGTTACACTTTTGGTCAAGGAAGTACCCCAAGTTCTATATCGAAAGGCTTGACTATCTTCTCATCAAATATGAGTTCCACAAAGATTATTACACATAGTGAATTGCAAATAAACCCATTTATCTAAGCCAATAGCAAAAAGAAATCAGAGAAGTTATACAAATTCAATTATGTCAGAAAATACACAGAAATTGAGTCTTCTAACTTGGAGCAAGCTATCAGAGAGAGAAAGAGAGAGAGAGAGAGGGAGAGGGAGGGAGAAGGAAGGAGGGAGGGAAGGGAGGGAGGGGCAGGCTACCTGTGAACAGGGACATGCTAGAGGTACCAGTTCCTCTACATATTGACTTCTTCCCAAGACTTTCTCTTTTTCTAGAAACACTTCCTTCAAGGGAGACCAGAACTACATGTATCTTCTTTAAGCCATGTTTGGTCTTTCATGTTTACTACTGGAACATGGCCTGAGAAAAGGAATAGATAATAGTTGAAAAGGAAAATGCCCAATAAGCTGATGACCCATAGAAAGAAGGAGAGATTCTCAAACATTTTAATTTATTTTAAGGAACACCTTACTGCTTCATTTTGCTTCAATTCTCCAGGCATCCATGATTTCTTTGGTATACATGGTCTCTTAAATGATGCTCATCTCTAGGCCTTAATACATGCAAGCCTTTACTTGACTACAATGCAATCCTAGATGCCCCCAGTAGTGAAGCAAAGTTGCTGTTACTCCCTGGAGAAATCTCCAGAAGAACAGCCTTGGGAAGGGGAGGAGTCATATACCTGCTAATGAGGATTTCCTTAGGTGGTGTGAATCTGGGGGGATTGGTACAAGTAACATGAAGAAGAAAATGGGATTAGTACCCTGAGCCCTCAGGCCCTTCCTTAACTACCACAAGTGCTCCCTTAAGGGCATTTGTGTTCCTTGAATGACACTAAATTGGTCCAGCTCTGGAAATGCCATCCCTGGGTCTCATTGACCTGTTTGATGATTACTTTGTGGGGCCAACTGTATATACCTAGACCAACTCCTGCCATTTTTCTATTTGCTCCCCATCCCTCCCCATCTTCCTTTCAGTTCTAGAACCATAATCTCCCCATGATCAATATTACTTTGCTACTGGAAGGAGTTTATAGATTCACTATCTGTGTAATTGTCCAAAGCAAAATACTTTTTCCTTGGCTACCACTACTCTATATCCCTCTATTACAATGCAAGCTTTCTGAGAGCAAGAACTGTCTTCGCTTTTGTAGTTGTATCCCTAGCACTTAGCACAGTGCATAACACAAAGTAAGCTGTTTGTAAGTAATTTTTCCCCATTATTAATTATTAATTAATTAATTAATTTTTCATCTTGGTAGGACTTACCTAAGCTTGCCCTCCATTGGCAAAGCCTTGGAGAAACCAGAGTTACCCCTGGTTGAGATGAGGTATCAGAGGAGGGCAGACTTAAATGGCGTTGAACTTGCACATTATTTGAGGGGGTATAAAACTTTGATGATGTATATGAGATCATCAGTAGGATACATTTTAAAAATAATTAAAAGATGTTTTTAAAAATAGCAACTAGAAAGTGTTCATATTTTGAAATAATGCTATATTCATTATTTATACCTGACTTTCCTGAGCTCAATATATTTTATAACAAACTTCTTTAAAAATATAAAATCAGATGCTGCAGTTGTGAAATTTTTAGAACCAAGTCCTTTCCTTTGGGTGATCAGATGAATAAAACCCTGTAAGAGATACCCTTTAAAGGAAGCCATAAATGGTAGAGATTCACAGTTTTATATATAGTTCTCTTTTTCTCTTATTTTGTATAGAAAAATGTTCTTTTTTCTTTTTGTTAAATTCATAATTTAAAAAATTACATTTTTAAAAGAAGAGGTGGCACAGTGGAATAAAGTACTGCTCCTGGAGTCAGGAGGATCTGAATTCAAATCAGGCCTCAGATACTTACTAGCTGTGTGACCCTAGGTAAGTCACTTCACCCCTATTAACTCCAAAAAAAGAAAAAGAAAAGGAGTTACCTTTTTAGTAAATTTTTCTTGTCTCAAAAAGAGCCTGTCTCTTATGACTGATCTATAGACCCTCAAGAGTTTCTTTTAAAGTGATTTGGGGGGGGAGGGCAGCTAGGTGACCCATTGGATAAAGCACTGGCCCTGGATTCAGGAGGACCTGAGTTCAAATTCAGGCTCAGACACTTGACACTTACTAACTGTGTCACCCTGGGCAAGTCACTTAACCCTCACTGCCCCACACCAAAAAAAAAAGGAAGTAATTTTTGAGGGATATGAAACTGGCTGCAGATTCGTTCATGAAAAAATACAGAAGGTGGCAAATTTTATTACAGAAAACAATGATTTAACTCATTCAACAGCTGAAATGCCTCAGGCCATCCCCAGAAATATCAGAGTGTTATGGGAGGATTATGGGCCCAGGTTACCCTAGAAGTTGTCTGGGGAGGTCAAGAAACTTTTTCTTTGAAACCCTAGGAGTTTTCCCTTGAAATCAAGTAGGCCTCTCCTTGAGCTTAACTAAGGACAGACACACTCAAAAGAGATAAGCAGCACCGGATTGAATTGATCAAGCTCCAGGACCACCACCCTACATTCCAGCCCTCTGCATCACCTGGATGAGGTAATCCTGTTGGGCATGACTTCACCAGGAGAAGACCCAGGAACCGCCGACCAGCAGGCTGCTCGGACCCACCAGATTGCTCACAATTGATCATCAAACTACCCTAGCCCACCACTAGATGACCCCTAACCCATCACTCAATAAGGGACACTTTTACCCATGCCATCCTAGCCCTATAAAAGGGTGCTTCCCAAGCTAATCAGGGAGGAAAGCATTTTTCTCTAAAACCTTTCTTCCAGCCAGTTTCTCTTGTACCCCAATAAACCTGTTCCTTTATTCCTAAATAGGACTTGCACAAGAGTGTAATTTTTTTACAAAGGAATCCTAAGGACCCATATGCTTTCTCCCCATATCAAGAGTATGAAGCTTATCTTCTGATCACTGGAAAAACAGTTCCTTTAAAGGGGATGGAGTCTGTAAAACTTTCCAGTTTTAAAAGCATTTTACCTGAAAATAATTCATAACCTCTACATTAATAATAACAATAAAATAGCTAGTATTTATTTAGCCCTTTAAGGTTTGGAATTTATATATTTTATCTAATTTCATCTTCACAATGCCAGTGCCAAGTATGTGTTATTATTATCTCTTTATTACAGATGAGTAAATGGACTAAGAGAAAGTAAGTGAACTACCCAGATTCATATAGTTAGCAAGTGTCCAAGGCAAGAGTCAAACTCAACTTTTTCTGACTCCAAATCTAGCATTCTAGCCACTGTGGAGAAGGAGTCAGCCTTCCCTACCAAGTTCCAGCAAACTGCCCCCCCCCCCTCCTCACACACACACTTGGCAGGCAGGTCAGACCACCCAAAGCATCACGGTACACTGAGGGAGAGACAGAAGTTAGCCAGTGCCAAGCAAATCAGATAGCCACCAGCACCTTGACCACCATCTCCCCTCAGACAATGAAAGAGATCAGGTCCCTGAACCCTGGGGAACAGCATTGCTTTCATGCCAATTTCTGCAGCCATCATTCTTGGAAGCAACCCCAATGGAGATGTAGCCTGGCAACTGCTTTTGTACCTGCAACAGCCACATCTTTCATCTTTTGAATACCCCCAAAGAAAGCTTTTTATCATTAAAATCTTTCTTTGGAGGGGCAGCTAGGTGGCACAGTGGATAAAGCACCGGCCCTGGATTCAGGACTACCTGAGTTCAAATCCGGCCTCAGACACTTGACACTTACTAGCTGTGTGACCCTGGGCAAGTCACTTAACCCTCATTGCCTGCAAAAAAAAAAAATCTTTCTTTGGTATAGGGAATCAAAGATGAGAAAACTTCCTCTATTGATACAAGCCAGAACATTCTCGGTAATTTACAGTTTTCAAGTATTGCCTGGAGCACTGAGAGTTTAAGTGACTTGCCCAAGGTAACACATTCAGAGGGGGGAACTTAACAGCCAGGCATTCCTGATTTTGAGGCAAAGGATGAATCAAAACCTCTGAATCAGAAAAACTAAAGCAAACAAATGCTACCTATTCTTTTCTGTAGCATTCCAATTAAACTTTGGAAGGAAGCCTTTATTGTCAATTAATTAGAATTGACGAAAGTTTTCAGAGCAATAAGAAGACAATAAAAAGTTAAAGGAGAAAAAAGTAAGTGGAGTCCAGGGTTCCCACAGGTCTACTCTGTCTTTTATTCACATAATTAGCAAGAAGTTTAGAGATTTGCCTTGCATCTTAGCTAAATGTTTTGATGCCTATTCATATGATAGTAAGAACTGTTAAGATCCCTAAACCCCAAAGAAAGGTTGGTACATATGAGTACAACTCCAAAAATGTGACAAGCTGCATTTTATCTATTTCCTTCACAAGGAATTGTGCTCATACTTCAGCAGAAAATGAAAAATTTTACAAATGTCTAACTTTTGTACTCATTCAGCTAATTGTTTTTAATGTTTTTTTTTTTAATATGTGGAAACTCCTTCTAACAATTTAGATTTCTACCCAACCATGATGTCTCATCCTGTGTGACTATTGTCCATGTCATCCTATAAATCTGCCACAGGGAGTCCATTCAACCTGTGTGCAGATCTTAACTAGATCTCCAGTCAGTATATGGATTCCTGTGGAGCATGCACTCTGTTCATCCATTGTCCCTCACAATCACTCAACTTCTCTGATGACATACTTTACACTACTTCTCTTAAAAAACCTTCATTTACAATATGGTGCAATCTACTCACACTAGTCACACATTTCTCCACTATCTTTTGGGTGGTAATTCTACAGAGATTGTGGTAATTTCATGACTAATAACCTTGGAACATCACTGGAATGATATTAAAGCTAAAGGAAAGATCTTTGTTTCAGAAACAAGCACAGAGTCCCTAAAAGCACAGAAAAAATTTCCAAAAGCATTTTATTCTCCTTTACTTCAGCTGTTTCATTTTTGGGCCCAGCTCATGGTTCATGCTCATGACTATCCCAGATACATTTATTGATGGAATAGCTTTATGGGCCGCTCAGCCAATTGTATTATCAGTGTTGATGTGGGCTGGAATTTGGGGTCCAATTGATCATGAGTCATCCCAAAAGAATTACAAGACTCAGTGACTCAGTTTCCTAAGTTTTATTGCAATACTGTGGGTGACCACAGGGAGAGAACCAGAATATTGGAAAGGTATCTCTCAAATAAGTAAAGACAGTTATATTTATAGAATGGATAAATTGATTATCAGTCTCATTATAATAATCTCCACCTTGGGGAGGTACAGGGGAGAGCCTGTCCTTCTCATTATAATATTCTCCACCTTGGGGTGTTTCAGGGGAGGGCTTATCCTAATTTGGAGTTCCTGGGGTCCTAAGCCAACCCCCGAGGTAGGTACCTTTTTCAGTGGAGGTGTGTTTTGGGGGTTTACCCATCATAAGGTGAATCTGGGGACAAATTTGGCCTTTTCTGTGCATGTCTCTTTCTGATTCCCATGACTAGTTTCAAAATATAATCATTTTTCATCAGAATTTCTATAGGTTGTCTTTTTCCTTTATTGTTATTTTGACCTGACCTGTTCTGGTCCATTATGGATGTTGATCACTATGGGTAGGAGAACCTAACATAAGTTATCCATTAACTGGGATCTAACTCCCTTTTGGAGCTAATATCTGAATTCGAGCTTGGGTCTTGGGTTTTTCTATTAACCCTTTTTTGCCTCCTACATCAGTGTGGTCAATAATTGTTGAATGTGGCTAGGTGGCACACTGGATAGAGCACCAGGCCTGGAGTCAGGAAGACCTGGGTTCAAATTGGACCTCAGAAGGTTATAGCTATGTGACCCTGGGCAAGTCACTTAACCCTGTTTGCTTCAGTTTCCTCATCTGTGAGAACTGCTAAATTTACTGAGAACTGATTCCCCACCCAGTCCCCTCTTTCCCAGGCAGGTGAATTGCCTGGGGCTGACTGTCTTTGTCATTTCCAAACTCTTGATGGACTTATGGACCTTCCCCCAAGCAACTTATCCCCTCCCAATGTTCCCCACCTTACTCCCTGGACTTTATGTTTTTATGTAAAAAGAGTCCACCTACATTAAGTAGTTTCTACTCAGAGTCAGTAATGCCTATACTTAACTTAGGAGCAGTTCTACTATTTCTTTTGTCAAAGATTCATTTACATTAATTAGCTATATGTCACTCTGGAGAAATCTTTTGGTTCCCTTTTTGTTCTGTTACCCCATTAAAAACCCTGTCCTCTGTTCCCATCTTTGGGTATTCCTAGCTTCTGAGCTTTGAGATACCATGAGCTATAGTTCCTCTGCCCCAATTAAAGACCTTATTTTCTCCTATATTGGTTGTTTCCTTAATGTCCATGTTAACACCTGTAAAATGAGCTGAATAAGGAACTGGCAAACCACTCCAGTATCTTTGTCAAGAAAACTCCAAATGGGGTTATGAAGAGTTGGGTACCACTGAAATGACTGAACAACAGCAAAGACAATAATTGCCTATTCACTTGCTTTTTCCTGCAGTGAATAGTTAGGCTAAATGGTTATGACTTTCATTTAGGAGAGTCTGGTGTTTAATGCAGTTAGCATATTGTCATCTGCCATCAGGAACATCTGAAGGAAGTTAACATCTATGAGGAATTCCTTTTCAGTATAGACTTTATAGTTATCTATCTTCCATGAAAGTGGCAAGTACCTTTGATAAACATATCTTTCAATTTCATCCCTTGCTTGATATGAACATAGAGCTTTCAGACAAAGTTTTCTCTGTTGTTACCTTCAAGAGATCTTATGATATTTTGCTGAATGCATTGTAAACACCTTGTTGAAGAACATTTGGACTGGCATTTTACACAATCAAATCAAATAAAAAGCATGCTTATAGTAAGCAAACAATAACTCCAGGGATATGTTATATTTCAGTTGGTTGTGTGGTTAATAAAGATAGGGGGTAGCTTTAGAATATTGCTTGTAAACCCTGCCTGTTTCCCTCTCACACCTTCATCAAGGAGGTTCTTAATGTGTGTGTAGATTATTCTCATATATTTACGAGAGAAACAAAGATGTATGAATCTATGGCAATTAATATTTTTACTGTCACCAATTTTTGATAATAATATGGTTCTTGATTCTCCTTTGCCAAACATTTGTTATACTTCCCCCTCCTTTTTTTTTTTTTTTTGTGACTGGGTCTCCTTATCTCACCTAAGCTGGAAGTTTATTGGCCACCCATGGACCTAATTTCAAGTACAAAATTTTTGACCTTTTCTTCTGACTGAGGCTGGTTTATCCTTCCTTAGGTAATCTGGTGGTCCCACTTTCCCAGACAGTCACTATATTGGGACCACACAGTGCAGAAACCCAAACAGCTCAGAGTTTCTGAGTTCAAGCAATCTACCAATCTCAGTCTCTTTACTAGGCATTATAGATGAAAGCCACCAGGCCCAGCAAAATCCTTCATTTTTTAGACTTATGAAAAATGCTATTCACATCCAAACAGAGAACTGATAGACTCAGAGTACCGAGTGAAGCATATTTTTCCTTTATTTTTATTCCTTGTTTGGAAGAAATGTGGCTATTGTGGAAATAAGTTTTGCATGACTTCATGTGTGTAATGACTATCATATTTCTTGCCTTCTTAATGAGTGGAGGAGGAAGCAAAGGGAAGAAGAGAATTTGGAACTAAAAATAAAAATAAAATAAGTAATATCCTTTTCTCAGATACCAAGAATGCTTTCAAAATTTTGTGGCTTCCAGCACAGATATCTTCTCTGCATGTTTGGTGTAGACCAGCTACTTTTTTCATCTTTTTTTTCTTTGCTGACAATTCTAATTCCTTATCCAACACACCAGAGAACTCAAATGTAATGGTTCCACTATCATTGATAGAAGAAACAGTTTATCATAGGAATCTGGATAGATCTTTTCCAACTTTCGCTTATCCATTGTCCTCATCCTGGTTTCATAATAATAGTGCCCTTAAGAAGACTACACTCAGGGCTCAGCAAGGTGGTTCAGTGGATAAAGCACTGACTCTGGATTCAGGAGGACTTGAGTTCAAATCCAGCCTTAGACACGACACTTACTAGCTATGTGACCCTGGGCAAATCACTTTACCCTCATTGCCCCACCAAAAAAAACCAAAAAACAAAACCCTAGACTGAGTTTGGTCTCTTGCCAAGCTTTCCGCTAAGTTGTTTTTCCTTTCATTGCTCCATTTGCTTAATGAGGTGATATTGACTATTATGTGTCACTATCCTTCATCAGAGTATATGAACAAAGATCTGGAAAGGGCCTTAGAGATTTGAGTTCAACTCCCTTGTTTTATAGATAAGAAAGTAATACTCTAATGAGAAGAGGATAAGATGAAATAAGAATCTCTCAAAGAGAGATGAAGTGAGTTAGTTAGGATCATTGGTGTAGAGCTAGAGAGGATCTCAAGAAATCATCTATTTCAGTGGTATTAAATTCAAATAGAGATCCTTGCAGGCAGCATATTGACTCAAAAGATGACAGATTCACATTATCTGTACTGTATTTTTATTGTGTTTAACATTTACAAATTAGATTTGGGCCACATTTGGGAATTTTGCAGACCACTTGTGGCCCATGGGCCAAGTGTAGCACTATTTATAGTCTAACCCTTTCATTTTAAAGTTGATGAAACTGAAACCCAGAGAAGTTAAGTGATTTGAAGAATATTAAAGAGGTGTCAGAGCTTGGAATTAAACTTGAACCAAGGTCCTCTGACTCTAAAAAAAGAAAAAATTTATACTTTGACATCTGGCACTGGGGTATTTTACAAATTAGTTTATCCTTATCCTACTGTGTTGCTAATATATCAAATATATCATAAATGATAACATTACTGGTATCTTATAGAGGCAATTGATTCAGATTAGTTATACTACCTAGGAAATGTCAATAGTCCAAGTCAATGTCCTCTATTATTCAACTGCTTTATCTTTTACTTTAATTTGTTTTGATAGGTCAGGTTAGAGTTGTCTCAAATGCATACCATATACATTTTTATTCCTTTTTTTCCCTTCTAACTTTGGTATTCAACATCTATAAGGGATCCTTTTTCTATTCTAACTTTTTGCAAGACATCCCCCACTGATTAATATTCTTGGTGAACTTGTGAAAGCCATGAAACTGTTATGGACCCAGAGTACCCAAGAAGTTCTCTGGGGCACATCAAAGAACCTTCTCCTTGAGAAACTATACCAGAGGACAGACACACCTAGAGAGATAAGTGGAAGCAGATCAGACTGAGCTAGCTCCATGACCCCCACTCTTCATTCTAGTCTCCCTCAACCCTGGGGAGATAAGTTTGGGTGTGCCTGTTTCCTTTGTGTCTTGAGGAGATGGCTTGAGAGATCCACAGCTCCCCCTCACCCAATTCCTCCAGCCACCACCAGTGGGGGATGGTCCTCCCTCACTAAAGGAACTTTCCAAAGGCAGATGGTCACCCCCATCAGGCCTCTATAAAAGTACCTGCCAGTCTCCTGCTCAAGGAGATTGGTATCTCAGAGCCACATGCTTTGTGCCATGCCTCTCTCCCCATGAGAAGTCCAAGGATTTCTTTCAAGGCTTCCCTTCCCCTCCCTTCCCTTGCCCCTAAATAAACTACCATCTTATTCTAACTATTTTTGTGTGCAAGAGGGTGTAATTCTCTAAAGAGAAATTCCTAAGGACCCCAAACCTCTATCCCTTTTCCAAACCCCCTACCCTATTCTCCCCATGACAAAACAGATAAAAAAATTAATGAGTAACCCTTTGTCCAATCTTGTACAAGCAGGGTAATGTTATACAGGATGGGCAATACTATCTAAGGAATGTGTGATCAGAAAAGGAGTTTGGCCAATCATATATCAAGAGTGGGTAAGAAGAAAAGTGACCTCCCAATGCTGCACTGGTGACCATAAAATGTAAAAACACTTAGAAGAAAGCTTCCAATGAGTAGAATTTATGGAAGGATATGAACAAAATTTATACAAGAAAATAAAGAATGGAAAATTTGTGATCCACACCATTAGAGACTAAGCATTAATGAGATGATGGGTCCATTGAATCATCAAGGTATTGGCTGTCTTTAATTTTTTAGTTGAGGCAACAAAAAATATTTCCCATTATTACCTATTTTCACCTGAAAGTAATTAGAGATTACTTAGGAAAACAGTGTACAAATGATTAATGGGGCAGAGCATTAGCTAGATGTCATATGCCACTAAATTAATATTTCTTAAATAGGTCTTTATGCCAAAAATGCCTTTTTCATTATGATACTGTAATGGGGGAAATGGGGTACGGGGTTGGGTTAGGGGTTGGGGTTCTTAGGAATTCCTCTTTAAAGAATTACACCCTCTTGCTCACAAAAGCAGTTAGAATAAAATGGTAGTTTATTTAGGGGCAAGGGAAGGGAAGGCGGGAGGGAAGGGAGACCATGAAAGAAATCCTTGGACTTCTCATGGGGAGATAGGCACAAAGCACATGGCTCAGAGGTACCAATCTCCTTGAGCAGGAGACTGGCAGGTACTTTTATAGAGGACTGATGGGGGGAGGGGTCACCATTTGACTGTGGAAAGTTCCTTTAGTGAGGGAGGACCATCCCCCACTGGTGGTAGCTGGGGGAATTGGATGAGGGGTGGCTAAGGATCTCTCTCTCTTCAGGACCGAAAAGGCCGCAGCCACACCCAAACTCATCTCCCCAGGGGTAAGGGAGATCAGAATGAAGGGTGGAGAGTGAAGTTAGCTCAGTCTGATTTGGTTCCACTTATCTCTCTGGGCATATCTGTCCTCTGGTTTAGTTTCTCAAGGAGAAGATTCCTTGATGTGCCCCAGAGAACTTCTGGGGTGCTCTGCACCCCATGACAATACTTAGCACTTTTCTTCTTAGGACTTCAAAATACTCTATTAGCATTAGCTCAGTAATCCATGGACCTTTGCTTTGAGAGGGAGTTAGAGGATATTAAGTAGTAATTCAGTTTGTCATTTTCCAAATCAGTTCCCAGAAAATCCAAGGGGAGAAACTGTATTTTTTAGTTCTCAGATAAAATTGACATCAGTGTTAAAAACTGTTTTAAAAATTAGATTTGAAATAGCTGTTCTTCTGTTACCATTTGCCACTCCCCCAATGGCCTGGAGTTTTTAGTTTTGGAAATGCAAGTCTTCTTCATCAAGATCATAAGACCCATGACATTGTTTGAAGGGCCCCTGTAATTGATGGATGATGTTGTAAACAATACTATAACTGAACCTCAGAGCTGATTGGAGAAAAGTGTTGTAAAATCAACATCAGTCCCCATATGAACTGCTAATTAGATATCCAGAGACTTAGGATCAAAATTTGTTTTGGAGGAATAGTGCAACTTTATGTTCACTAACTTTGGATAGTCTGACTTAATATGATGGGCTTAATTACAGAAAGATTTTGATGCTTCTGCATAAGCTTTAATCCCCAGATAATTCAATCTTCTGTATATGTATAGACACATAATATGTGTGATATATATGCATGCATATGTATATATGTTTTCATACATATGCATATGATTATATACATACAACTTTTAGAATGCACATTATGATTATTACATGAGATTTGTGTGTATATTGTGGGAAATGTGGGCTCCTCTCAGTGGATTGGAGCTGTCTGGGAAAACACCTAGAAGTGATTTAATGGGGACTGGATTCAGATTCAGCTGGGAGAGTGGACTAGAATAGAAGCTGGTACTCAAATGCTAATATCCACAAATGGGGCTTCTCAAGGAAGGTTCCCAAGAGAAGAAGAATCAATGTGGAAGGGCCCAGATGCTGTGTTTGATTGATTAGCCAGAGGGAGGGCCAATTGCCCTTAAGGATGGGAAGAAGATAAAAGACAGGCCTGTGAGCCTGCACCCTTGCTCACTCTGCTAGAGGGCAGCCTGTTCTTGTGAGAATGAAAATAAAGGAGCACATCACCGATGCTGAGTATTAGAGTTCCATTTTCTCTCATATATACACACTGACACAAACAGAGTTTTCAGGTAATATTTTTTGCAACAGTAAAAGCTGAATTTAAGGTTAAAATTATCATGTATTATTTTACTTTTGTCAATTACAGCAGAACCTGATTAATTCTATCACTTCATTAGTTCACAAACTGCATGCCTCTGGAGGAATCAAGATAGTTCTTCCCATTTCCTAGAAGAGATTTAATAACCAAGCGTTGGCATGAGCACTCCCCTTTGCTAAGAATTCATTACTTTTACAAAGTGTGCTGCCAAATGGGCCCTAGTGTGCAATAAAACATTATCATAAATAATTAATTCTCAGCTACAATTGTCAAAATAAATGAAGTTAGTCCATTTGTGATGTGGACTCCTTGCTCTCTATGCTATTGGTTCAGTTGTTTTATGATTTCCCAAACTTGCTGATCTACAACACTCATTTAGAACTTGAGTTAAGCTTTTTGGAATTTAAAGATAGAACATTTCATACTTAAAGTCTCACTGATTGTTCAAGGAAACATTTGAGGAAGAACTATGGTTTTTTTGTTTTTTTTCCTACCTGCATCAAAAGCATTTGAAATAAAATACAATATATGTCTGGACATCAAGAAGTCATTTAGTTTATTTACCTCTTAGATGGACTTCACTCAATGATTTTTAAATAAATAGATATCAAAATCTCATTATCAGGGACAAAAAATTTCATATTTTCCCCTGATAATTTATTCTGATATTCCCAAGCATTACTATTTATAAAGCGCTAACTTATTTACAGTCTAGATTTTTCTCTTTATGTAATAAATATAATTTCTAAAGTCCATGGCTTGGAAGGCAAAAAGAAAATTATTTCAACTAGGACCTGATCACCAGTGAAATTTGAATCATTAATCGCTATTTATATTGCAATTCCACACTGGCTTTTTTAAAAAAGCAATTCTTCACAGCAACCCTGGGAGGTAGATTAGTACTGTCATCTCTAATTAACAAATTAGACAACTGTGGCACAGGGAAATTCAGAGACTTTCTCAAGGTCAATGAAAAACTTGATAGCAAGGACAACATTCAGCCTCTCACTAATAATGTATGTAGAGTAGCAAAATTTGTCCTGGCTGAAAGATAGCACAAAAGTCAGAGGTATTGTAGCTGGCAGATATATATGATAAAGCCTGGAATGTGGAAGAAAGATGGTAGCTGATCATGACATCAAAACTTTAAAGATGGGTAGAGAACATAGAGGTCATCTACACCAACTTCTGCATTTTATAGATAAGGGGATTCAGGGACAGAGAGGTTAATGACTTGCCCAAGGTCTCAGGTAATAAGTGACAGACTCAGAATTTCAACCTAAATCCTCTAACTGCTGAGCCACATTGATTTATGTAGCCCTTTCATTTTTGTCTCTAGTTTGATTTTCATGACAAGTATCATGGAAGAAGGAGTCTCATCACCCCAGCCTATATGTGGCTAGAGTGGGGTTCTGTTATGGGAAATCGATCATCAGGGTTTTAAGAAGAGTTAAAAGAAACATATTAACTCCAAGTCAGATAGTTGTCTGGAACCAAGGAAAATGGGTCAGAATCTAGAGAAAGGTAGTCAAAAGAATAGGCAGCCTGGGGACTTTTGCTAGTTTTTCTGGCTACTTAGCTGGGTGTGTGATGGCTAATAGCCCTAAGCCATTTGATTTGAAAAGATTGGTCATTTAGTTTTGTTAGGGAGAAGCCTCCTAGACTTTACATCCAAATAGCTAGTAGCTAAGAGCAGCAACTGGTTTTGAAAAGGCCAACTGCAGTAGATGGTAGCAGAGACATTAGAGAAGAGAGCAGCTCATCAGCCCTGAGACCAACAAAAAATGCCTAACAGAGACAATGTTGGTGGGGAGAGGAGACAAGACATTTAATAAAAATGATGCAACTCTCAATGGAAATTGGTGTTGTGATGCCCAAGAATAGGATTGTAACATTATTAGAGAATATCATAGCTCTGAAACATTGGAAAGGTGAGTTGCCCTAGCTACATGTATACCCTGGTAACTTTTGTACCTTCACATATATGCCCTGACCACATGGCTTCCTGACATATGTCCATGTTTCTTGGCTATACATGTTCCCTACCTGCTTTCCCTCCATTCAGTTTCCTTGGTCACACAGATTCTCTGAGTTTTTCCTTTGCTAGGATGACAGTGTGGTAAACTGTGGAAAAGTGTTCAAGTGTGTATTGAAAATCTTGTCACTTTACATATCCATGGGTTGTCTGACAATGAAACACAAAATACTGAGTGCCTATGAGCTAAAACTAACTTTGAGTTGGTGCTGACTAGAACAACAACAACAACCCTTTATAGTGCTTATTATGTGCCGGGAACTGTGCTAAACACTCTACAATTATTATCAAATTTGATCCTTACAATAATCCTGGGAGGTAGGTGCTATTATTATCATCATTTAACGGATGAGAAAAATGAGGCAGAGGTTAAGTGAATTGCCCAGGGTCAGCCATCTAGTAAGAGTCTGAGGCCAAATTTGAACACTGGTCTTCCTAACCCCAGGCATGGTGCTCTATCCACTGCTTACAAAATCAGAAGCCTATGGTAGCTTCCTGGAGCCTCCTTGTGAGGAAATACTAGTTTCAGTACTGTTTGGAGTATTTTTCTTAGGTTTCTAAGTAAAACTGCCATCTATTTGATTGTATGTCTCATGGCATGTTGGACTTTGAAGTGAGGTGAGGGTACCTGGTCACATTTATCCCTAAGTAAATGTCTTCTATATGAATGCCGGGGTTGCCTAGTTTCCTGATATAATCCCTTTAACCCGTGTTACTTGGTCACACATGTTTCCCATGTGTATGCCTTTATATATGCTGGGGAGGAGGTAAACTCTTTGGATGTTGGTACCCTGAGACAAGCTCTGTTCACTCCATGCCTGTTGCAGGTCTGACAGCAGACTTGAAGTTATGAGGCATGTGTATATTAGTTTTCTTTTTTCTTTCTTTTTTTTTTTTTTGATGAGGCAATTGGGGTTAAGTGACTTGCCTAGGGTCACAGAGCCAGTAAGTGTTAAGTGTCTGAGTCTGGATTTGAACTCAGGTCCTCCTGATTGCAGGGCCGGTACTCTATCCACTGTGCCACCTAGCTGCCCCACTAATGCAGTTTTCCCCACCACCCCACTTTGTCATCCCAAAGGCCCCCATGATTAAAAAATCCCATTATCCTTAAATGGCAAAATGAGGTTTCTTCAGTGTTGAATATAGCACTTATAAGTTGCCCTGATTATTAATCTGATGGTAATTTATGTCAGCTTCATATCTCAAGGAATATTTCACTTGACTCCCCTGGGTTGCTTGTTGTTTACTTGACTTTTCAGAGAAGAGAGAGGACAGTGCTCCTGCCCTTTTTAGTCATTAAGGGAGTTATCTTTTTCTTCCCCCTCAAGACAGTCTAATATGCTTTAGGTAAAAAGCTTGGCCAAGTCCAGTTTAAGAAATTACATGTTTCTCCCCGCATTCCTCCTGTCCTAGACTGTTGTTAAGTGTTGCTAGGAGTTAGATAGCATAGTATTTTACTGAAGAAATATTTACATTTCAGGTAAAGTCCTCAAATTGGTATGTTCATTGGTTTTATCTTTTACCTACCTTCCAGAAATATTAAAATGCTTAAGTAAATCTTAGGAGCTATTGAATAAATGCTTTAGATAAAATAGAGTCCTACATTCTAGTTTCTCTTCTTTGAGTTAATGAGGATTTGGGGGGAAAGGAAAAGTGTAATAGACATAAAGACTCAAAACCTCATTTAAATTAGGAATGTTAGGGGCAGCTGGGTGCTACAGTGGATAAAGCACTAGGCCTGGATTCAGAAGGACCTAAGTTCAAATCTGGCCTCAGATACTTGACACTTACTAGCTGTGTGACCCTGGGAAAGTCACATAACCCTCACTGCCCTGTAAAAAAGAAAAGAAAAGAAAAGAAAAGTTAGATATGTTAGTCTTGTCCATGACCAAACTATTTCCTAGGACTGTTTCCAAGGAGTACAATTAACCAATTTGAATACCATCTCCTATGCCTTCCCAATTTCAAGAAACCAAAAGGCCAACTCATGATATGAAGATTTTGGAAAATCAACTAGTAGGAAAATTAGCCCATAGGTAATTGCCAGTTGGCTATATTAGCATGATTCAAATTATAAATTGACTTTTGTAGGTATAATTTTAAAAATATTTTGATCAAGTAAGGATGGGTATTGGACTTGTAATTTCATCTGGGACATGTTCTCCCCCCCCACCACCAGGGCAATGAGAGTTAAGTGACTTGCCTAGGGTCACACAGTTAGTAAGTGTCAAATGTCTGAGGTTGGATTTGAACTCAGGTCTCCATGGTCAGTGCTCTATCTACTTTGCCACCTAGCTGCCCCTAGACTCGTAATTTCATAGATATTGTGAGCTCTCAGACAAAGGAAATCTTAAAAATGCAGTATGACATCTCTGCAATTTATTTCCTCAGAGAGTTCACAAGAGCACTCAGGGATTTGATAACTTGATTAGGGTCAAAGAGTAAGGTAGTGAGCTTTGAACCCACTCAAGTCTTCTTAATCTCTCCAGTTCACTGTCTACTGTGTCAAGATACTTCTTTTGGTTATATAACATTTTTTAAAAAATTACCTGGGTTAGAGTTGTTAGACTTAGTTGTTAGGTTGTTAGAGTCTCTTACAGATATACCCAGGTATTGATGGAATAAAATATGAGCTGGTGAGGGCAGTGTGTTGGGATGACCTGGGAGTGAGTGAAACTGGGATTTAGTATTGGTTCTGCCACTAACTAGACATGTGACTGTGACTACCACTTAACTTCTCCAGTCCTCTGTTTCCCTATCTGTTATCTGAAAGACATGGAATAGGTAATTTCTCTCTCTCTTTCTTTCTTTCTCTCTTTCTTTCTTTCTTTAGTGACTTGCCCAGGGTCACACAGCTAGTAAGTGTTAAGTGTCACAGGCTGGATTTGCACTCAGGTCCTCCTGAATCCAGGGACAGTGCTTTATCCACTGCTCCACCTAGCTGCCCCGAATACGTAATTTCTTAAGTCCTTATGTCTAAAAGTCTAGGCTTCTAGAATCTTCTTTCACTGGAAGATAAAGGGAGTTTCCTTTAGCCACAGAGGCAGCTGCTGTTGCAGTGGTATAGAGTTTACCCCTAGGCATATATAGCAACAACATGAAATTGCCAAAGGCAGAGGAAGAGTTGAGCCCTAGACAGCAGTAGGGTGAGCAGGTTTTCCCCATGTCGGGTTCAGGGTACCCTGAGAAGAGTTGGACCTTGACAGTGATTAGCCCCTGGTAACTCCTGGGACCCATGCATAAACATGGCCTTTACTGAAATCAGGAAGGATCCTAGACTAAGCATCAGAAGCTACTAAATTATAATTTTCTCCTAGACACGTTTTCCTGTCTGACTAGGGTTAGTTTGCTGTAAATCAGAAGAATTCTCTGTGGTAGATGCTGAGAGAAATTTGGAATCAAAGTAGCATGCTTGTAGGTTGTATTACAACTAATGCTTCAAATCTCTTTTACAGCTAATAGTTCTTTCATAAGAGAGTTGATGTCTGAATTTTCTAGAAACTAGATGAGTTCTTTGCACAGTCTGTGTCTCTCCATATGGAATCCTCTTTCTTTAGCTAATCAATAAGAATTTTGATGGAAGAAAGCACAGAAAGATAGTATTTTGTCAGCTACACATTGAATTTTCTTCAATTCAATTCAATAAACATTTATTAAGTACTTAAAAAAGGCACTGTGGTAGATGTTAGAAATACAAAGGCAAAAGAGAAAACAGGTCTTGTCCTCCTGGGGAGAATACATGATGACAAAATGGTACTTACGCATGACTCATTTATTAATATCTCTTATGTGTCCAGTAATGTTCTAGGTACTGGGGATAGAAAGACAAAAACTAAGCAGTGCCACCAGCCCTCAAGGAAGGTTATTGATTTTCAGAGAAAGTTGTGATCTTTGAGGTCACTGAGTCCAACCCTAAAATAAGGAAATCAAGATATTCAGATGTTGCTACTTGGCCGAGGTCATACAACCATTAAGAGTTTTGTAAGAATATTTTTTACTGACTGGGACTAATTTGGGGGGACTAATTTGACTGGTGGACTGATCTGGGGACTTTTGACTAGCTGGCTATCTGACTGCTGTAAATTTAATGTGGGCCGTTTGTCAAGTTCCACCACACTGCTCCACTCCCAAATTGATAAGCAAATTATTAAGAAGCCTCTTAACTAAATAATCAAAGCAGAGTTTATTTATGAGATACTATTTAAAATTAAGAATACAGGGAAATAAAATGTACAACCTGACTGCATTGCGTGGGTCTCTTTCCACTGTGTCACTTTCCCACCTGCTGCAGCCTGGAACTTCTTTAATACAATAAGGGCCTTAGCTGCCTCCTGCCTCAGGGCACGTCACACTTTCCCTGCTCAGCTACTTTCTTCTAACTCCTCTTAACCTTCACTTTCACCACCCTGTACCCTGTGCTGACCCCTTCTGTGCTCTCCGCTGCCTCCTGGTCAGTCTGTCTGTCTGTCTGCTCTGTCAGTCTGCCCTCTGCCGCCTTTGCAGCCCCCCTAATCTTGTCTGCCGGCCTTTCCTCCTTGCTCCTAGTCCAGTGTTACTGTTCATCTCATCCCCACCCCCCTTGTCTGAACCTCTTCTCAGCCTCTCTCGTCTGTCCTTGTCCCACCCCCCCCAGTCTAACCCCCAGGTCTATTTATACCTTTTCTTCTCTCCACTCAAATCTTGGGGCTTCTTGCGCCCCCACAGACCAAGCTAATCTGCCAGCCAGGGCTGCAGCTGGTGGGGCTGGGGGGTGCGCTTCAGCCTCACGCGGCTCAGCACAGACTACCCAGGATCTTTAGCTCTGCTCAGGTCAGAGGGAGCTGGGGGCTTTTTCCCCCCAGCTGTCTGACCTGGCATCTTGTACAGCCCACAGGGCTTTTTGGCTCAGCTGAAGCTTAGGGGGAGGGGCACCAGCACCTCCCACACAGAAGAGACCCTGAGGGCCTAAGGCTTTCTAATCTCAGCCTAAAGGTAGGGTCCCCAAATGAAAATAAATTTCCACAGTTTAGGGACCCAATCTAGTATTTAGGCCAAGTCTACCTGACTCTAAGCCCTGTGCACTAATCCCTGAGCTAGAAAACCCTTATGTGGAATACTGATCAGTATTTGATCACAGTTGTATTCATTATAAATATTGGTAATTCCTCTGGGTTAGAATTGAATTAATTATTGAAGAGTATCCATAGGCTCAGATACTACAGGCCACCTTGACTAGCTGTATTGAAGGATACACTTGAGAGTGGGGAGGTGGGGAAGGGCAACATTCCTTGCTCCTCTCTCCCCACCCCCCCAAGATAGCCAGTTTACATCTCAGTGAGTTCATAGTCTCTTAAACTCCCTTTTTAATCCTTTTCAACATTCCTTTGAAGTCTTTACAGTTATCCCTTCTACATCCTGAATTTTCCCATTGTGGGAAATTAGATGGAGATTTGGGGGGAATTTTGCAGAAGCCAGCAGATGACACAGAAAAAGTTTGGAAAATTTTGTATCAAATATATGCATAATATTACATATCAGCCTACATTATATAAGATACTGTAAACACCCCCATAAATGAAAAAGAAAAAGAACAATATGAAGGGTCAAAAAATTTTACATGGATTTTCCAGATTGTGGGGGTGCCATGGCCCCTAACTTTTGAGATGGGGAAGGAATAACTGTACTTATTCTGTTTGTGTTTATATGTGTATCCCTTGTCTCCTTGGAAAGAATGTAAATTCTTTGAGGGGAGAAACAATTTCCTTTTTGCCTTTTTTCCTCAGCACCTAGTAAAGTGACCATCAGAGAGCAGACTCCTAGATGATTGATTAACTGTTGGTGCTGTGTTAAAATTTAAGCTGAAATAGGTCACAACCCATTTGGAGTTATGTTTGGTTTTTTTTGTTTGTTTGTTTTTAGTGAGGCAATTGGTGTTAAGTGACTTGCCTAAGGTCACACAGCTAGTAAGTGTCTGAGGTCGGATTTGAACTCAGGTCCTCCTGACTCCAGGGCTGGTGTTCTACCCACTGCACCACCTAGCTGCCTCCCCTGAGTTATGTTCTTAAGCAGCCCATAGGCCTGGATTGCAGAAGGGCAAGGGATTACTTACCATTTCACACTATCCATGTGTTGTGGACCTAACTGGAAAGGCTTGAGTCTCTCAGTGGCACTTGGCTTCTGTATGCTACATTTTCTGTGTCCAATCATGGGGCACACAGGAAGCTAAGTCTCATTTCTTGCACAAGGCCTTTCCCAATTGCTCCAGTGTGGCAATAAAAAAATATAGTTAATACTTAATATGTACAATATCTATCACCTTCCATTGAGTCACTCACTTTGACTTACCACTTATTGAGGCAACTATGTAGCAGCACAACAGCTAACAGGAGTCAGGAAGTTGTTGTTCAGTCATTTCAGTTGCATCTGACTCTTTGTGACCCCATTTGGGGTTTTCTTGGCAAAGATGCTGGAGTGGTTTCGCCATTTCCTTCTCCAACTCATTTTACGGATGAAGAAACTAAGGCAAACATTAATTGACTTGCCCAGGGTCACACAACTAGTAAATATCTGAGATTGGATTTGAACTCAGGTCTTACTGACTCCAGACCTGGTACACTATCCACTGTGCCACCTAGCTGCCCTTACATATAGTAGGTACTCAAAAATACTTGTTGGATTACAGTAGATCAGTAGAAGAGAAAGACCATTGATCTTTGGTGATATTGACTTACCTGACACTCAGCAGTTAATGATAGTCTTGGAATTATACCGATTCTAAGTAAGATATAACCATCCTTGTTAATCACCAATTTGAATATTGTCAGACAGAGGGCTATCAGCACAGGCTAAACTTAACTGTATTTACATTGGAGGAGACAAGGCTTTAAGCTTCTTGGATTTGCTAGTGGAGATTTCTCCTGGGTTGCTGACTCATCCTATTTTCTCAGTCTAATTCTCAAAAGGTTGTTATTACCTCTTCTTGCCCCCTCTTCATAGAATGCTGACTCCCAGGCAGAGAAAGAAGGAGCAGAAATATGTGGGAGCAAATATGTGTATTGAAACAAAATTATCTCTTCACAATATGTAGTGTCAGATCAGTAAGGGCTGATGCTTAGGCAAGGCTATCACAGGTCTTATGAAATCTCCCAAAATTAATATGTTTCCATGAAACTTCCTTTCATCATGAAAGTTCACATAACAGAATTCTGAACTTCTGAAGTCTGCTGCATCCACCCAAAGGAATAACATCTCCCAAATTTATAGATATTTGGGATCCTGTGACACATTTTCTGGCTACCATTTTGTCTCTGTCACTGCTCCCACCCAGCTGGAGCACTTGGCTCTCTCTATCATGTGTCTGATTAAAGTCACACTTTGCCAAGTTCAACAACTACTGTGTGGATGTACAAACAGAAGTTACTGAGGAGATCAACCATCAATTAAATGAGCAAACCATGAAGTTGAGAACAGAATGGTCAACAAAAGCACAATCTGTTAGTTGGCTGATTGTTGTTGTTCATGAAGGGATTCTGACAACCACACATCCCAGTAGCCATTGACTGGAGGTTCCATTGATCTTCAGCTGTATGTGGCATCATCTCATCCTTTCCAATATACACAGTGACAAGCTATACTAGCATATACAAGCTCTACTATATGCAGAGATATTTTAAAGGAGGGTCATATGTTCAAATAATTGAAAAAGTACAAGAAAGGCAAAAGAATGACTTGATGAGCAGTTTAAAAGCATTAAGGGGAATCTTCAGTCTAGACTTTTCCTGAATAATAGTCTTACAAGTACCAGTGGCTTCTGGGTTTTAAAAAATTTTATCTAGATGTCTTGATATCATTTATTCAATAAGCATTTATTATGCACCTACTTAAGACTGGTGCTAGGTATATAAAGACAGAAACATATCAACTCCTGTCCTCAAGGTACTCCTATTCTACTGGGGAAGGGGTGTGTGTCTGTGCAAAAGACAACATATACATAGATAAGTAAATATGTAATATGTGTAAAGTAAATACAAAATAATTTCCATACCAGGGCAGTAAACTGGTGACTAAGGAGTTTAGAAAGACTTCATGAAATTTTGACTCTTCTTTCTTCCATGTACTCCATATCCTCCACAAGTGCAGTAGAATGTCTTTTCCTATATCATTGTCATTGTATCTTTAGCACATTGTCTAGCACATTTGTAATTCAGTCATGTCTGATTCTTCATGACCCCATGGACCCATAGCACACCAATACTACCCATGGTGTTTTCTTGGCAAAGATACTGGGATGGTCTACCACTTACTTCTCCAGTGGATTAAGACAAACAGAGGTTAATTGACTTGCCCTGGTGTCATACAGCTAGTAAGTGTGTGAGGTCTTCCTGATTCCAGGGCCAATGCTCTATTCACCAGGTCACCTAGCTATCGCTGTCTAGCACATAGAAGGTGCTTAATATATGCTTATTGAATTGAATTGAAAGTCTATTTATGTTACTTAGATTTGTCCTAAAACCTCCATTGTGTGTTACCACGCAAATCCAGGCCCATGTGATTCAGGCATTTCAGTCATGTCCAACTCTTTGTGACCCCTCACCGTGGTATAGTGCAGATCCAGGCCACGCCGCACAAACCTAGCCCAAGCCCTAGGCCCAGCCCCATAGAATCAGGCCTCCAGAGGCTTGGAATCAGCCAAGGCAGTGGCTACTTCTGGAACTCATCTCATGGACCAGTGTGGGGGTCAAGTGGTTGGCCAGGGGGAGATTGCAGGGGTCTCTGCTAACACTGAGGTGGAACTCTGTTGTGTTGCCCATGTTTAGAACCAGGAAGCAGTTTTGAGTGGCAGCCCAGGTAGGGGAGGGATGCAGGTATGCCTGAGCTTGCAACCACAGTGAAACAGAAATATGTTCCTGCATCAAAGAGCCAACAGGCCTGTGGTTACTTACAGACTAGAACACAGGCCAGGGGAGTTCAGAATGTGCCTTTCCTTAAATAGTATCACATGGGACCCCCTGAAGCTTGGGACAGTGCACCCTGGAAGCAGCGTCCGACGTTAAGAAGGAGTTAAGGGGGCGGCTAGGTGGCACAGTGGATAAAGTGCTGACCCTGGATTCAGGAGTACCTGAGTTCAAATCTGGCCTCAGACACTTGACACTTACTAGCTGTGTGATCCCGGGCAAGTCACTTAACCCCCATTGCCCCGCAAAAAAACCAAACAAACCCCCAAAACAAAAACAACAACAACAAAAAAAAGGAGTTAAAAGTCAAGAAATAGGCTGGCAAAATGAGCACACAGAAAAAGATGCTGATGCTAGAAAGTTTCTTTGGTGACAAGGAAGATCAAAATGCACCCTCAAAAGAAGATAAAAAAAGTCAAATCTCCTACATCCAAAGCTTCCAAGAAAAATATGCATTGGTCTCAGGCAATGGAAGTGCTCAAAAAGGACTTCGAAGATAAGGTAAGAGAGGTAGAGGAAAAAATGGAAAGAGAAATGAGAGTGAGGCAGGGAAGTCATGAAAAAAAAAGTCAATAGCTTGATAAGCCAAAGAAAGTAATTGCTTAAGAATTAGGATTGAGCAAATGGAAGCTAATGACTTTATGAAAAATCATATACAATAAAGCAAATCCAAATGAATGAAAAAATAGAGGGCAATGTGAAATATCTCCTTGGAAAAACAGCTAACCTGGAAAATAGATCCAGCAGAGATAATTTGAAAATTATTGGACTACCTGGAAGTCATGATCAAAAAAAGAGCCTAGGCATCATCTTCCAAGAAATTGCCAGGGAAAATTGCCCCGATATTCTAGAAACAGAAAGTAAAATAGAAATCAAAAGAATCCACCTATCACCTCCTGAAAGAGATCCCAGAATGAAAACTTCCAGGAATGTTATAACCAAATTCCAGAGCTCCCAGGTCAAGGAGAAAATATTTCAAGCAGCCAGAAAGAAACAATTCAAGTCACAGTCCAGATAACCCAAGATCTAGTGGTTTCTCCATTAAAAGAACAGAGGGCATGGAATATGATATTCTGGAGGGCAGAGGAACTGAGACTATAGCCAAAAATCACATACCCAGCAAAACTATGCATAATCTTTCAAGGGAAAAATGGGAATTCAATGCAAGAGAGGATTTCAGGTATTTGTGATGAAAAGACCTGAACTGAATAGAAAATTTTACTTTCAATTACAAGACCCTAGAGAAGCACAGAAAGGTAAATAGTAAGAAGAAACCGTAAGGGATACTATAAAAGTTAAACTGTTTACATTTCTATATGGGAAGATGATACTTCTAACTTGCAAGAACTTTCTCATTATTACTGCAGCTAAATGGAGTATACTTAGAGGGCACAGGTGTGAGTTGAATATGAAGGGATGTATCTTTAAAGCATTTATTTTTTTATTTTATTTTTTATTTTTTGTGGGGTGGTTGGGGTTGGGTGGTTTGCCTAGGGTCATGTAGTTGGTGTCAGGTGTCTAAGGTCGGATTTAAGCTCAGGTCCTCCTGGGTCCAGGGCTGGTGCTTTGTCCACTATGCCACCTAACTGCCCCATGTTTATATCTTTAAAAAATAAAATTAAGGGTGGAGAGGAATGTACTGGAAGAAAGGGAAAAGGAGAGGTGTAATGGGGTAAAGTATCTCACATAAAGAAGCAAGAAAAAGCTTATGGAATGGAGGGGAAGATGGAGGAGGTGCGGGGGAGTGAGTGAACCTTACTCTCATCAGAATTGGCTCAAAGAGGGAATAACATACAATTGGGTAAAGTAATATATCTTTCCCTGTGGGAAAGTGGGAGGGAGAGGTGATAAGGGGGGAGGGGTGAAGGAAGGGAGGGCAGATTGGGGGAGGGGGCAGTCAGAAGCAAAACACTTTTGGGGAGGGATAGGTTGAAAGAAGATAGAAAATAGAGTAAATATCAAGGAGAGGGAATAGGATAGAGGGTAATACAGTTAGCAGTAGTAACTGTGGGAAAAAACCAAACTTGAAGCAAGTTTGCTAATAGGCCTCAGTTCTCAAACACATAGAGAACTGAGTCAGGTTTGTTAAAATGAGAGCCAATCCCCAATTGATAGATGATCAAAAGACATGAAGTTTTCAGATGAAATAATCAAAGCCACCTAAAGCCATATGAAAAAAACGCTCTAACTCACTATTGATTGGAAAGATTCAGGTCAAAACAATTCTGGGTACTACCTCATGCCTATTGGATTGATTAAAAGAACAGCAGAAGAAAATGACAAATGTAGGGAACATGGGGAAAATGATTCAAACATTCTGTAGAACAATTTGAAACTATGGTCAAGGGGCTATAAAATCATGCATACTCTTTGACCTAGCAATACAACTACTAGGTTGGTATCCTAAAAGAAATTTTTAAAAAGTTGAATTCAAAATTGAGGTGATGCCCATCACTTAAGGAAAGGCTGAACAAATTGTGGGACAAGATTAGGACAGAACACTATTGTGCTGTTAGAAATGATGAGCAGGATGCTATCAGAAGGACTTATGAAAAATGCAATCCATCTACAGAGAAAGAACTGATGGTAGTTGTATACAGATTGAAGTATTTTTTTTAGTTCCTCTTTCTAAAGTTTTTTGTCTGTTTTCTTTCACAAATTGACTAATGTGGAAATGTTTTGCATGACTACACATGCATAACTTATATTGAATTGCTTGAGTTCTTAAGGGGGTTGGGAGGGAGGGAGGAAGACAATTTGGAACACAAAGTTTTAAAAATTGATGTGAAAATGTCTTTATACATGTAACTTGGGAAAAACTCTAAATAAATTAATTAATTTAAAATTTTAAAAAGAGAAAGATAAAGAAAACAAATCAAAACAAAATACATGAATTTTGATACATTGACCTGATGGGAAATAAAGAATTAGATACTTGTGACCATCAAGAACCAATCTTCCACTAGATATTGGTGAAAATATTTTTCTGCCTATAATACCAAATGACAAAACATTAATTCTGATAATATGTACTTTTCCTAAGATAGTAACCATGAAATGTCCCATAAAATCCAGTACACAACATAAAACTGCTAACATGCAAAACATTTTTATCACTTGTAATTTCCTACAATTTTGTGAACTATTGTGCCAATATCTCAATTTAAAAAAAATTTCAGACAATATTCACTTTTCATCATACATGAATTTTAGAGTACCATATATTATGCATAGCAAATAATATTCTTAAAACTAAAAGGTTTTTTAACCTGAATCTTACCTTCCACTGTGCCATATGACAATGTACCCTGGCACTTAAGACTGTTGACTCTTTCTATTTTCATTGCCATAAAAGCATTCTCCATTTCAGATAAACTACTTTATTCCCTATCCTTTGAAAATCAATTACACACCCTCACCTCTCTCTACCTACTAGAAAACATTCACTGTCTGTCAATTTCCTACCAATATTTCATTAACCAATTGAAGACTCACATCCTCCAACCACTTCATTCTTCCTTTCTTTCTCTAAAATACTATAATACTTACTGTCTGTACTATAAGACTGGTTTGATTAATAGAAATTATATATTACATATAATAAATACATTTATATATGTACATGCCTTATATATGTACATATCATACTATATATGTTTATCTTTCATGGTATAACCATGGCATATCTTATATAATTGTAAGGTATACTGCCTAACACATAGTAAGTACTATATACATGTTAGTTATTGCTGCTGCTGCTGCTGCTGCTGCTGCTGCTGTTTCCAACTAGGTGTAATGTTCTTGGAGTGGGGATTCTATGTCTTTTATAGTAATATTTCATTTGGTCTGGATGATTGGAACTTTAACTTTTGCACAATAAAAATACTAGATGTGTGATCTTGGTCAAGTCACTTTCTTTCTGTGTCCTTTTCCTAATTAAAAAAAAAGGGGGGGGGCAGCTAGGTGGCGCAGTGGATAGAGCACTGGCCCTAGAGTCAGGAGTACCTGAGTCCAAATCCGGCCTCAGACACTTAACACTTACTAGCTGTGTGACCCTGGGCAAGTCACTTAACCCCAATTGCCTCACTTGAAAAAAAAAGGGATGGGGAATAGTCTAGATAACTGTTAAAGTCTAAATAGCACTAAATGCTGTGAAAAATCTAGAGAATTTTCTAGATAAGTGAATCTTATTCCTTTCAAAAGCCAAATTTATTCTTTCCATATAAATCTCCTAAAATATATTATAAGCCTCCTGTCTTTTTGAAGTGGTTTAGAAATGACTTTTTGTTTTATATCAAGGAAGGCAGTTGAGTCAAATTGATAGACAAAACAGCCATACCTGATACTGTATACAATATTTAGCTGCCACTTTATTCAGTCTATTCACTTAAGATTTGTCTATATCTATATCTAAATCCACATTTATATCCACATCTACTTACTTAGGTATCTTAATATAAAAGGTTTATTTCATTCCATATCCATTCATACAAGACTGCTGATTTTTTTTGGTTTGTTCTACTTTATAATAATTTTTGTTTCTTATGCTTCAGTAATGTTCATTATACTTAAATGCCACAATTTGTTCACTCATATGTTTCCAGTTTTTTACTACATCCCTATCTCTTTGAATAGTACATTTTGAATATAAAATTTAAGATTTTTTTTTTAGACAATTCAGAATCATCATCATATAAATCAAACTTAGGGACTATCAAGGAGCAAGCAATTATTTACCACAATATCTACTGTCCCCAAGAAGTTAATTTTTTCATCCTTTTTTTTTTTAACTGCTTCACTGTCAAGCTGCCATATGTGACTTTTTCTACTATTGCCATTATGACTCCTTCTAGTAGGCACTCATACATTTTAAATGTACAACTCCTAACCTTTTGAAGGTTGCAAAACCAGCATTAAATTAGTTTCTTGTGACAATTGTGTGTAAAATAAAAGAGAATAGATACAAAGTTCCTCCATGAGTAAAGTGCAGAACCCTTAGGGTATAAATTTGGTGACATAAATTTCGATAGCTTAGATATATGTTTGGCTGCTATGTTCTTTTTTTTTTTTTTTTAGTGAGGCAATTGGGGTTAAGTGACTTGCCCAGGGTCACACAGCTAGTAAGTGTTAAGTGTCTGAGGCCCGGATTTGAACTCAGGTCATCCTGACTCCAGGGCCAGTGCTCTATCCACTGCGCCACCTAGCTGCCCCCTGGCTGCTATATTCTTAATAATTCAAGTTTCTGAATAAGTGACTCTTTCCTTAGATAAATGATCATTATATTTTGTATATTTTAGAGCACTTAGTATGGTATGTGGTACAAACACATAATGTATCTATATATAATACTCACATACATATGTTATAATTTGGAGGAAGCTCCTTTACACACATGTGTATTACAAATCCATACTATATATCCATATATATATATATATATATATAAATATTTGTTTATTGGTTAGTTAATTGATTTAAAAAATAATAGGAGGCTGGGTTTTAAGCTTAGTCCAATTTATATGCAGTGTCTGGCACTTAATAAATCCTTATTGACTAATTGATATATCCTTAGGATTGGCCCACTGTATTTTCATGTTATACATTTTAACTTTCAAGGTAACAGTATTATTGTCAGTGTTTTACAAAAGGATGTACAAATATCAAAATAACTTTCCCTCTGCCCTTATTATACCTATTTGACTTTCATCTTTGTAGAGCCAAGTTTACTGGAGTACACATATTCCCTCTGTTTTCTAAGCGTGAAACCAACTGCTGCTAAGTCTCGGCATATGTTGTTTTCTGTCAACATCTGGAATTTTAGATACTGCTTTCATTTGATGATCTGGTGGGTGTATGGGCACTTATTGTGTTAGCTTCATTGCATTTATGAAGTCCATAATGCCTAACGAGCCTTTCTGGTGGTTTTCAGAAGAAAAGGGAAAACCTGTGATTGTCTCCTTGAAAAATTGCAAATGATCTCATTTGTTTTCTCCCTTGCCCTTGTGAAAAGCTAGCTCAAGTAGCAGGGTTTTATTCTTAATAAGCTGTTAATTTAAGCAGAAGGCAATTTCACACATTTTTCTAACCTTAGCTGAAGTCTCTGTATCACTCTCTAATTTGTGGTAGACATGGCTCTGTGTGTTGACACAACACTAATGATTGCAATAAAGATATATATTATAGTTTCATTAAGGGTTATGTGTTTCATGTAAAGCTCTCCTAAAATGATTCTAAGGAATTAAATAATAATGGTGGCAAGGAAGGACACAGTTCATGAAGAAAGGGAATTCAAAGAATACTAACCAAGAGGTAAAAGCAGCTGTGTAGCTGGGAGTTGGAATGAAATGAGGAATCAATGAACTGGAAAACCATAGAAAGGGAAGGCTTTTTATCAGGTGGCATGATATACATGACAGCAGGACTAAGATGGAGTAAGCATGGGTTGGAGTGAGGCAAATGGTACTTCTAAGTGAATGATGGTTTAAGCAACATGGTCTATCAGCAGATTGAGTTCCATGGAAATGGGAGAGGTCAGTGATTGAACTCATTTCTTGTTCATCCTACCTAATATTTTCCTTTGGCAGTATTGACTGAATCCATCAGATCACAAAAGAGTACTACATGAACCACCAATAAATATATCTAGTTTGTGAACTATATAAGTATAAATGATATCTATTGGTATTTATATGAGATAATTCACAGAACATTCTTTTCATGGAATCATAACACATAGCATGTTACCTAAAAAAGTTCTGCAAATATACCACCATTGAGTTAAGTTAAGTTTAATAAAGATTTACTAAGGATTTAACACTGTTGTGGGTGCCAGGTCTGGAAAAAAACAATAACAAAAGTCTTATCCCTAAAGGACTTTATATTCTCCTGGGGAGGTTACAGCCTGTACACTTAAAAAAATAGAAAGTATACACAACACAATTTCAAGATTGAGAAAATGCTAATTGAGAAATCAGGAAGGATCTTAAGTAGGAGATGGTTCCTTGATGGAAGCTAGGGATCCTGAAAAGGAGAAGTGAGAAGGGGTATATTCCAGGCATGAGGAACCATTTGTACAAAGGCATAGAGGTAGTTTTTATGTACAGGTTAATTTGATTGGAACAGAGGGTATATGAAGGAGAGTAATAAGGAACAAACCCAGAAAGATGGATAGCAGTCAGATTATAGAAGACTTTTAATGTCAAAGAGGTGTGTGTGTATGTATGTATGTGTATATATATATATATATATACACACACACACGTATAGATATACATATATACATACACACATATACACATAGGTATGTATGTTTATTTCATTAAATATTTCCAATTACATGTGAAAATTTTGAGTTACAAATTTTATCCCTCTCTCCCTGCCCCCTCCTTGAAAAGACAAGAAATTTGATAGAAATTATACATGTGAAGTCATGAAAAATGCATTTACATAATATAACTTGCAAAAGAAAACATAGAACAGGGAAAAAACAAGGCAAATAAAGTTAAAAAATTATACTTCAATCTTCATTCAGAATTCATCAGTTCCCTCTCTGGTGGGAGATAGCTTTTTTCATCAAGGGTCCTTTGGAATTGTCTTAGATTATTGTCTTGATCAGAATAGCCAAGTTTTTTCACAGTTGATCATCCTTATAATATTGTGTATGATATTATCCTGGTTCTTCTCACTTCACTTTTCATGAGTTCATATAAGTCTTCCTAGGTTTTTCTGAGACTGTCTTGCTCATCATTTCTTATAGAACATGGTATGCCATCATAATCATACAGCACAACTTATTCAGTAATTTCCCAATTGATGAACAGCCCCTGATTTTCCAATCCTTTGCCACCACAAAAAGAGTTGCTATACACCTTTTTTGTACAAATAAGTCCTTTTCTCTTTTCTTAGATCCCTTTGGGATATAGCTTAGTAGTAATACTACTAGATCAAAGGGGATTCACAGTTTGATAGCACTTTGGGTGTAGTTTCAAATTGTTTTCTAGAATGTTTGGACCAATTCACAGTTCTACCAACAATGCATTTTGTCATGCTAGCCAATCTAATATGTGCAAGAAGTCATTTCACAGTTGTTTTAATTTGCATTTCTCTAATCAGTAATGATTTAGAGTATATTTCTTTCACATGACTCTCAAAAGATTTGGTTTTTTTTCTTCTGAAACTACCTGTTTATATCCTTTATCCATTTATTAACTGGAAAATAGCTCTTTTATGCATTTGACTCAGTTCTCTATATTTTTGAGAAATTAGGCCTCTATCAGAGGAACTTGTGACCCTTTTCCTGTTCTTTCAATTTTAGATGCATTAGGGGTTTTTTTGTGCAAAACCTTTTTGATTTCATGCAATAAAATTATCTATTTTACTTTCTAAGGTGGTCTTCATATCCTGTTTGGCCATAAACTCTTCCCTTATCCATATGTCTGATGGGTACATTTTTCCGTGCTAATTTACTTATGATATCACCCATTATGTCTAAATCATTTATCCATTTTGACCTTATCTTATATACAGTGTGAAATGTAGGTCTATGCCTAGTTACTGCAAAATTTCTTTGAAGTTTTCCCAGCAATTTTTGTCAAATGGTGAATTTTACCCCCAAAGCTTGGATCTTTGGATTTATTAAATACTAGATTACTATGGACCTTTACTACTGTGTCTTATGTACCCAGAAGCAGCTAGGGAGTGCAGTGGATAGAGGGCTGGGCTTGGAATCAACAAGACTTGTCTTCATGAGTTCAATTCTGACTTCAGACTCCAATTAGCTATGTGACCTGGAACAAGTCATTTAACCCTGCTTGTCTCAGTTTTTCATCTATAAAATGAACTCGAAAAGGAAATGGCAAATCACTCTAGTATCTTTGCCTAGAAAACCCCAAATAGGGTCACAAAGAGTAGGAGATGACCAAAAACTGACTGAACAACAACAGCACTCAACGGTACACAGGGAAAAAATGGACATAACTGAAAACCGACTGAATAACACTGTACAGAACACAGGAAAAAGTTGGACATGATTGAAAAATGACTTAACTTTAATTGTGTACCCAATCTATTCATTGATCCACTGCTTAATTTCTTAGCCAGTATAAGATTGTTTTGATGATTACCGCTGTGTAATATAGTTTGAAATCTGGTATTGCTAAGCCACATTCCTTCACATTTTTTTCATCGATTCCCTAGATATTCTTGACCTTTTGTTCTTCTAAATGAATTTGGTGTCATTTTTTCTAGCTCTATAAAATAATTACTTGGTAGTTTGGTTATTATGTAATTAATTAAGTAAAGTAACTTATGTAGAATTTTGATTTTTATTGACTTGGCCTACCCATGAGCAATTAATATCTCTCCATTTGTTTAGATCTGTCTTTATTTCTGTGAAAAGTGTTTTGTAATTGTGTTTATATAATCCCTGGCTTTTTCTTGGCAGATAGAAACCTCACTATTTTATATGGTTTGAAATCTTTATAAACTGAATTTCTCCTTTTAGTTCTTCCTGCTGGGTTTTGTTGGTAACATATGGAAATGCTAATGATTTACATGGGTTTATTTTGTATACTGTTGTTTCATTGTTATTTTCTTAAATTATTGTTTTCATGATTTGTTTTTTGAACAACTCATTCTTTTTTTTTTTTTTTTAGTGAGGCAATTGGGGTTAAGCGACTTGCCCAGGGTCACACAGCTAGTAAGTGTTAAGTGTCTGAGGCCGGATTTGAACTCAGGTCCTCCTGAATCCAGGGCCGGTGCTCTATCCACTGCGCCACTTAGCTGCCCCTGAACAACTCATTCTTTAAAATTAGTTTCTTTAGTTTCCAATTAATTTTAATCTATGCTTCCACAAGCCTTTATTTAATATCATTTTAATACATTATGAACTAAAAAGAATGCATTTAACATTTCTGCTTTTCTACATTTGATTGTGAATACATGGCCAATTTTTGTGAAGGTACTATGTACAACTGAGAAAAAGATATACTTTCTATTCCCATTGAATTTTCTCCATAAATCTATCATATCTAACTTTTCTAATAATCTCCTCACTTTGTTCTTATTAATTTTATGGTTAGTCTTATCTAGCTCTGAGAGGGGAAAGTTGTGGTTCCCCCACTATTAAAGTTTTATTGCCTATTTCCTCCTGTAATTCATTTGAGTTTTCCTTTAAAATGTGAATGCTATATCATTTGGTGCATTTATGTTTAGTATTGATATTGCTTCATTGTCTATGGTGCCTTTTATTTTATATTTTTCAAATATCCCATTTTTTCCAATTACATGTAAAATTACCCTTTATTTTTTTCAAATTTTCAGCTCCAAATTCTCTTCCTCCTTTTTCACCCCCTTCAATGAGAAAACAAAGAATTTAATATAGGTTCTACCTGTGCAGTCATGCAAAACATATTTCCATATTAGTCATGTTGCAAAAGAAAAAACAAAAAAAATCAATAAAAATAATTCAAATTTTAAAAAGTATTCTTTGATCTATCAGTTCATTCTATGGAGTTGTTTAGCATTTTTAAACATGCCTCATGGTAACTTTTAGTGAGATGTAGTTTCTTGATTTTGCCTTTTAATTATGTCTGTTTTTGTCTTTCCTTTGTCTGAGATAATTATATTGCTACCCTTGCCTTTTTTTAAACCTCAGCTGAAGCATAATAGATTCTCTTCCAGCCCCTTATTTTAACTCTGTGTGTTTCTCTCTGTTTCAGGTGTGTTCTTGTAAAGAACATATTGTTAGATTCTGGTTTTTAATCCATTCTGCTATCTGCTTCCATTTTATGGGTGAGTTCATCCCATTCACATTCACAGTTATTATTACTAACTGTGCATTTCCTTTCATTCTATTTTCTTCTCTTTATCCTTCTCTCTCTTTTTTTTATCCTATCCTTCTTCTAAAGTCCATTTTGCTTTTGAACTGACTCTTTTTATCTGCTCTCCTTTTTATCATCACCCCCTTTCTCTTATCCCTTTGCCTCCTATGTCTCTGTTAGGTAAGATAGATTTATATACCCAATTGAATACACACACACACACATACATACACACATATTATATGTATATACACATGTGTATATATGTGTATGTGTGTGTATACACATATTTTTCCTCTTCAAACCGGTTGAAGTAAGTGAGGTTCAAACACTGCCCTCCCCTTTTTCATTTCCACCTCTATTATAAAAAAAAGCTCTTTCTTGAACTTTTTTATGTTACATAATCTTCCCCATATTTCATCTACCTTCTTTTTTCTTCCCCTCTTCCTTTTATCCATCTTTCTTGTTTATACATTTTAAAAAATCATCTCCCCCAATTGACTCAGTACCACACTCTCTGTGTAAAATCCTTCTAACTGTCCTAATAATGGCAAAGTTCTTACAAGTTACTTGTACTATCTTTCCATTTAGAAAAGTAAGCAGTTTAATCTTATTGAGTTCCTTATGATTTCTCTTTCATGTTTACCTTTTTATGCTTCTTTTCTGCTTGATAGTTTCTGTAATCATAGAAGATTGTTATGTTCAGGTTCCTTTTTGTTATTTGCTCATTTTCACTCTATTTATTGATTTTGAACTTTATGTTAAAGTTGGATTCTGTTCACAACATGGGAAGGGGTGGGTCACTGTCTCACACTTCAGGCTTTTTTGCTCTGCTATTTTCAGAGCTAGTTCTTGGGAGTTTAAAGTTTTTGGTGCTTCCAAGGTAATGTGACCTGAGAAGTGTGGTCACTAATTTTCTGATCTGAACTCTGATTCTTACCCAGGTTATGCCCTTGATTCTTTGGGATTGCAATAAACACTGCTCTTTAGGGTCTCTGTTCTCTTGGCACCAGAAATGATACTGTTCCTCAGGGTCCCTGATCACTTCTGACCAAAAGCAATATTGTTTCTCAGGACTCATTATCCCCTCTTGACCAAAAGTGCTCCTCTCCAGACTTGAACTAAGATACAGAAGTAGATATAGATAATGGATCTGCCAGAGTTTGATCTTGAATCCAATGTTAGAAAGAGTTCTTTCTGACCAGTTTCCAGGTGTCTTTACTATCTTCAACTTGAAAGCTCCAAAAGCTACTGTTTCTTCTGTTTTCCCTACCTAGTTGCACCACGTGGGCTCCAGGCCAACTTTTACTCCCCCATGTCACAGATCTCTCTTTCCAACATTTTACATGTCTTAGGCTGGAAGAATGTTTCACTCTGACCTTTTGTTGGCTCTGCCACTTCAGAATTTCATTTGAGACATTATTTAAAGTTGCTTGGACGGGAGTGTTTGGAGAGCTCAGCTAAATGCTTTCTCTACTCTGCCATCTTGGCTCCACCCCTGCAAGTTCCTGTGCAAGAGCTTTTGTTTTATCCTAGAGGCAATAGGGAGTTATTGAAGGTTTTTAGTGTTGAATGGAGGCTGAGGTTGAAAGAATGTTAACATTAACATGATTAGATCTATGTTTCAGGAATATTTATTCTAAATACTTATGATAGACTGCTGAATTATTAGTTATCTCTATTGATCTTTAATTGAACATAATTAATTGATGTTTGAACATTTTGAATCTCGATATGCAAGAGACATCTTAAACTCAACATGTCTAAAATAGACGTTACTATCTTTCCCTCAAACTCTTATCTTGATTTGTTTTGATGGTAGCACTAGCAACTTCAATTATCATCACTGATTTTCCCATTCTCTCTTGCCAAACTGTGGCCAAATTTTGTTGTTTTTACCTTTACAAAATCTTGTTTTCATGTTCCCCTCTTTCCATTAACACAGCTCCCACCCAGGTCCAAGCTTTTATCATCTCTTTCTTTAACTTTAGCAATATCCTTTTAACTGTCTTTCTTGCCTCAAGACTTTCCTTAATCTATTTCACCCTTTATTATAGATACCAAAGTTGATTTCTTTAAAGCATGTGTCTAATTTCTTACTTTCCTTCTCAACAAACTTCAGTAGTTCACCATTACCTCTGTTTGTACTGCAATTCAAATACAACTTTCATTATCATTCAAAGCTCTCCACAAACTGTTTCCCACTTACCTTTGTAGCATTATTTCTCTTTATTCATTCTTTGGTCTCAGTATGCTGGCCTTCTTTCTGTTTCTTCATATAACATTATTTCCTTTCTTCATAGCTTTGCAATGGCTTCCTGGAATGACTTTCCTCCTTATCTCTACCACTGTTTCATTATTGAGTTTGTGTCTTTAAAACCTAGCATGGTTCTCAACATAGTAGGTACTTAATAAATGATTGTTTATTGCTTGATTGATGATGATTTCCTGGATTTGCCTAATATAATAGAAAGAATGCTAGACTTGAACTAAAGAAGATTTAAGTTTGAACTCCACCTATGACACTTAATAGTTGTTTGACTCTGGACAAATCTTATTGACTCTGAACCTCAGTTTCCTTATTTGTAAAATTGGAATAAATATACCTATAGTATCTAACTCACAGGGTTGTTGTGAGGCTTAGTGAAATAACATATGTAAGGTGCTATTTAAATGACAGTTATGGTTGACAGTTTTTGAATATAGGGATGATGGAGAAAAAGAGTGAAAGTTGCCACCATGTGAGAACATAAAAATCAGAAACAATCCTGAAAATTCCAGTTTAGAAAGGGGAAAACCGAGATGAAACACCATCAGGATCTTTGCGATCACAAATGACACAGCTGAATTAACAAGAACTTGTTTATCAACTCCTGAAATACTAGGTAGGTTAAAGGGACTTAAGCCCTTTGAACTTGCAGTCCTCCCAGATTTTCCTGCAACACACACATATAAAGGTACATATGCATACACATATGTGTATTATATATACACAGACTACATATATATATACATATATATATATAATGTGTGTGTGAATACATTTTTATTTGGGTGGGTTATTTGCATTTAATAATAGTGGGAAGTTAATAATGACAACAAGGTTGTGAACCTTGATGATGAAGGGTGTTAGTGCCATCAGTAGTAATTATATTTATGTATGTATCATCCATCCATCATCAATCTATCTATATATCTATCATCTATTTATCTATATATCTGTCTATCTATTTATCTCCTGTATGCTGCATGTATATTTGAACATGGTGAATATAGGAATTTGTTTTGCTTGATTATAAACATCTATAATGGATTTTGTTTTCCTTGCTTTCTCAAAGGTTAGGGGAGTGGGTTGTAATAGGGAGAGAATTTATCAGAATTTAAAAAGAAATTTGAGCAAGATGAGTTTAGGTCAAACAAAAAGAAATGATGTACTTTTTATATTAGGTACATGAATAATTACCTGATACGATCATGTAGAGAGAAATATTAATGAATCTGTAACAGATTAATGATAATTCCAGAGCTATAAATGGATATTGAGAGAAGCTAGGCTATATCTAACACTTAAGTCAGACAGTTAGGCTCTCCTGATGATTCATGTCTTGAATTCTCTGTACTAGGATGGTGGACTGGGTAGAGCATGCGTGTCACTTTATATTCCTATACTATATTTCACATTCAGAATAAAATATAAAAT
Source organism: Dromiciops gliroides (assembly GCF_019393635.1). Classification (NCBI taxonomy): domain Eukaryota; kingdom Metazoa; phylum Chordata; class Mammalia; order Microbiotheria; family Microbiotheriidae; genus Dromiciops; species Dromiciops gliroides. The sequence continues at coordinate 183,833,242 of NC_057863.1, read as the reverse complement.
ATTTAGTACAGCTTTGAAAACCATATATAACCTGGTCTTTTCCTACATTTACAGTCTTCTTACATCATATTCCACTCCATGTACTCCATGATTCAATGGCACTGACTTTCTTGCCATTCCTTGCATAATATACTCCATCTCCTGACTCTCCATTTTTTGGTGGATCAGCTAAGTGGTATAGTGGATAGAACACTGGCCCTGGAGTTAGGAGGATGTGAGTCCAAATTCAGCCTCAGCCACTTGACACTTACTAGCTGTGTGACCCCAGGCAAGTCACTTAACCCTGATTGCCTCAAACATCCAGGGACATCTGCAGTAGTCCTGATGTATATCTTGCCACTGGACACAGATGGCTCTGGAGGAGAGAGTGAGGCTGGTGACTTTGCACAACCTTCCCTCACTTAAATCAAAGTCATTGTAAGTCATGACATCACTTCTTGATATCATGGTCTTTGAGAATGAAGGACAGGTAATAACAACAACAGCAATATTTTTGATGGGCTTCAGTCATGCCTCAAATGCTCTCCTTCCTCACCTTTGCCTGGATTCCCTGTCTTCCTTTAAATCCCAGTTAAAATTCCACTTTCTCCAAGACACTTTACTTGGTCCCCTTTAATGCTATATGTCTCCTCTGAGATTGCCTCTACATTTTATGTTATATTGCATTATATTACATTATATTGTATCATATCATGTTATATCACATTATATTATTGTTGTTCAGTCATGTCTGACTTTTTATGACCCCACTGACCATGGGGTTTTCTTAGTAAAAATACTGGGTTGGCTTACCATTTCCTTCTCCAGAAAATTAAGACAAACAATGATTTGCTCAGGGTCACACAGCCAGTAAATGTCTGAGGCTAGATTTGAACTCACGTCTATCCTGACTCCAGGCCCAGTGCTCTGTACACTGAACTATTGAGCTGCCTCATTTCATACTATACTATAACATATGTTATATTATACCATATTATTATGCTATTATATAATTTACACACAAATAAATGTACATGCACAAAACATAAATGTGTGTATATTTGTGTGTATGTGTGTATATTCTGGACATAGTTGTTTCCATGTTTTCTCCCTTATTAGACTGTGAGCTCCTTGAGGGAAAGGAATATTTTCACCTTGTTTGCTTCCTCAGTCCTTAGCTTGCTGTCTGGGACATAGTAAGCACTTAATAAATGCTTGTTGATTTAACTTGACTCACTGGAGCTGTTAAAGAGATTACTGAAGTTAACACAAATTTAAAAAACAGAAGTAACACCTGCTCTTAATGACATTTTCAGGAAAAAGAAGAAAAAATGAGGCTTGGGGATAGGCACAGCTTGATTTCATTAAGGGGAAATTTTCCAGTTGGTCTAAAAAGACAAGCCAGAAGACTACCACTTATCTGAGAAGTGTACATTATTGAGGAAAGCAGTAGCATTGTAGATGCCAGTGATATGTATTTGATAGCTAATTGCAGAGGGGTTGAGGAAATCTATAATTCCTGTTGTTCTGATGATATTAAGTATCACACTATTTTTGTCCCTCATTTGTCAATTTGGTGTGGTTCTCTAAAATTTCCTCTTGTGAAATCAACTAGAGAGAGTTAGTCTTGTCTATTTCTGTTCTAGAGGGTAGAAAGTTCGGGAGAATGTCTATTTTTATCTATGACAGTGGGATTATGGGAATAAGCAAAAAAACCCCAACACTGCATTATGTCAGATTCACTTTTGGAGAGTGCCTCTGAAGTTGGTTGAATCCAGTTTTTATTGGTAGGGATCTATCTGAAAGCTTGTTCTAAAGCATTTACCTCCACTAAGTTTAAGATTACATTGAAGAAGAGGCTCTTTGAAGACAAGCTAAAATAGATGAGAATTAAAAAAAACAACACCACTTTCCCTAGAGGTGAGGTCAGAGAAGAGATAGTATATGAAGACCTAATGCAAGAGGACTTATAAGATACTCACTTTTTATTTGGAGAAAGAAGTTACTGTAGAGGAATATCAATAAGCTTATTTAGCAACACTGAGCTAATTTACCAGATTATTACAACCACCATGGATGAAAACAAAGAGCCTTTTTGTAAACTGTAGGGTTGGAATTATTTGCATGTCTTTTCTGAAGGCTTTGACTCTCATTTTGCTACTTGCTCTTACAAACATTTCTTTCTCATGGAATGAAATCTTGGAATCTTCCCAGACATCTAAGCTAAAACTGGATGGTGGTTTTCAGGAGAAAGGAATTAGACATCTTTCATTTTGGAAAAAAAAAATGAACTGTCCTATATCCTGTGCTTTGACCACTAATCTTAGGGAAGAAACAGAATGTTGGCAGACCAACAACCTACTAGAAGAACAGCCCTATTCATAGCCAGGCTCACCAATAAAAAGGTAATGATGCTTTCATGGGACATTTATGTCCTGTCATTGCTACTATTGAAATATAGTCATCTTTTCTCCCCAATGTGAAATGATCTCTGTTTAAGAAAATTTCCTTTGCTTATAAAGTCCTTAAATATATGGTATCTTGAATAGTGTCGAGCACAATAAATGCTCTTATTTTACTCATAATTAGAGCCACAAAACTTGGCATTTAATTGACCTCTGATTGTTTCATCTAAATTTTGTCTCTCAGGATTATTACAGAAATCCTTGGCTAAGGATAGACATCTATTGCCTCTTTTGTATCCTGCATAGCACCCAGATAAGTGCTGGGCACACAGTAGGGACTTAATAAATCCCTTTCTGTTAGTTAATTGAATGTATACTATGAAAATCGCTTGTTTGCATAGTGATAGAACAAAAATCAGATGACAGCAACAAGGAGCTCTCCGTGGTTCTGAAATGGACATTATAAGCAGAACTGAGAACTCTGTACATCTCCAAGAGTTCATTGAATCATATTTATGTATGGAAGGGACCTTAAGAGTCATTTAGCTTGACCACCTCAGTTTATAGATGATAAAAATGAGGAAGATAAGTGACTTGCCCGAGGTAACATTGCTTTTAAGTGGCAGAGCTGGTATTTAACCCCAGTCTTCTGATCCCAACCCAAAACTATCTCCATTCTAAATAATCAACCACACCACCATAGCACCAGAGGAAAATTTGTTAGAGAAGCAGCATTACTTTTCAGGAAGCAATTACTACACAGCTATGCCTGCAAATTTGGCAAGGAACTCAAACCCTCACCTGTAGTGTTGACACTGACTTCAGCCTAACTGGAGAATTTTTTTTCATAGTAGTGACTCTGGGGGCGGCTAGGTGGTGCAGTGGATAGAGCACTGGCCCTGGAGTCAGGAGTACCTGAGTTCAAATCCGGCCTCAAACACTTAATGCTTACTAGCTGTGTGACCCTGAGCAAGTCACTTAACCCCAATTGCCTCACCAAAAAGCAACAACAACAAAAACATAATAGTGACTCTGGTAACTGGTATTATATGAACTTTTATTAAAACTAACTTCCTGAGGAACTCTGTTCTTGCAGCATTTGCTGATCAATTCCTTCCACCCTACTGTAATAAATGTATGTTTACCATTCTTAGCCATAGTTCTAGACTTTGGGTTGTGATGTTTAAAATCTATATTGTGGTTGCCTTAAATTAGAAGCTTCAGCACCAGTCTTTGGGCATTAAACATTTATTAAAGCATACAGATATTTATAAGGAGTTCAGAAAGTTAAGAAAAAGAAGTCCTACCTAGCCTAGAGTTCCAGCCTGGTTGGGTTCTTCCTGAAGTCCTCCTCCACGAGCCTGCTTTAATCAGGAACTCTCCAGCAAGCTGATTGTGGAAGCTTTTTATAGGTCTGGAACAGAGGTGGTCCTTACACACTACTTCAAGCTGATTGGTTGGCATCATCCAAATCCATTGGCTTTGAAGGTGTTCTCAAGTTGAGTTCACAGTCTAACTTCTGAGAACAATACCTTCTTTTTTTTTTTTACGGGGCAATGGAGTTAAGTGACTTGCCCAGGGTCACACAGCTAGCAAGTGTCAAGTGTTGGAGGCTGGATTTGAACTCAGGAACTCCTGAATCCAGGGCCAGTGCTCTATCCACTGCGCCACCTAGCCGCCCTGAACAATACCTTCTTAAGGGCTAGCCAGGTGTGATTACAATCCAGTTAACTTGAAGTGGGCTTAATCAGCAGTCAATCACTCTCACTTGATTCAGTCAGTATAGATTAATCTCCAGGTGGGTCTTTGAGTATCTGCTAAATACCATTATTTCATCACATTTCCCCTTTTGTTTCTTCTAGGAACAGGTGTTCCTTGATGAAACAGGGTCAAGAGCAATTTAGCTTGTCTCTTTTGTCTTTATTAAAGTACATTTCTCTTATGTAGTTCCACACAAGTATGTATGTATGTATGCATGCATGTATGTACAAGCACATACCTCACCATATATATTGTATGTGCATGTGCATGTGCATGTGCATGTACATGCATACACACATGTGTGTTGTGTGTGTATGTATAGGCTGGAAAGATATTGCAGCCTAGTCCTCAACTACAAAATTATAAGGGTTGAAGACTGGTTATGAGACTCTCCCTCTTCCCAACCACTGGTCCCAAGATTTCTACAATAAAAAAATAATAACCAATTCATAAAACTTATGGTAATAGAGGCCTTTGTTTCCAAAAATCCATCTCTTTTTCTGACTTTATCCTACTCTTCCACCCTTACCACTTACTTCTCTCTCAGCCTTGGATTTTACTTTGAATTGGCAGTGAATTGATGAAGCTACAGATATGGGGCAATCAGTGATATAGAGTTTAGATACTTGTGTAGTCTTGTACAGAAGAATTTAGAGAAGACTTTCCTAAGTCACAAAAAAGAACAATCTGGGGTAAAGGGGAACCTCAGTGAAATGAAATTCTCAGTGATAAAGAAAAAACAAAAATAATCATAAAGATTCCTTCTTGCACAGAGTTTTAAAAATTTCAAAGGCTGGCAGATGTTTCCTTTAGAGGCTACCCTCAACTCCAATGGCTGCTCCTGCTGTGAGCTCCTGTTTAGAGGCAAGTGCTTTATGGGATTAGTTCAAGTAATTCCTGACAGTTGTTACCTAGTGCCAGTAGTATCACTCCATTTAGAAATGGCTTCTTTTATATCAACTCCTATTTGTGAGTTATGAAAACCCAATGTAATTTAGTACAGCAATCAGGGTACCAGAGATAATATTGTTTCCTCTATCCCTGACTCTCCTCAGTGTCTTGTTATCAGGTTTTCCAATGATTGTTACTCACCTTCAGACTTAACCACCTGGCTTATTCTTATTGCTGGATCTTGCTGACTCTCCCATCTCATTACTGACTCAACTCTCCCTTTCCATTTGTTGATCTGTCTTTCCTGCTGACATTGGCTTACGACAGTTCTGCCTATGAGACTATATTGATATGCTTTACTTGTTCTCTTGTTCTTCCTTGAATCCTTTTAGCTTCAAGAGCAAGAAATGCATAAATTAGGGATGTATTGAAAGAATTGACTAAAGGGTTAGAGTCCAGTGATATATATGCAGAAATCACTCAGGATACATCTTCTTAGAGTTACTGTCATTTCTAACCCAAGAGAATTTTCACCATTTCTCTTTCTATTATGAGGCCTTGTCTTGTTCTCCTTACCACATTAATGGTGATAACCAGGAACATCCTCATGACTTTTTTCAAATCCTATTGATGTATGTACAACTGGTGATGATAACTGATTTTTTTAAACCCTCAAAATGGCTCCTTAGTTCCTTACCTACTTTATTCCATACCTCTGTAAATTGATATCTTAGTAGACTTGCATCTACCTAATTTTTATTGCCCTTATAAATACAAGCCCTAATATTATCAATATGGAGCTCTTAGACATAATGATTAATAAGATATTTTGAAACCATTCTGGAAAACAATTTGGAATTATGCACAAAAAGCTTTTAAGGAGTATACGCTCTTTCCCACAGCCATACCCCTATTAGACCTTTACCCAAAAGACATCAAAGAAAGAGGAAAAGGTCTTTTATATATGAAAATATTTGTAGCAGCTCCATTTGTGGTGGCAAAAAATTGGAGACTAATGAAATACTTGTCAATTGAGGAATGGTTGAAGAAGTTGTGTTATATGAGTATGATTGAGTAATATTAAGATGTTAAATATGAGGAAATAGATCATTTCAAAAAGACACAGAAAGAAATATGAAATAACTTATCACAAAGTAAGCAGAAAAAAGTAAGCAGAACCAGAACAATTTATACTATAACATTAATATCATAAAAAATGAACAATTCAAAACCTTTTTAGCTATTATAGTTAATACTAGCATTATTATCATTATTACAGAGAAATGATGAATTTAGGACACCATATATATGTATGTATATATGTATATATATAGTGTTTGGGTATATGTGTGTGTACACACAGCCAATGAAGGATATAATTTTTTTTGACTATATGTTTGTTGTAATAATTTAGTTTTTCTTTTCTTTTTTCCTAATGGATGGGGTGTAAAAGGGAGAGAAAATATATTTTTGTTAATTATTCAAAATAGAGAGGAGGCACTATTGATATGAAATATTGCATATACTTTCAGATGAAGTCATTATATTATTAATTTTACCTTTTTTATAAGAGGCTTCTCATGAAGTGGGAATTATATATGGTTTTTTTTTTTTTTTGGTGGGGCAACCAGGGTTAAGTGACTTGCCCAGGATCACACAGCTAGAAAGTGTCAAGTGTCTGAAGCTGGATTTGAACTTAGGTTCTCCTGAATCCAGGGCTGGTGTTTTATCCACTGCACCACCTAGCTGCCCCCTATATATGTTTTTTTTTTTAATTTTTATTTTTTAAATTTTTTTGGTGGGGCAATGAGGGTTAAGTGACTTGCCCAGGGTCACACAGCTAGTAAGTGTCAAGTGTCTGAGGCTGGATTTGAACTCAGGTCCTCCTGAATCCAGGGCTGGTGTTTTATCCACTGCACCACCTAACTGCCCATCCTATATATGTTTTTAATGTAAAACAAAACACATAAATATTTTATGTTTTTATTTTTAGAAGAAAGAACATGAAGAACACTAAACACAATCTTGGAATATTTAGGTAGGAGAAGAGAAGACTTTGGGGTCATTAATTGTCTTGTATTTGAAGGGTTGTTATATGGAAGAGGAAAAGGAATCGGGCTTCTTATTTTGCTTGACTGTGAATTGCAAAACTAGGACCAATGAAAGGAAATTATAGGAAGGCAGATTTGTGTTCAGCATTAGAAAAAATCCCTAACATACATGTGTCAATTCAATTCAATTCAAGAAACATTTATTAAGAACCTATTCTCTGCCAGGCACTCTGCTGGGCTCTGAGGACATAAAGACAAAATAAGAAGCAGGCCTGCCTTTCTAGGAGATATCATTGGGTAGTGGGGTGTAGAACACAATATGTACATAGATAAGCAAGTACAAAGTGTAGAAAAATAATACAAAATACGTGCAAGAGAAAATAATTTTTTAATAACCAGGGTGATCAGGAAAGACCACTCTCCCATAGGACATAATCCTTGAACTCTATCTTGAAGGACACAAGGCATTCCAAGAGGTGGAGATAAGGATGGAGTATATTTCAGATACAGTGAAACAGGTATGTAAAGTTATGGAAGAGGTAGGTGGTATATCATGTAAAAGGAATAGCAATCAGGTCAATTTGGTTTCAATGAAACACTTCTGAAGAGGAATAATATAGATGAATACTGTGAAACTAAGTGTTAGTCAGAGCAAGGAAGACTCTTCCCATGGCAGAGGATTTTGTACTTAATCATCAAGGAAATAGGGAACCATTGAAGATTTTTGAGTAGGGAAGGGACATGGTCAGATCTGTTTTAGAAATATAAATGTGGCTTCCATAATAGAGGGTTGATTGGAGAGAGAAGAGACTGAATTTTGAGAGGTCAATGAAGAGGCTGTTGTAATAGTCCAAGCTAGAGGTGATGAAAGCCTGAATTAAAGGAGTAGATACATTCTTTTGTTTTGCTTTAACTTCATTGGGTTTGGTTTCCTTTGGCGACTACTCTTCCATTCCTCAAGATTATGTCCTTGGCTCACTTCTCTCTATGCTTTCATCCTTGCCAATGTTATCCATTCAAACAACTTCAAATGTCATCTCTATTCAAATAACTCTCTAACCAATATACTCATTTTGGCTTCTCTTCTTGGCTCCAACCTAACATTATCTATGTCTCCTGAACTCCTTATGGGTCCTGTCAGTGACTCAAGTTCAACATATCTAAAACTAATGATTAGTAATCCTATAACCTCTTCCTCTCTTTGCAGTAGCATAATGATTCACCTAGTCTCCCGTGCTTGAATCATTGGTATCATGTTTGATTTTTCCCTTTTCTTCCCTCCTCCCCAATCTAGACTATCAAAGGAGGCATATCCTTGATTCTGCTTCCATGGTATCTCTCATATCCATTTTAGCTTTTTCTCTTTATTGTTGTCATCACACAAATAGACTTATTATCATCCACCTGGACTACTGAAATAGCCTCCTAACCACTGTCCTCACCAGTACATTTCACACACCACCACCAGATTTATCTATTTCATGTATGGATCTGATCATGGCATTCCTTGTTCAGTATCCTTCAGTTTTTCTACTTACTGAATCAAGTAGTAAAGTTTAGGACCCTAGTACCACCAACTCCCCCTCTCTAGCCTTATATCGTATTTCCCACCATGTGTCCTATGCTCTAGCCAAATTGGTACTTAACATCTCTTGAATACTGATTTCACTTCTCTCCCTTTTTGTCTCTGTCCATACCATTTCTACTCTTGTAGTTTCCACTGACTCTATCCCTCACATTGGAGCCCATTCTGCCTGGTAAAAGCAAATCCAACCAATAGAGTTCTTAAATATCTCTTCTATGAAGCCTTACTTGGTTACTTTAACTATAAACTATCTTTCTTTCCTCAGACCACACATTTCATAGTCTTATCTTTTGATCATATTAAATTCCCTGTTATAACAAAAATTTTTAGAATTGGAATGTGCCTTAGCATTCATCTAACGGAATCTTCAAATTTTATAGTTGAGGAAACTAAGGCTCAGAGAGGTTAAATACCTGTACAAAGTCACATAGGAAATGATAGTTCGATTTTGAATCTTTATCTTCTTATGGAAAAGTCACTTTTTTCCTATGTGCATGTGTAATATATCCTTTACTAGATTATAACCTCAGTGATGGTCAAACAGAATTTTTATGTTACCTTTTTGTTAGTCTCTCTCTGCCTAACAATGCTTTGCTTCATGGTAGGAACTAGTAGAATAAAGGATGGCAAAACCTTTCTCTTCCATTTGCTAGCTGCCAACTCAGAAACAGAGGAATAGACTGAAATTTCTAGGAATGACTATGGGATTGAGTCACATATCTCATGATTATACAGCACCATAAGGTTTTCAAATTTTTATGGTCACATGATTTTGATAAACTGGAATTATAATTAAAAAGAAAATATAAACTAACTCCCTATTATGCCCCCTTCTTTCCCAGATCTTCAGAAATATTCTCAGTTCTCACTACCATAGCTCAGGTGAATAAGGGCAGAGATGAAACTATAAGCATTCTTCTGGTACAAGAAAAGTAGAGAAGCAAAGACTCCCAGCTCACTGGTCTAATTCTGGTCCATTCCTAGGAGAAATTTACCAAGCTTTGGGAGATGGCTAATCTCAGCAAGTTTTCTCCCAAAGCCAAGCTTTCTCTCAATTGCTCACCCTTCTCTAGTTTTGCTCAATAATCAGGCCACTGCTACCTGTTTTTGAGCCCCAAACTATTATCTTGGCTTTGGAAGTCCAATAAAAGGGAAAGTTCTAAAGTATAGATGACTGACATATCCCTTTTATTATTCTGTACCACTACCAATCCTCACCTCTACTGTAAAGGAGGATGAATGCAAAAAAGAAGAAGAGATAATGTCTATTATCATTTGAACCTCATGAAAACCCTAGGTGTTATTATTCCTATTTTACACTTGAGAAAACTGGAGTTATTGGAAAAGATGTAGCATGCCCAAGTCCATGGGGAGTATAAGGATGATTGGATAGAAATTGACTTTAACTGTTTTTGTTGTTGTTGTTTTGGTCAATGATAGGGGTTATAATCTAGCATCTTCTCACTCTCATGGCATTGCTATGTTCTCTCTAGCCTTTTTTTGGGATCCTTAGACTCATTTAAGACTTTGTCCCTCTCAGCTTCCTTAAAGTGGCAAGAGATTAATAAAAAAGTCAAGGTTTGTTGCTGTGTGCACATCCTATTAGAATCATCATAACTCATGGTAAACATTTAATTGAGCACAATAAATATTTTAGCACTGAGATATGGCAGGCTTACTGCTCCTGGGCTGCTCATGAAGTAAGGGGCATGGATGAAGCCCAAGTTCTCTATAAGCTCTGGAGCTTATATCAACACTTAGGGATATTCCTTGCTATTCTGCTGCAGCCAGAACCTTGCTGATGTGACATCAAATTTAAATGTAGAACTGGAAAAAGCTACCTTTGTGTCTTATGAGCACTAATGAGTATGTCTGGGATTTCAGGAATAGGACTTTCATGAGCTGCTGGTCCAGCATTTTAAACCAGTGCAGAATGGACTCTATGTTGGGTAAAGTCAATTTGAAACACTGTTAAGGTGATCATATTCTCATTCATACAGTACTTAAAAGCTTACAACATACTTTCCTTATATTACTGTGAGGTTGATTATGAATTATGTACTATGAGTAGAGATACATTGCATGTATCGTTATCCCCCTTCTATAGAGGAGTCAAAGGTTAAGGTAGCTTGTTCACAATCACCTGGCAAGTAAATGTCAGACTTGAGGTTTATACCTCAGTCTCTTGAGTCTAAGTCAGGTCATGTTTCACTGTGCCTTGCTGACAGCTTTAAATAGCCATAGACTAAAAGCTAAAATATGCCCAATTCATTCCTAATCTGTATTTCAAGGATCAGAGATACAGAGCTGGAGGAAACCACAGAGGCCATCTAGTTGAACTTTCTTATTTTACAGATGAGGAAAATGAGACCAAGAAGGGTTAGATGACTTACCTAAGGTCCCACAATTAGGATTGCTGTTGGAATCTGAACCTAGAGTCTTGGACTCCATAGTGACCATGATGGCAAACATAATTTTGGTAAAGTCTTTAAAAAAAAATTTTATTGTTAATTTTTATCCTTGCTGTCACTTCCCAATGACTACTCTCTCTGCAAGTAGAGCCACTCTTGTTTTAAAAAAAAGATGCACTGTGGGAAAAAAGCCAGCCAATTGACAATGTCCAAAGTATATCTCATTCTCCCATTAGTTTCTACCACTTCTCTGATAAAAAGTGGGAGGTATGCTGCACCATCAGTAGTCTGAATTTACCGTTACAAAATAACAAATAAGGTGTGAATGTTGAAGAGACAATGGCTAGCATGAGTTTAGAAGAATTTAGTCAGACAAAAGCAGAGCCAGTGGAATGGAGTGGAAAAGGCATTATGAATGCTTGTGTGTGTGTGTGTGTGTGTGTATGTGTGTGAAACTGTATGGGATTCTGACAAGATTCAATCTGAGATCTTTAGTCTGTTCCCAGGGGCAGAAAATTGTAGCCTTCCTGACAGCAGGTGCATCTCCTTTATATAGAAGAAAGAAAAATGGCTGCAAAAATACCAAAAAAGGTTTAACTGTGTTTTCTCATTTCATGAGAAAAGCTTCCTGCAGAGCTTTGTGTAGAGTACAGAAGCAAACCTGGAGTTTAAAAACATATAAACATTACAAGGTATTTCTATTTAGTGGTGGGCTTTTTAATTTCTCTTTTCTTCTTTACCTTCTTCCTTCCTTCCTTCCTTCCTTCCTTCCTTCCTTCCTTCCTTCCTTCCTTCCTTCCTTCCTTCCTTCCTTCCTTCCTTCCTTCCTTCCTTCCTTCCTTCCTTCCTTCCTTCCTTCCATGCAACACTCGTAAGCTTCACTGGAAAGAAATAGTGGCAGTGATGGCTTAGTGAATGAGCATTTTCCTTAATTTCTCATCCTGGTACATTAGGCATTGAAAAACAAAACTCAATAATGCATCTGCTAGCTGGCAGTTGTGCTGTCAGATGCCTTAGCTGTCCTTCTGGAAGTGAGCTACAAGGCTTTAGTTGTGTTAAGCCCACAGCCCTCTCAAGCACTCAGAATTGACATTCTGCTGCAAATCCTTCTGATCCCCACATTTTGGCAACACAGTTCTGGAACTCATTGTCATTCTTATAGCTTTGTGAAGTTAAGAGCAAAATATTCCAACATTTTAGAATTGGGGTAATGTTATGTTCTGTAGACCACTGTGGTTTTTGTTCTAAAAGTACCCATTTCCAGGGAATCGATTTTGTGATGGCTTTCAGAATTACTTTCTGTATGTATCTATATTCTCCACTAAAATTCTTCTGTGATTCCTTATTATGGTATAGATGTGACCCTGAAGTTTTAGAGGCTATGCCTCTAAAAATGGCCATATGGGGCCAGGAAAGCTTTGAATATAGATGGATAAAAGGAACATGGATTTAGAAGTGAAACAAACCTTAGAGACTATCTAAATGAACACTCCCATTTTACAGATGTGTATCCTGAGGATTAGAGCTGTTAAATATCTTGTGCTTGATCACAGAACAACATTATAGAATTATACAATAGCATTATACAGGGTAGGCCAACAGTCAGGAATATTTAACAACTCCTTTATTTTTTATAATTTAATGTTATGATTTAATATATATGGTATTATAAATACAGTATACAGTATATATAGGAAATGAATTGACATCATGGGTGAAAAATCAAATATCATAAATGGAGAAAAATAAAGAAAAATAGTTTCAAAAAGTTATTAAAACATCAGACACCTTCATGACTTTTGACCCACCCTGTAGAATGCTATGCTATACCATGATGCCCCCTTGGACTGTGTCTGTTTTCTAATGACCTCTCTTGCTAAAGTCTCATGACTAGAAGTGAATGTACCAGATGGTGAAGTTGTTCAACCACAAGAACTTATGAAAACTATCTAAAGATCCTTCAAGTATGGAAGTAATAGACTGTGTTTATGTGAAATGTAATTTTATAAGAAATAATAGACAAACTGAGAATCACAACATTTGAAAACCTGTTTCTTTTTGAAGTCTGAGGGCTGCCTTGTTGCACAGAAAATGGGAACTACAATCATGATACTTAGGTTATAGCAACAAAGAATGAGGTACTGGAAAGATCACCGGACTTTGGCTCAAGGTTCAACTCTGCTTCCTACTACCTAAGAGACCATTTCCTATCTCTGGGACTCAATTTCCTTATCATAATAATAGCTGACTTTTACACAGTGCTGTAAAGTACTGAATCTATTCTCCTTATGATAAGCTTTTTTTTTTTTTAATGGGGCAATGGGGATTAAGTGACTTGCCCAGGGTCACACAGCTCGCAAGTGTCAAGTGTCTGACGCCGGATTTGAACTCAGGTACTCCTGAATCCAGGGCCGGTGCTTTATCCACTGGGCCACCTAGCTGCCCCCTTAGTACAATTATATGAGGTGGGTACTGCTGATATTATTATCCCCATTTTACTGAAAAGGAAGGTGAGGTTCAGAGAGGTAGGTAGAGTGATTTATTGATTTATACTCATACAACCACAGAGTAGAAGCTCTGCTTGATTTCAACTCCATGAAACAAGATACTTCTCTCAGGATAAACTGATCATTCCCAATTTCATCATCATGCTTCTAACTCAGGTTTGGATACTCAAACTCCTTTCTGTCTCCTTCAGCATTCTCTCTCCTAAGATTGGAGGACTAGAGGGTAGAACACTAAATTCCTTCTAACGGTTTACTTTTGTGAGGGCCAAATTTAATATATGGAGTTAATTGAGTGGCTCACCATAATATTGGGGTCCCAGAAATAATGAGGGACCTCTAGGTCCAAAGCTCCCTCCCCTCTGAACTGCCTTTTTAGCTGTTTCTTCCAGGCCAATAAGAAAGGAGCCTAAAAGCCTCTTTTCCACAAATGAATCAGGTTTTATTAATGGGAATAAAATAAACAGCAAAGGTGAAATTAATAAAATCAAAGACAAGGGAATATGGAAAAAGAAATATAGATAATCTTCCTAACTCTAACCTAAGTCTATACAATCCCCAAACTTTCTTCCAGTTCAGCTAATTCAAAAGAGCAGGGCTTTTATGTTAACTCACCGCCCGGGGCTCATAGCTTCGATGGTAAATGACCAGGGCCCATAGGACAAAACCCGGCTTCTGTTGCTGCTCATGCCACCGGGAGGAAAGTGACTCCAGAAGAGAACTGAGCTCCCCTCAGTGAGCATCTAATCTTCCTCCCCCAAAAGGGGAGGTCCTTCAAAACTGCCTGTGGAGAGTGGTTTCTCCTACTTACATCAGCAACATACGTCACTTCAGGAAAGGCCTGGTGTGGCTCATCCAATCAGACAGCCAAATTCTAATAATCTTACCACATTCCCCACTTTGTTTCTTTGAGGAACACAGGGTGTTTCCTTGATGAAACACTTTATACAGGGTAGCATTTTAAAATTCCAGCTTAATCCATTTTTCACCTGAAGCTCTGCTTGGTTTCAAAGTCATCTCTCCTTCATCTTCCTGCTTCCCAGCTTCCTTTTATGTATTGTCTTCCCCCATTAGATTATTAATTCCTCACTTGACCCTTACTAGCTGTGTGGCCCTGGACAAGTCACTTAACCCTCATTGCCTGGCAAAAATCAATCAATCAATCAATAAACAAACAAATAAATAAAATCAATAAATAAATGAATAATGAATGAATGAATGAATGAATGAATAAATAAATAAATAATAAATTCCTTGAGGGCAGAGACTGTCTTTCTTTTTCATACTTGTGCCCTCTAGTTCTTAGCACAGTGTCTGGCACAGAGTAGATGTTTAATAAATGTTTATTCACTATTGGCTATTGATCTTTGTAAAACCTGGTTTTCAATTCCTGCAGGTAGTTAAGTGGTGCAGCAAATAGAGTTCAGGTCTGGGGTCAGGAAGACTCACCTTCCTGAGTTCATATCTGGTTTCAGACACTAGTTATGTGACCCTGGGCAAGTCACTTACCCCTGTTTGCCTCCATTTCCTTATCTGTAAAATGAGCTAAAGAAGGAAATGGCAAACCCCTTTAGTATCTTTGCCAAGAAAATCCTAAATGGGGTCACAAAGAGTTGGACACCATCGAAACGACTGAACAATAATAACTCCCATCTTTGCCTCCTCCTGTTTTAGAATGGGAGCCATAGTAGGTACTTAATAAATGCTTATTGAATTGAAATATAGCCAATAAGCATCATAAGAAGGATTTCAGCATAGATCTTTTTTGACTCCAAGTCTAGCATTGATACCACTATGCCACACCCACACTACCTCTAAACTGAGAAGTTTGGATTAAATGGTCATCAAGAATCTTTCCATTTCTAAATCCTATATCTATCACTTAGAAGTAGACTTGGAACTATGGCCAGTCTCCCCTATAACTAGAGGACTTATTGGATGATGGATACTTGGATAATGGATGATTTCTTTTGTAAGTTTTTTTGTAATAAACTCCTATTGTAATCTTATATATTTTATATTATGCACGTAATAACATTATTTGAAAAAGGGGACCATAGTATTCAGGCTGCCAAATGTGTCCATGACACAAAAGAAGTTAAGAAACCTTTATGTGGAGGCATAAATACTGGATCTGGATTCAGTCCTGGCTCAGCCACTCTATGTGATCTTAGACAAATTGAGTCACTTCTTTGACCCTGCTTTCTGATCTATAAAATAAGGGAATTAAATGAAATACAAAATAGGAATCCTTCTAGCTCTACATTTGCCGAGTCTATTAATTCCTTTCTCTCAAAAAAAAAAAAGAAACAAAACAAAAACCTAACTTGCTGGCTGGACATGTAGTATTGTGGGTTGATTCAAGCTGTCCATTATTTATCCATTCATGCAGTGACAACATGAAACTCGGATTAACTCTTCCCAAGGTCTTTTTCTCAACACCTTATATGCCCAACCAGAAGATGGTTTATCCTATCCACTCAACAGTGACATTTATGTGTTAAGCACTGTGGAGAAATAGAACAAAAGAGATGTAGGTTTGTGTCAGAGGCTTCCCTTACCCTGACTGCAATTCAGAAAAATTTTGAGACTTTTTTACTCTATGCCCTGTACTCCCATTCCAATGATTCAGAAATATCAGTATCCAACCCTCCTCAGTGTTATCTACTGGTTCCTCCTAGTAATGAAACATTCACTATGCTTGAAAGCTAAATAATTTGGGGGCAGCTAGGTGGTATAGTGGGTAGAACATTGGCCCTGACTCAGACACTAGCTGTGTGACCCCAGGCAAGTCACTTAACCCTTACTGCCTCAAAAAAAAAAAAAGATTAAAATTTAATCCACAATGTAATGGAAACATAGGACACATATGTGAAGCATATTACATATATGTACTGCCAATACTAATACACATTGTAAGGGGCTAAAATTCTAGCTGAACTATTTAAAATCTAATGAGTGGTCGCCAATAAATTATAAACTTTAGCAAGAGTATTTAAATGTTTAAGTATTTATTAAAGAGCATTAGGATCAGAGAGAAAGGTAAAAATCTAACTAATTCTAAGAGACGCTATCATCCGACCCACTGTGGTGAGGTAAGGAACCAAAAAGAGACAGAACCCCTCTGCCAGCGTCCTCCCCGTACTTCATGTCCCCCTCCCAGAAATGGGAGGCTCCTCAAGTTGATTGGCTGGTAGCCTTGATAGACAGTCCCCAAGAGCAAACATCAGTTCCTGATGCTAAGGACCTTGACCACATGGCTTGCCCTCAGAGGCCTTCACCTCATGGAGGAGCTTTTCTACAGTACATCTCCAGCAGGTGGCATCATTCCAATCGTTACAACATAGTGGCATCCCTCCTTTAAAGCCTTGCTTAATCCCTGTGATTCATAATACTGTCCCTGGGTAGTTTCAGCTGGGAGGGGTTCAGGCTGATTTCTCTGCTTCAGGATTCTTCACAGCTTTTCCATTCTCTTCTGTATCCTTCAAGTGTCACTGATCCCCATATGCCATTGCTTCTCCCACTTTTACTATCCTGCTCTGTTGCTGATCTCCTCAACTCCTAGGAGTTGGTGGTTCTCTCAAGGTCCCTGCCCTCCCTGGTCCATGTTTCCTGCCAATCAGCTCTTCTTCACTGCTCTAGGAAGTGAAGCTCTCTTCCAACAGATGGTACTCATTTCCTTCTTCAGGCATCTACCTCACTAGTCTGGTCTTCATTAGCCTCAATCCTTATTTTATGCATGTTCCCACAGCCTCTAAGCTTCACATACTAGGTTTATTGGGAGGACGTGGAACTCCTTCATCTTACAGCTTCAGATGTTTCTCCATTTCCCACACCAACAGAGGTTTACCATAAATCACTGCCACCCATCTTCATTCCTCCAGCTACTTTTTAATTCTCAGATTTTAGATGAGTACTCCAACTTCCTCCCTTACTTCTTCTTCTACCTTCTTTGTGGCATCTAGGTCTACTTATTTAAATTATCCAGGGGCTATTTCACACACACACAAACACACATTTCACACTCTCTCTCTCTCTCTCTCTCTCTCTCTCTCTCTCTCTCTCTCTCTCTGAGATCAGGGAGCATTGCTACAGGGACCTGAAGCAGGGTACAGAAAAATAGAGATTAATCATCTCCTACCTATGTTTAGCCTAAAGAGAAAAGCCTCAGGGGGGAATATAACTTCTTTCTAAATATTTGGAAGGCTATCATTTCTATTCAGGATTAGACTTGTCCTAGGTGGCCCCAGTGGGCAGAACTATGGACAATGAGTAGACATTTGTAGGCATCAGATTTTGACACTACCAAAGCAAAGATTTTCTCAGAATTACAACCGTCCAAAAGTGTAATGAGCTACTTTGGGACACAGTGGGTTTCCTTTCACTGGAGAGTTCTAATTAGAAGCTGTATGACCCCATGTTCATTTTGTGGTAGAGAGAATTCTGTTTTAGGTATATGTTACAATACATGATCTCTGGGATCCCTTCCAAGTCAGAGATTCTATAATTCTAATACATGTTCTGTCTTCAGGGAGCTGAATATATTTGGGAAAATAAGACTGACCCACATGAAACAAACAGAAAATAGCTTAAGACAGTACATATTAAACTGCTAATTTAAATAAAATTCCATTCGTTTCATGATTAACATAGAAAAAGGCTGCATAGATTGTTCTCTGCAGGATGTTTAGAATACCGAAACTTATAGTCTGTTGGCCCAAAGGGTTCCATAGTAGATTAAAAAATTTATCCAGGGGGCAGCTATGCAGAACAGTGGATAGAGCACTGGCCATGGATTCAGGAGGACCTGAGTTCAAATATGGCCTCAGACACTTGACACTTACTAGCTGTGTGACCCTGGGCAAGTCATTTAACCCCAATTGCATCACCAAAAAAACCCCCAAACAAAACAAAACAAAATTTATCTCATAGCCCCTACATGAGTTGCACTGTTTCTATTAATATAATAATGATAATAATAATAATAATAGCATTTGTATAGAGCTTTAAGGTTTGCAAATTACTTATATTTGTTATGGTTGACCCTGATAATTACCCTGCTAAGTGCTATTATTATTCCCATTTTACAAATGAAGAAACTGAGGTAGGCAAAGGTCAAATGACACAACCAACATCACACATGTAGTAATTTGAACTCAAGTCTTCCTGATTCAAAACCCAGCAGTCTAGGGACTACTAGCAGAAAATTGCTATAAAGTCATCATTCAGAAAACATGAGGCATAAAAGATAGTTTTGTTTGTTTGTTTTTTGGAAAATCTTTTTTATTTCTTCTTTAAGGATGTATAAGTTTGTTGACCTAAGGATGTTGGATAAAGTCTGACAGCTAAGTCATTTATTTGTTTAATTCAAAAGGAAGATGTGGAAAAAAACCAGTGAGATCTGGTGGCAAAAGTTTGGGAATTTGGAGGTCAGGGGAACTGATTTTGAATCCTTTTTTGGTGACTTATTAGCTGCATAATAGGGCAGATAGGTGGCACAGTGGATAGAGTGTGACTCATCTTCTTGAGTTCAAATCTGGCCTCAGACAGTTATTACCTTTGTGTGTATGACCCTGGACAAGTCACTTAACCCTATTTGACTCAGTTTCCTCATCTGTAAAATTAAATGGAAAAGGAAATGTCAAACCACTCCAATATCTTTGCCAAGAAAACTCCAAATAGGGTCTGAGAAGGTTGAACACAACTGAAATGACTAAACAACAATTGCATAATAACCTCAGGCTAAAGATGATGATTAGCATTTCTATAGTACCTTAAGGTTTGAAAAGTGCTATTAAATTCATCCCCCTTTTTACAGATAAGCACACCTCATCAAGAAATTAAAGCAAAGAAGGGACAGCTAGGTGGAGTAGTGGATAGTCACTTAACCCCAACTGCCTCACCAAAAAAAAAAAAGAAAGAAAGAAAGAAAGAAAGAAAGAAAGAAAGAAAGAAAGAAAGAAAGAAAGAAAGAAAGAAAGAAATTAAGGTAAAGAAAGGTCAAGTGACTTGCCCAGGGTCACACAACTAGTAAGTGTCTTAGGACATATTTGAAGTCAATATTCCCTCTTTCCAGGCCTAGTGCTCTATTCCCTGTGCCATCTACCTTCTTCTGTAACCAGGCATTTCAACTCTCTGAGTCTCATTTTCTCTTGTAATACACGTAGATGCTAGTATTTGTGGTTGGTGAGTCAATAGGCATTTCTTTTTTGTGGTTTTTTTTTTTTTTGGTGAGGCAATTGAGGTTAAGTGACTTGCCTAGGGTCACACAGCTAGTAAGTATGTTAAGTGTCTGAGGCCGGATTTGAACTCAGGTCCTCCTGACTCCAGGGCTGGTGTTCTATCCACTGTGTCACCTAGCTGCCCCCTCAATAGTCATTTCTTACACAGCACATCAGGCTGTGCTAAGAGTTGGCACTACAAACATAAACAAAAAGAAAGATAGTCTCTGCACTCATAGCACTTATATTCTAATGGGGGAACACAACCCATAAAAAAGGAAGCTAGAAGAGGTGAAGAAGGTACTAATGGAGATGTTGGGCCATGATGGAGGAGTCTAGAGCAAAGCCTGATTAGAAATGAAGAGATGACTGGCCTGAGTGCCCTTCTTAAATAGAAGTAGGAGGAGGGGCCATCCAACCAGAGGGAGAAGCTACACAGGCTGAGGGCACTTTTGAGGTGAGAATTTTAGGGATGAAGAGATCTTTCAGGATCAAGAGTTCTCTGAAACATAAGGGAGAAATCTGAACTGCAGAGTTGTTAATGAGAAACACAATATTCTCCAGAAAGTGCCTATAAAATCCATTGTTGTTATTATTCTTATTCTTATTAAGAGAATAAGCTCTTTGAGGATGAGGGTAGTGTCTTATTTCATTTTCGGATACTAAGTGCCTGACAGGGGAACTGTGCCCCTTCAAGGGGCTTAATAAATGCCGATTTGATTGAACTGAATTAAGATCCTAGCTATTTGTCTCTGCACGTTGATGGAATGCTTATTTCCCAAATGGTCTACCAGCTTGTAGAGACTCACTCTGTGGTTTCATGGCGGGCACATTTCATTAGGCAGGAACCCAGCAGTAATAATTACCTTTCATGATAACTCCCCAGTGAGCTTTTCCTCTGGTGCCTTCTCTTCACAGATGCTTTCCTAAGCCAGGGTCTACTCACAGCACTCTGTGTTGTATGGTTTGTTCCAATTCCATTTGACAGATGTTGAGTAAACACTTACTATGTTTCATGCATTGTGATAGACCCTGGGAATACAAAGATGAAAAACAGCCCAGTTCCTATCCTCAGGGAGCTTTCAGTCCAATATGGGAAGTAACACACACACACACACACACACACACACACAAACACACATACACATCAGTTTGAGAAAAAAGGAAACTGCACTCTGAGTAATTGCAGAAGCCAATCTTGGTCTGAGAGAAAATACCATGACCACATCTCCCCTTCACTGGACAGAGAAGTAGAAAACTTTGGGGGCAGAATGCTACATATATTGTCAGACTGGATCAATGTATCAGTTCTGGGTGATTATTTTTCTTTGTTACAATGGAGGATTCAATTATGAGACTGGGGGTTTGAAGGTCCCTATACTGTATTTTTATATATTATATTACATCAAAAACAAAGGTCATCAATAAAACCTATTTTTAAAAATTAGCAATGATGCATGGTAGAATATGTTGGATTTAAAGAAGTCATAATGAAGAGTGGGAGATCATAAGAAGATTTCATAGAGGAGGTCATTTCTGAGACAGCAGATGATTCCTGAGCTGGGCTTGAAATGAGAGAAGTGAAGGAGGGAGAAAGGAAGGGAATAAGCATTTACTACGTGCAGCATTACTGCACTAAGCACTTCACAAACATTATCTTGTTTCATCCTCACAACAACCCTGCAAGGTAGGTACTGTTAATATCCCCTTTTTACAGTTGAGGAAACTGAGGCAAATAGCAATTAAGTGACTTGTCCAGGGTCATACAACTCAGTTTTCCTGACTCTAGATCCAGAATCCTATTCACTGCAACACCAGTGGCCTCTAAGAGGGATTCCAGTATATAGGGATCTAGAGTGTGGAATGCATTCCAGGAACAGAAGACTGACATGCTAATTGTGAGAGGCAAGGTGCTTCCAACATTTTGTCTAGAACTATCTGCTTGGATTTTTTGAAAGTGAATGCTATTGCAGCAGTTACAGAAGCCACAGTGGGTGAGTGTGTCCCTTGGTTTCTTTCTACATATTCTTATAAATGATTTTGTTTTGCTTACCTTCAGTAAAATAAATAAGGCATAGGTGTGTTTATGTGTTTCTTCTCATTATTAAAAAAAATGTTCCATGGCCACAGGCTGTACTCCCAATCCCATTCACTCCTCCCTGAACTTCTCTGATTCTGTTAAGAGCGCCACTGTCCTTTCAGTCACCCAGCTTCATAAACTTGGTGTCACCCTTGACTCTTGATTTTCCCATATCCTTCACATCCAATAAGCTGCCAAACCTTGTCAATTCTGTCCACATCTCTTTAATCCATTTCTTTCTGTTTATTCACAGGACCACCAGTCTAGTTCAGACTCCTCATCTCTCACCTAGAATAATGCAAATAGCCTCCTAACTGATCTCCCTGCCTCAAGTATCCCCTCTCTTCAGCCTATTCTCTTTTGAAACATTAATATGATTTTTAAAATTTTTATTTTTTATTAGTATGATTTTAAAAACGAACGTATTTTTCTTTCTCTCCCACCTCCCCCCCTACAAAATTGAAAAACAAAGAAACAAAAACCAAAATTATTGTAGCAAACATGCAGAGGCAAGCAGAACAAATTCCCACACAAGCCATTCTCCACACAGCTACCAATGTCACATTTTTAAAGGGCAGCTATAATCATTCCACTTCCTATAAATGCCAGTGACTTTTTATTAGCTCTGGGATCAAGATTGAAATCCTCTGTTTGGTATTTAAATTTCTTTGTTACTTGGTTCAATTTTATTTTTCCATCCTTATTACATACTTTTCCTTCTCATGTACACTGTACTTCAGTCAAACTACCCTTACATAACTCTCTTGCTTCCCTTTGTACAGTGCATTCACCCCTATGTGGAATGTAATCCTTTTTCACTTCTTCCTCTTACAACCTCTAATTTCCTTCAGAGCTTGGTTCAAGTGTCATCTTCTACATGAAACCTCCCCTGATTTCCCCAGGTATTGGTACTCTCCACATTAAAATGTCCTTGCATTTATTTTGCATATAATTATATATATGTACACATTATTTCCACTGATACAATAAAATTTTCTTGTGGTAAACACCATAGGCAAGTATACATTTCCTTGCTTTATTCCTCACCATATGTTTATGTTTAGAAGACCATTGAATAAGGGCTATTTTGATAGTAATATCTTTCAAGGAATCTTAAATGATTTTGTTGTATAGCTGGGTGATATACTGCAAGAGAGCTTTTAACACTGTTTTGCTCTACTGAATCAAAAATTTTTTAATAATTGATCAACAATAAAATATAGTGGGACCTTGTGTCATCATCTACATCTTTCAGTCAATTGAGTGATAATTAAGATGTGATCCACTAGAGGACACCTCTTGTGAAAGCTTCCCTATTCCCTAGTATTTCCTTCGTTGAAATGCCCTAAATACCAGTCTTATGAAATTTGAGTATAGACAAGAAAATAAGAACATAAGTTGGAAGCTATTGATATTCTCGGACACTTTTTCCCAATATTTTTTCATATTTTCCACACCTTTATTATCTTCCTTTCTTCAGATGTTATATGAATCAATCTGTCAAAGCCTTCACAATTAAGACTCTTCTAACACTCTTTTCCTCTGTACACTTGGTCCAATTCAGATGCTTTGCACATATTTTTGTTTTATTGCTACTTCTTATTTGGTTATAAGGACTTTGGGGTGTGTGTGTGTGCATGCACGTGTGCAAATTTGCATAGCTCATTTTATTTTGTTTAGAATTGTTGTGAATAAGGCATAGTTCTTGGACTCTGTACCAGTTAATTTTATAGAAACAAAAAAACCCCTCTTTCATGGCCATACCCCATACTTGTACCCTAGAAGAACGGATATCTGTTATCTCCTCATTGCCAGAAGAACTCAAAGCCCATTTAAGTACTATGGACAGCAGAGTATCACAGAAAAGGTACACATCATTTTAAAGCCCCCCAAATTGTATTCTCTCAGACTCATACAAACAGGTTTTGTTGATGAAAGCATGAGCTTGTTGGGGGTCCTGCCTTTAATCTCTTTATACCAGTTTTGTTATTTGTTGTTTAACAGTCAAAGGGTGGTTGGAAAACTCTTCCACCTATGCAACCCAAATTATTAGCAAGAGAACTCAGACTGCTGAAGATGGATTTTTCTGAATCCATTGGTTACTCTTTGTAGCTTGATTTTTTGTGATCAGCCTCTCAGCTGGAGCCTCATTCTTCAAGTTAACTACTGTTTGTTTCTCCAGCATGATACAATATAGTTAGGACAGTATCTGGGAAAACAGCTTATGAAATGTTATTTCTAAAAGAAAGCTCAGGGTTGATCAGGCTGTCACATCTGCTTTTTCTTCTTCCAGCATGAAAAGTCTGATATTCACTTGGTTGTGATGATTAAAGATGACATTAGTCCAGGCCAATTCCTCATAGATAGGAATCTGGTGTGTCAGAATAGATTTAAACAAACATATATATTTGAGATGAATTTTAGTGCTTTTGGATAGAAAAAGGTAGTGGCATCTGAAGACCAAGGTTTCTTTTAACCAAAATAGAAACACATACACATACACCACTATCTCTTAAAATAATCACATTTTTGGAGATATGGTTACCATTAGACTCAAGGACTATAGTAGGATTTTAAGGCATACAGTTTTATAGTACTCTGTTATTTACCTAAGAGATAATTACTCAGCTTTATAGTTTTAAATTTAGTGTATCGTTAAAAACTGCCATCCTAAAACACCATTAATCTAGATTTTATTTTAATATCTCCTTATATTCAGAAGTGGACATTTTATGGTATGTACAAGATTTCTTTGCTAATATTCTCTTTTAGTACATCATCACTGATGGAGGTGCTTCTGGGTTCTCAAGTCCTGTACCCATGGAACAGAAGATCTGGCAGGTGCTACCCAACCTGCAAAGCCTTATAGAGTAGGTTGGGTGGTAAGAAGTATTTCTGTTAGCTGAGAGATCTTAGTTAAATTGAGAGAAGGTAATCACAAAATGGCTGATCAATGGAATAGATTATCTATACAATATTGGACAAAATCTGTTGGGAAAACTGGAAAGCAGTCTGGCAGAAACTAGGCATATACCAACCTAAGCTGGACAATATACCAACATAAGCTGGAAATGGGTGCATAGTTTAGACATGAAGATTTTGCATAAACAAAACCAATTTAGTCACAATTAGAAGAAATACGGGAAACTGGGGAAGTTTTTGTCACAAGTTTTTCTAAAAAAGGACTCATTCCTTAAATATATAAAGAACTGAGCCAAATTAATAAAAATAAGAGCCATTCCTCAATGGTCAAAAGATATGAAAGAATATTTTAGAGAAATAAATCAATCTTATTAATGGTCATAAAAATTCTCTAAATCATTGATAATTAGAGAAATGCAAGTTAAAACAACTCTAAGGTACTATCTCCTACCCATCAGATTGGCTAAGATGACAGAAAAGGAAAATTACAAATGCTGGAGGGAATGTGGGAAAATAGGTACTCTAATTGACTGTTGTTGGAGTTTTCTTTCTTTCCTTCCTTCCATCTTTTTCCTTTCTCTCTCTGTTTTGCATGACTGTATTTATAATGGGTATAGGATTTCTTGCCTTCTCAACGTATGTGGGAGGGTTTGGAGAGAGAGAAAGAATTTGGAACTAAAAATAAAAATTATATTCATACATACTTGCATACATACATACATGCATATATATGTGAGAAGCACTTTAAAGAATAGTCAAAGAGGTTCATTTTTTTAAAGGTAACTTGAGAGATCCTTGTTGCGAGGTTGAACAAGGTAAAGCAGCAGTGTGACACAGGAAAAACCCATTCACTTTGGAGTTTCAATCTTTGCTCTGCAATTTTTCTTTCCTGGTACTACTCTATGGGCATAACATCTGGGAAGGTCCTAGGGAGAGTGTCTTTCTCCATGTCCTGCTTGATCTTTATCACCTTGGGTGAATCACTTCTCTAGGCCTCAGTTTCTTCTTCTGTAAAATGAGGGATTTGGACAAGATCTCTTTTAGCTCTAATTCAATGGTCCCATGATGAATTTCTTTTTGCTGTAATCTTCCTCTTAAGTTCTGAGGGCTGCCCAGGATATTGTTAATAGTGGTATTTGAATCTACATTGGAGGGATAACCCATCACGAAAAAATTATGGATCTTTAAAATATTTAAATACAAATATGACATACTGTTATCTCCCCTGACATTTTTAGAGGAACTACTTTTCATGACTGGCAATGTGTTATTGTGGTAAGTTCTCCATTGGGAATCAGAGAACCTGGGTTCAAATCCTACTTGTCACCTCCTTTGACCTTTGGCAAATCCCTTAATTTGTCTGAGTCTATTTCCTCATCATTAAAAGGCAGATTGTTGAGGTAGAGGGACTCTAAGGTTATGTCTAGCTCTAAATCTATGATCTATGATCCTGGTTCCACAAAACCTTAAGGTCGTTGGGAGGATCCTTGTGAGAGGGATAGGAAGAGTTTGCCAATGAGCTTATTGAATGATAAAGGGGTCAGAATCCTACCACAGGGCTCATTGTCCTCCTCACTAAAGTCAGGGAAATCCGAATTTTCATCTATAATTACTAGGATGACAGAACAAATGTTGAGGAACCCATAAAGAGAAAGAGGTACAGCCATTATATTGAAGGTGTGAGTTATCAAGTTTGACCAGATTCCTTTAACTTGGGTTTGTCTTGTCAAATCAATTAAGTAATGGGGCTTGGCATTTGCAGATTTCAGAGCAGGGGATATCAAAAGCAGAATGAATGAGTAAAAGGAGCTAGAGAGGCAGCAGTGTTATGGAAAGAGAACTGGATTCAGTCAGAGGAGGAAGTGTGTTGCTATGGGAAAGGGACTGGTTTTGGGGTCACAGGATCTGGGTTCTAATCCTGGCTTTGTCAATTACCACGAGTATAATCTTAGTCACTGAATGTATCTTGACCTCAATTTTGTAATCTGTAAAATAAAGCTATCACCTCTAAGGTCCTTTTCAGCTCTATGTCTATGATCCTGTGGCCTGTAGCACTGTGATTTAATACCTGCTATGGTATGTGAATACACAGAAAAAAAATACACAGCAATTTGGAAAGTTGTTTCCTCACCCTGGGCCTCAACTTCATCTATAAAGTGAGGGAATTGGATTATATTTCCTCCAACATGTCTTTTAGCTACAAGTCCTTTGATCTTAAATAGTCTCGCTGTACCCTTGCTTTAACAACTATACTGAATTCCAGGGATTGAGGAATTCAAAGGATTCATACAAATGAATTTAACCCCTTCATTGAAAATAATGTCCTCCAGTAAAACAACAACTAATCAGTGGTTAAAAACCTCCATTGAAACAACTATCATCCACCCAGCTCAATGTGTACTTTTATTCCAGAAACACTAATCTTGAAAGTTTCTTGAACTCAGATTCTGATGTACCCAGATCCGAGTTGCATTTAGAAATCAGAGTGGATAAGGTACCATGGACATCTTATTTTCTTTGTCCATTTTCATTTTAAAAAGGTTTCTTCCATTTTTCTTCAGTTCTCCTCTTCTTTTTCCATCCCCAATTTCATCTCTTTTTTTCCTGCCATTGGCTCCTGCAGATATCTGAAATACCTCTGGACCTCTTGGTCTAGAGTGGCATAGCAAATATCCATCGGTATTTCTAATGTTGATGTGTGTTTTCCATGTATGCCATTTCCCACTCCCAGGGAGTGGAGCTGGGCCTTCATTTTAATTATTTTGAAGAAAGCAGTCATGTTGGGTGGGGGGAAGTAAAATGAAGATAACTTGAAGGTTGTGGAAGAAATATTCTTTAATTCAGCACCTCTGTCAAGAGTGATTTATGTCCTTAGAATTCCCCAGCTGTTCACATAAGTTATCATATCAAAAATTCTCAAGGCTTTCCTTCAAGGATTTCACAAGCTAACCTAGAAAACATGAATGACAAAATTTCTTTTCCATATGAGTTTAATTAACGGATTTTCCTCACTCAAGGCAAGTGTTAAAATAGCAAGGCTAATTTGATTTTGGAATGTTTCTAGGCCATTTGAATGTTAGTGGTCTTCCCTGTTATAATTTATTTCCATTGCAAAAGCTTAATAAAACTCAATCAAGTAGAATAACCTCATAATTTGGTGTGGAATGGAGTCCATTCTTAAACTTAGTCTAGGTACTAGGCTAGTAAAAATATGTTACATTTTCCACCACAATCCCCTCTAATTCCCCTTCCCAAGCTTTTTCCCTCTTGATTTTACCTTTCAGGGCTCTCCTGCACATGTTAATTACCCTCTCCCAAAACTAAAAGTCTCCTTTTTTAGCTTCAGCTATGGACCATTATTATATTCAGTTTGAGGTCTTTTACTAAATGAATTTCAGGATGATGATTTACATTCATCTAAATCTATCTTCATAGCCTACTTAAAACTCCAATATCTCCCAAAGAACTCTTGGAATCAAGCCAACTACTTTGTTTTCTCTTTCTTTTAGTTCAATTTTATTTTCAAGTTCAATCTTTTCCCCATCTTCTATTCCTCACTGAGAAAGCAAGAAAAATAAAATCCCTTTGACAAACATGTAAAGTCAAGTAAAATACATTTCTACACTGGCTATTTCCAAAACTATGTCTCAATTTGCATTCAGTCCAATACCTCTCTACCTACCTATTCTCTTTCTACTCCTTGAAGTTACAACTACTGATTTCCTCAGGATTCACTTTTTTCTTTCTTTCCTTCTTTCTCTCTGTCTTCCTTTTTCTTTCTTTCTTTCTTTCCTTCCTTCCTTCCTTCCTGTTACGACTCTCTCTAATCAAGACATTTGGGGGTAGATTTAAAAAAAGACTTTTGGTGGAACAACTCATGTTATTGCCTGGTCATCATATCTTTGACACCACAAATTAAAGAAGAGATCTGTATTCCTAGACAAATGAAAACATGTTTTATTTACAAGAAAAAAACTGTACACTGTGCATACTTAAAAATATACAAAACCAAAATAGAAAATATCAAAGAGTTAAAATGTATACAAACACTGTTAAAATGTGACTCCTGGAAAACCTCAAGCTTTAATTAGTTTGGAGAGTACACATTTCGTTTAAAAAATCATCATACAAAAAAACCCTCAAAGCTGTTAAAAAAGTACACTGGCTTCTATCTGAAGAATTGAATAACTATGTGCCATCTAGAACAAAACAGGACATGAGATGTGATCATGGGTGTAAGGTTTTTACACAACTAACCCATCAGGAACTTTTTTTTGTTTGAAGTGACAACAGTAAAGATAACTATTTTTTTCATTGTAACCAATATATATTCCCTCCCATAAGCCTACAAAAAGGCATGAGTTACACATGAACGCCTCTTCAAAGATTAAAATAGGGTACCCTGATGTCTGACAAGGCATTTAAACACTAATTATACTAGTTAGCATTTAAACACTAGTTATAAATTTTAAAGTGGCTGTTGAAAGGTTCTCAAGATGGCTCTACATCATCAAACTTCATAATAATTTTCCCTCCCCCTAAAAAAATCCCAATAACAAATGACAATTATTATTTGACCTTTTTGTAATGGAATCAGTGTCAATGGGAATTCTTACTGTAAAAGGATTTCAGAAGTAGATATATAGAAGAGAAAAGAAGGCAACATAAAAAGCATGTGTGTAGATATGTGTGTATACAGTTATCCAACTATATCTACATTCACATTTTTATAGAACGACAGAAATATCCAAGGTGATATTTAGATCCCACCAACCAAAGCCTAAAGAGGGATGAATCAGATTTTTTTTAAATTAAAAGATTTGACACAGCTGACAAAATAATTAAGAGGATTTATCTTTTTGAACTTACAGAAAAATACCTTCGTTTACCTATAGGCTAATGCCCAAGTGGCAATATTAGAAAACCTGCATGACTTCACAATGGAAACATGCAGAATATAGAAAACATGTACCCGCTCTGGCATATTATTTACTCAAAATAGCTGTCTCAATTAATCATGCAGTCATCTGGAAAATGTCCAAAAATATCAGAAAACACAAATTTGACTTAATCAAGCAATTTGAACTAATAGACCAAAAGTGGGAGGCAGCTGGTCTTAAAGTCAAGAAGATATGGATTCATGTCCTATTGACACTGAGTAGCTAGGAGAGACCATACTCTCTGTTTGTCTCAAGTGACTCAAATCACAGATTCAGATCTATATCTATATCTATATCTATCTATCTATCTGTCAGGAATTTGCCTTGTATGTGAACAAGGGAACTTTGTACATTTGTAGTATGTGAAATCCATATGGAATTTTTAAAGTCATGTGAATTTTTGATAGAACTACATTACATATAATATATATATATATATATATGTGTGTGTGTGTATATATATATATATATACATATACAAACTTCTTCAATAAGATTATCCAAATTGAGGCTTATCAAATTTTGTTTAATGTTATCCATGACAAAACGTTTAAAATTCTATATAATTCAAGAGCTTGTCTTAATGGATCAGACAGAATAAGACTATCTAACCTCTTAAATAAGATTGAACTTGCTTGAATTAAGGATTTAATAGAATATTCCTACATTTCATGTTTGTTTTTGCTGCCCATGGTCACACATAATATCAAACCAAAAGAGAGCTTTTTAGTAGAGGGAGTAAAACTGTTATAGCAAAATACTTCCTCAATGTGTAGGTGTTTTTTTCCTTTCTTGACTTGAATGGCATTGAAAAGAAAATGGTATATCAGTGGGAAATTAGATTTTGTTGAAATACTTTTTACATTTAAAAAACAGAGGCTTTGTTTACTTAACTCTATGAGAGCTTTGTTTTCTGTTTTTGTTTTTTAAGGGCTATGTTCCAGATAATTTAGCTAGATGATTAGGCTACAAAGGATTATCATTAGGACAATCTGAATTTACAAAGTCTTTTGGATGGTAATGGCAATACTAGCAGTGTAATTCTTGTCAGAACCATAGGGTATCATTAATTGGAGGTATTACCTCCTGTTCTTTCCTGCCTCAAACTTAGCACTTTCTTCTTATCACATTCTATTTTGTATTAAAAAATATTTTTGTATTCTTATTGGACACTTCCTTATTTCTAGATATAATTTCCATGAAAGGAGAGATTTAATGGTGAGCAAATATTGAACATGATGATTACCTCAAATATTAGTCAGATTGTTAGAGTATCAGAATAGTTGTTGAGTTTTGTCTGCCACTTTGTAACCCCATTTGAGGTTTTCTTGACAAAGATATTAAAATGGTTTGCCATTTACTTCTCCCGCTCATTTAACAGCTGAAGAAACTAAGGCAAACAGGGTTAAGTGACTTGCCCAAGGTAACATAGCCATTAAGTATCTGAAGTTAGATGTGAATTTAGGAAGATGAATCTTCCTGACTCTAGGCCTGGCACTCTATCCATTGTGCCACCTAACTGGCCATTGGAATAGTACTTCTGTGTTTTGCCAAATGGATGAAATTAATAAATTAATAAACACTGCTCAACTGAATTGTATCTTGAAGCTCTAATTGGTCTTGCTGTCCATATATTATTTTTATTTTTTGCGGGGCAATGAGGGTTAAGTGACTTGCCCAGGGTTACACAGCTAGTAAGTGTTGTATCTGAGGCTGGATTTGAACTCAGGTCCTCCTGAATCCAGGGCCAGTGCTGTATCCACTGTGCTACCTAGCCACCCCCCCCAATTAATTATTTTTAAAGCAAGGGTACTTAATCTGGGGTCTGTAAACTTGGATGGGGAAAAATACATCTTTATTTTCAATAACCTTTGGTTTCCTTTTTACTGCTATGTATTTTATTTATTTCATGTATTTAAAAACATTATTCTGAGAAGGGGATCATAGGTTTTTCACCAAGCTGCCAAAGGGGTCCATGATATGAGGAAAGGTTAAGAACCCCTGAACTATAGGTATAATTTAGATATATTAAGGCAAAGAGGGTATTTATGATACATGGTCGCACTTTGACCTGTCTGGTTTTTACTGACTTCTGATACTAACATTCAACTTCCATTTAATATGGCCTAGAACACTATTTTCATTGACGTCTTAGGATAATATTGTAAAGAAGAAGCATACATTTTTTTTTCTATACTGGTGCTCATTATAGAAAAAGGGGACATTGCTTCTATTAAATAAACTGGAGACACATTGCTAACAATTTGACAATTGACAATTTTTTCTCCTATTTTGGCTAGTGTGACTAGTATACGATGTTTAGTGGAAGCAAACTGCAAAATATTAAAGTATTATGGGATCTGGCTCAGCTTCCTTTCTTGAACTGGGAAGGAACATCAGAACCAGTGCCAGAGAAGAATTAAATGAGTACCAGGCACTTTTGTCCACCTCTAAATAGAAAGACCATATTGTGCAACTTTTTATTAAAATTACTACATGGGTTTCTTCAATATATGGCAAACACAAAGAGACCTTCCAATCTGGGTAATACTAGAGTTGCTCATTATGTTTAATACAGATGTATTTGGTTATATATT
This sequence comes from Dromiciops gliroides, assembly GCF_019393635.1. Lineage (NCBI taxonomy): Eukaryota > Metazoa > Chordata > Mammalia > Microbiotheria > Microbiotheriidae > Dromiciops > Dromiciops gliroides. The sequence continues at coordinate 183,800,895 of NC_057863.1, read as the reverse complement.
AGAGACCTGACTGACTCAACAGCTGAAACCAGAGCTCATTCAGCCAAGTCTGTACTGAAATACACAGTTTATTTTGGGAATGGTCAACAGATTGTTCCCAACTGTTTTGAAAACAAAGTGTCCTAAAAATCTAAAATTTCACATTTAATGTTTTGTTCTATTGTTGAGTGTTTTTTCCTCCTTTTTTTTTAATGACTGAAAGTAATTTTTGAAGATTAATTAAAATGTTAAGGTTAAGTGACATCTATGAATTCTCTTTGGGGCTTATAAATATGAATTTAGTCTAAATGGTCAAATTCTTCTCATCAATGAAGAGCTTGCCCAAGGTAAAAATGATGCCCAAGAGAAGCAAGTCAACCAGCATTTAGTGAGCACCAATTCTGGGCCAGGCACTGTGCTAAGACAATGTAGCATTGTGATTAGAAGCTAGTCAAAACTTGGATTCAAGTCCTGTCTCTGACCAGCTATGTGACATGGGCAAGCCCACAGGTGACTAAGTTATAGTTGTTGATTTGCATTAATTGGAGGGTGATTCCACACTAGGAGGTCCCTAGATGATAGCTCCAGGCAAAAAAAAAATAATGACCTCCAAGATGTGAGAGGGCAAAATTGATGAGATTAATTTAACAGGAACACCTAAGAATGTCAAATATGTACACAAAACAACCCCTACTACCCTCAAAAAATAATAGCCTCACTTCCGTAACTGTATCCATCACTTGAATTAGTATCCACTATGTTTACTAAACTTCCATGGTTTTGTCTATCTGTGGAAAATAAGCCCATTGTACTTAAGCTCAAATCAGATTTTTAAAAAATCCATCATAGTAGATTTTCCTACCACCTTCAAGCTCTGTGGCTTTTAGCCAAAAACTCTCCCCAAACCAAAACTTATTGGTTTAAATTGTATTGAAGATGATTAGTGAATATCAGGGGAAGTCTGCTACTCAGCCAGCTTTCTTCTGAATAGCTTAACTAAGTAAAGAGGTATTATTATTAGTTAATCATCCTTCTTGCTGAATTTAATCAAGATATACTGCTGACATATCAATCCAATAACAGGACTGAACACTTTCTACCAATTCACCTGAAACTCAGACACTTGCCCAAGAGAATGCTTTTAATTAAACTAATTCTATCACTGCTAAGGTAAAATCTAAGGAATGCCTTTCAGATATAATAGGGTATCAAATGGATAAGGCCAATTAAGGTATGTCACCCAAATGATTTAAAATTTGCCTTTTAATACTGATGTGGCTATTTCATAAGTGAAAAATAACATCTTTTTTGTTATGATAATATATAACATTGATTCAAGCAATTTAAGGTTTTGCAGGGCCTTGTATAACTCATTTGAGCCTACCGTGAGGTAGCTTACTTGTTTTATTACTAATCCCAAATTAAGGATGCATTTGTCTTAGGTTGACCAATTATTAAATATTGGGGGTGGGATTTGTAAATAATCTCTCCTCACTCCAAGACCAGAATTCCTGTTACTACACAATACTGTCCCTTAATGGTGATCACATTTGAATGGGGGGAAATCCTCAAAACTAATTACTACTAACATATTGGATGGAAATTTCACTGTTCATATTTAAGAATTTGCCCAGTTGTGGAAGAGCAACATGTTCATACTGTTTTGGATTTGATTCTATGGGTTTGTCATGCTGTTGAAATAAAATGTGTCCACTGAAACTGAATTTGGCTTCCTTAACATTTGCCTGCAGGAAAAAATCAGTTGAAAGTCAATGCATATCACAGTAGGCTGGCTAGGAGCATGGGATGGCCTACAAAAAAACTTGTGAGAACACTGAGTACTAAGGTAGGGAACATTCTTTATATGCAAATGGAACAGTTGTTCCCCACTCCATTCCTTCTGTGCTATCTATAGGCCAGATTCAGATGTTATCAGCTCAAGTGAAGAAATAAAACAAATATTGCCTTTTCCACTCCCTTGCCAGAATATAATTGTCAGCATGGAAAACTAACTGCAAATGGGCTATAGAGCAGAACCTTGGTTATAGCGGTTAAGACATATGTCTGAGAGAAGTAACTTTCCTGTGTAATTCAACAATTCTTCCTGTATATATCCCAGTAGGTTTTCCCTACATTTCTTCTTTGATATTTCTCTTATTCCTCTAAGAAAATATTGTAATAAAACAAACTCCCTACAGTAAAGTGGATACTAACCCTTCCTTGCACAGAAGTTGCTTTGGGTACTTGCCTTCTTTTAGATTCCTCAAGGTTTATTTTATTTGGTTTTAGAAATTCAACTATGTAGCCATGGAGCAGCAAATTTTGGGTAACATAAGATACCAGAGATTAGTAGAGGCATGTGAAGACCTGACAATACATCTGCCTCTGCCAGTTAAAAAAAAATTCATTTAAATGAGAATTTAGAGCCAAGATTTTTTTGGTGGGGGGAGGGGGAAGTATATGGAATATCTGTATTGTTTCCTTGAAGTTTATGTGCATAAGACCTTGTGATTATTTATGGGTGGTGGTGGTAAAGTTCTGTCTTTTAAGATGAACTTTAATGTGTGTATAAGGAAGAGATTAAGCTGGTTTGCTTTTGAAAAACTGGACATTCTCTAACTGATACCAAACTGCTTGCCACTTGCAAAAGCCTATTTCTTTCTTTTTTCTTTTCTTTTTTTTTTGCGGGGTTAAGTGACTTGTCCAGGGTCACACAGCTAGTAAGTGTCAAGTGTCTGAGGCCAAATTTGAACTCAGGTCCTCCTAAATCCAGGGCCAGTGCTCTATCCACTGTGCCACCTAGCTGTCCCCAAAAGCCTATTTCTTAAAGACCAATATTGTCCCAGTAATAGTCACCAAGGAATACATGTATGTCACAGAAAATAAAAATTACCAACAACCAAAAGACAACTGAAAGACATGGCATGCATAAATAGATGACATATAAAACTACATGGGACTGGGAAAAAAGGTGGGCCACCTGGAGAACAAAAATGTGAGATAGTAGATGGATACCTTGGGGTTCACAATGTACTAAAAACAAAACACCCATTAAGATAAAGGTCTCCAGAGAGTTGGGTACATCCTCTAGGGAGAATTTGTTTTTAAGCATGGATAAGAATAACACAGGATGAGAAGGTGTGCAAAGGTTGCCATCTGTATGGCTACAGGAAGCAACCCCATCGATGATTATCAAAAAGTCTTTTAACATATTAATTTCTGTGTATTACCATTTCCCCATATCAGGTATATTTTAAAAAATATAATTGAAAATGAGCATGTGTGGTTTGGGAAAGCATAAACATTTTGTGACATGTCACACCCACAGAAATATATTGATTTTTCTTTCTAGCTACACCATTTTGTACCTTTCTTGAGCTAAGCTTTAACTGTTAATGTATTCCTTTAACTATTTGCAAAGCAGTAATAAATATTCAATGGCTTAGAAAAGGAAGATTCCTCATGCCTACTTCTAAATTACAGTTTAAAGACTCAAGACTATGTTGGTCTAAAATATATCTTCAAGTATTCTTTTGTTGTATAGAGTACAACAGTAGTACCTTATTGCACATTATTTCTGGCAAATCTTTTTTTTTTTTTAATTTTTCTCTTTTTTCTTAAGAATTTGGAAACTGATCGAGTGTAGGGCAGCTGATAGCCCGAAACCCTGGCAAGATTACTTTCCCCTTTCGGTACAGGTCTTCCCGGATGCCTTGGTTCATCCTCTGCACCAGGAGCTTCTCGTAGAGCAGGGGATGGTAGGCCCCAAGAGTGCAGGCTGCATCATAGTATAGTTCATGATAGTGGCAGAGATCAGTTTGTCGTACTGATGGAATATATTCATACACATGCACTTCTCTGCACATAGACATCATGATAAGTATTCCTGAAAGGAAAAGAAAAAAAAAATCAGATCCATTTTGATTTGGAGGTTGGGGAGTTGAGGATTTTAAGATTGGCAAGAAACTCTTTCCAGTGGATTGAGATCTGGAAGGAATCTAAGAGGTCACCTGCTATCCATTCACTTTACAGATGAGGAAATTGAGGCCTAGGAAGATGAGCTGCCTTATAGAGTCAGAGATTTTGAGTTGCACAGGACCTCAGAAGTCATCTGCTCATTTTACAAATGAGGAAACTGAGGCCTATCGAGGTAAAAGTGACTTTAGGATCATAAATAGAAATCATAATATATAATAATAAACAGGATTATAAAGAGAGATGGAAGGAACTTCAGACTTCATCTTCAATCCCCTCCTTGTAGATAAGGGAACTTAAGATGAGAGAAGTTAAGGTCATACAGGGACCAAGTGACTGAGGCAGATTTTAAATACAGGTCCTCTGACACCAGGCCACTGGTCTTTCTACAATTCTCAATAGTACTTCTTGTCACCTCAATACTATCATGTTGATTACTTCTAGTATGATTTAAACACAACTGGTGCATAATTCTAGTATTAAATACTAAGAGGAAAGGTCCATGCTAGTGAATGGAATACTAGACCCAAGATAAATGGTATTATGGCTAAGATTAAGACACTGCTATTGATTCTACCTCCAAGGGATAGTTCACATTTATCTTCCTGTCACTCACATGACTACCACTGTAGCTCAGGCCCTCATCACCTCTTGTCTAGACCATTGTAATAGGTTCCTCACTGATCACCCTGGATTCTTTCTCTTCCCTCTCCAATCCATCTTTCACATTGCTGAAAAATTGATATTCCTAATGCACAAGTCAAATTATGTCACTCCCTTACTCAAGAAGGTCCAGTGAATCTCTATTGCCTCCAGAATAAAATACAAATTACTATTTGGCATTAACAAAGACTTTGACAATCTAATCCCAAACTACCTTTCTGGACTGTCTGACTCGTTTGTTTCCTATCCATGAAATTCCATCTCCTATCTCTATGCCCAATGCCTAGAATGTATGTCTCCTCATCTCTGCCTCACACATCACCCAATCTCAGTTCAAGTGACTATTCCTTTAGGAAGTCTATTCTGATTCCCCAGCCCCAGTTGCTAGTGCCCTTCTGGCTGGAAATCACTCTGCATTAGCTTTGTGCTTGCTTAGCACTTACATGCCATTTTCTACAATAGAACACAAGCTCCTTGAGGCAGCATTGTTTTGTTTTTGCTTTTATCCACAGAACCTAGTACAAAGTCTGGCCCACAATAGGCACCTAATGAATGTGTGCTGAATTGAATTGGAGAATTATGAAAGAAAGGCCAGCAGTTCAAATCATTATGCAAGTCACCCTTTTCCTATATCTCTGTCACTGTTTTTTCTTCTTCTTTCAGTTTTACAAGTGTTTCCTCATCCTCTTCCACTGCCAACCTGCTTCATCTGCCCCTGATGCCTCACTGTACCCTTCTAAGGTGACAGTCATTCAGTTGGGTCAAAGGAAGAACAAGGAAGTGTCATGTACCATTCAAGACCTTCCTGAAGTCAGCGAAAAGCAGCTGTGCCTCCTGAGCCCAGAGTCCAGTGTGGTCCCAGCCTCAGAACACCCACCAGAGAAGATGAAGGAGACTCCTTTGTCTGAATAAGCTTTCCCCCACCCTCATCTTGTCCCATTCAAATAGCTTCAGCTAATATTAATGCTATCAATAACATGCATGCTATTCTCTCAAATGGAATAGTTGTTTTGTGTTGTTGCTCTTGTTTATTAAAGGATCACTGAAAAAAAATAGGTATTTCTGTTCACTGGTGATGATGAGTTTGCCCCGTGGAGAATAGGTGATCACTGTCTCTAAAGAAGTAGTTGTTATTGTTGATCTTTCATTCTTGAAAAGGATTGATGACATCACAAGGGTGATATCTTGACTTGCACATGAATTGGACGTGAGTGAGGCAGAACTGTGCAAAGTTGCAAGACCTGCTCTCTCTTCCTGGAGTCCAGTCAAGACAAAGGTCAAGACAACTGGTGATGTCCCAAAGAAGTAGGAGTTTCCAGATATTTTTGTGTTAGAATGCTGTTTAATGGAACATGGCAATTTGACTATTAACATGCTCACACAGGAGGTAATGTTGAATTAACCCACAAACTGCCCATCTTCCAGATGGTCCCCTCACTGAAACGGACATTAAAGAGTGAGGGGAGGTTAGATGAACTGTCTCGTTGATAACCCTAAGCCATTTTTCCTGGAGAGCCTGTGAAATGTCACCCTGTCTTTTACATAGTAAAAAGGAATTGTTTTGTCAGACCCGGGATTTCATCAATGTAGGAAATTCATTGAGGAAATTCTCTTTACAGTAGAGTTTTTTATTAACTAGCCTGTAATTTATAGCCTTAGTTGTTGGGGGACAATGACAAGTTAAATGGCTTGTTCAGGGTCACATGGCCTATATGTGTCAAAAGAAGGATTTGAATTTGTCTTCCTGATTCTAAGGTCAGCTCTCTATCTTACTACTCCACTCTGTGTTCACCTAATATCAACATAATAAATAATTAAAGGAATTTTACGAGATTCTATGTATGATTTAAAGCAGCCCATCCTCTGAGAGACTTATCTAGAAATTATCTCAACCTGCAAGATATTATACACAGGAGAAAAGGAAACCTAAAAATCTCACTTAAAGTGAACTTTGGACATACAACTATTAAACACAAAATTCATTGTATAGACTTAGTCTGGGCAGCTAGGTGCTTCAGTGGATAGAGTGTCAGGCCTGGAATCTGGAAGAATCATCTTCTTGAGTTCAAATCTGTCCTCAGACACTCACTAATTGTGTGACCCTGGGCAAGTCACTTCACCCTGTTTGCCTCAGTTTCCTCATCTGTATTTATGAGCTGTAAAAGGAAATGGCAAATCACTCCAATATCTCTGCCAAGAAAACCCTACATGGGGTCATGACGAGCATGACTGAAAAGGCTGAACAACAACAAGACTTATTCTAAAGTGTATTTTTCTTCTACTTGGCAATCTGAATTGTAGAAGAAAGTTTTGGAACTAGTGCTGATTGTACTTTATACTTCACACCTACAAATTCAAGGTTGGAGGGGGCACGGTACAGGGGCACAAACACTACATTGGAAATCAGAGGATTGGGGGATGAATCCCAGTCCTGTCATTAACTACCTGGATGACGTTGGTGAGTCACTTTCCTTATATGTACAATAAAGGAGATGGATACTAGGTCTTTCGAGAAGCCGTCTAGTTCTATAGCTATAACCCTGATTTCGTTTTTGGATGTGGGGACAGAAATTTGAAGAAATCCCATGTTACTTCAAGAAAATAAATTTAGTTTGGATAGGCCTTGTCATATTGAAAGGGATATTTACTATCAATAGAATTTATATTTATGGAAAGAAATTATGAATATTTAGCAATCACATGGAAATCCAGAGATGAAAATGAAATTAAAATACTTCACAAATATCAACAAATTTAAATGAATACTATGAGATTTGACATATGGGGTGTGGTGGGGAATGGAGGAAGAATTAGAAAAGTTATAGCTTTAAGTTATGTTGGAAATGGCTTTCCTGGAGAATACTGCCTTTAAAAATCACATACTTCAGAGAAAAAAAAATAACAAAAGCAGGCTGATGACAAGAACACAACCTTTGTCCTTATCATTACCCTCTCAGAGTTATGAAAACTAAGAACTTTAACAGATCTGAATTTCCTCATCTGTAAATATTATGAACTATATTGACTCATCTCCCATAGGGTGGTAGGAGGAATTAGTGATGAATTAGCAATTAGCAATATAGGTAATGTATAAACAGAAAAATACAAAATGGAAAGAATGTGGCTATTTTGAAATAATTTTTCTCAAATCCATCTAGCAGAAGCCTTGATAAGGACAGCAGTTCAATGTCTATTCATGCTCAGAAAAATCTGAAAAGTACTCCTCTATCCTCCCCAGTAGATCCTACATGATTTAGAAAATGGATCGCCATTTTATACTGTGTTATTTGGTTAAGGAGAAAAATCATCTTTAAGGAACTTCTAAAAAATGTTTTGTTTACTAAGTAATCAAGTTTAGTTTCCTGAAGTTTTCAACACCAGCCTAAGCACTTTAAACACTGAATAGGATTTTTGGCAGATATAACAATTTAGAAGTTTCTGGGTATGGTTTCAAATCAATCAAATGGGTAGTCATACTTTGGGGATTTGGCAAGCTGTTGAAAACCTTTAAACAGAATTAAATTAATGTTAAGTTTCTAATGCAGCCAATTTGTATGAATGAATCCATACTAGAGATTCTACTGAAAGAAAGAAATGTGTTAATTTCTTTTGGGCAATTTTAATGACTCAAGAGGATTTCATTTGCCAAAATGCATCTTGTGAATAGTGCATTATGCTTGTTCTTAGCAGACTAATTAAAAAAAACATCTAGACTAGTTATAATAAAATGTTTTAAAATGAGTATAAAAGATGCTTTTTATGAAACACTGAAAGATATTTCAAAAGATAAAATTGAAATATCCTTGCTCTCGGGGGCAGCTAGGTGGCGCAGTGGATAGAGCACTACCTTGAAGTCGGGAGTACCTGAGTTCAAATCTGGCCTTAGACACTTTAACACTTACTAGTTGTGTGACCCTAGGCAAGTCACTTAACCTCAATTGCCTCACCAAAAATTAAAAAAAAAAAAGAGAAATATCCTTGCTTTCTTTTGACATTAAAAAATTCCTTTGTCTTATTACTTAATTTATCTTGATCACTTAAAATTCACAAATAGATATACTTACACATGATTTCTATGGACTAAACTATGCTTAGATTACCTGTTGTATGTGTACATATATTCATATATATAAATATGCATATATAAGTATATTCATGTTTATGTAGAAGAATATAGGTAAATATATTTATACAGATATTTGTGCATACATGCATACACAATAAATAAATGTACCATAAGCTTAGAAGTACTAGAAAGTCACACACTAAAATATAATGTTTCTAGAAGATTATGTCTACTTGTAAAAAGTGAAGTGGAAAATAGAAGGAATTATCTGGATAATTCATGCTGATACAAAATTTTTCAGTTCAGTTAAGCCATTTACAGTAAGCTGTTTGACCCTGAATTGTCCAAATATCACTAAATCTAATTCAGACTAATAGGTGGGTAATAAGAACTGAATTACAAAATTGCTCTAGGAAGCCAAAGAGAGCCCCTTTGGGATCTCCTTAAAATGTTCAGATAGGACTGGTGCTAATTAGATATCAATTCAATGTATGTAAATGAGTGCTTCTAAAATGTGTGAAAATAATTTATTCTGGAAGGGTACAAAGAATTTCTTTTCCATTTTGCTTACAAATTTAAAGTATTTGGAGAAGCCTCCCTCAACACCCAAGGAAATGGGGCAAAAGTAAACTTTTAATCCATTTAAAAATGATTACAGATTCTGAATTAGTGGAGTTTGTTTGAATTCAAGGCTTTACTATAATTCTCCATTTTACTGCAACTGTATAGAATCATGTTACTTCTACAGCCTGCAATATCTTAACCATTTAACCAGTAGGTTTAACTATGATTTTAAAGTCTGTTCCTATTGTAAAAGTTATCTCATTTACTAGCTTTAAATTTTCACTGGGCTTCAAACACATTTCCACCAGCACATTACTTAAAGCATTGTCTGAAGTCATCATGAAAAAGTATTGAAAATATGGGATATGGTATGTTATGATTAATATATTTTGGTCATACTTATTATAGATATAAATTCAAACATAATAGAAATAAAGAAATGCTCTGAATTCAAGTCTATAAAGGTTTATTAAGTGCCTACCATTTGTCAGGAATAGTACTAAGTGTGGGAGATACAAAGGCTAAAACAAACCCGTGTTCCACGTGGGACAAGTTAGAAATCAATAGAGAGTATCTAAAAGAACACCACAAAATATTTCTGTGAATAAGTGGGATTGAGGAAAACAGCATGAGGAAAAATGGGGGTAGTACAAAGATTTTTGGCATTAGAGAGAGAAGACTTGGGTTCAAATCCTAATTTTGTAACTTACTATACCATCTTTGTGACCTTGAGCAAATTACTGAACATCTCTGGGTCTAAGGTTCTTCTTTTATGAGATGAGTGGGTTGAACGAGATGTCCGCTCAAGTCTCTTCCAGTGATATAGCTACCTTTGATGTGTTTGAAGCACAAAGAAAATTCAATACTAATAAATGCCATGTCTTGAAAGAGCTCTAGATTTGTAGTTGTGAAGACTTAGACTCATATCCTGGTTCTGCCACTTACATTTTTGACCCTGGACAAGGAACTAACCTCTCTGGACTTTGGTTTCCCATCTGTAAAATGTGAAGGTTGGACTAAGGGGCCTCTAAGATTGCTTTCAGCTATAAATCCAATTAACATATAATATCTTGGAACAACTATTTCCTCACATCTATTTTACATAGCGTAACAGACCATGGAATGGAGAGGAGGTGGGCTATATTTTAAAATTTCTTAGAATTCAAGGGCAAAGTAATAAGAAAAGTTTGTCATTTCCCAAAATTATGTATAATTAAAAGATGATTGATTATTCAACTTTAACTTGGTTTATTCAAAACCTAATGTTAATAGAATGTTTTTTAAAAAGCCCTAACAGTATATGATAGAATCCTACATTAACATAGAAAGGCCCTTTAAAAAGATATTTCAGGTTAATTTAGTATTGTATTCTTTGATTACAACTCATATACAGGATCCATCACTTATCTCAAAACACAAAATGCTTTTACCCAAGTCACTGTAATTATGATGTATTTTGTAAAACCACAAATATAAATGTTAATGTAATGTGTTTTAATATTTGGAGTTTCAAGTGATATATGGGATTAATAAAATCCACGATGTATAATAAAGTAGAAAAATAAAATCATATGGCTTACATTTTTAAGTGTTTTCTTCTGTTTGTATTAAATAGCACTAATGTTCAATATGCAACAATCAACTACAAGCAAGGCAAAATGAATATATACCAGTTCTTGCCCACAAGGGCCTTAGAGTCTCACCACTGAAGATTAGCTATCTGTCTGCCTGTCTGTCTCTATCCATCTATCCATCTATCCATCTATCCATCCATCTATCTATCTATCTATCTATCTATCTATCTATCTATCTATCTATCTATCTATCTATCTATCTACTTATCCACATGTATACACATATGTATGTATATATAAATGTATAGATGACTAATGTAATTAATATATAATATCATTAAGGAATAATGTAAATAATGTAATTTGAGGACTGACAATTGGGAAGATCAGAGGTTTCACAGAGAATGTGGTACACTGGTGGAGGACACTGTAAGATCTCTGAATGCTATAACTATTATATAATCTTTAAATTGGACTTCAGAACAAAGATCTACTCTCACAGGGCTTTTGATAGGTTCCTCTGCAATGATTATCCTCCATGCCCAGAATATTCTCCCTCCTCATATCCACCTCTTAGAATCCCTGACTTCCTTTAAAACTCACCACAACCTCTTCCTTCTGCAGGAGGCCTTTCCCTTAGCTGCTAGTGCTTTTCCCATTGAAGTTAACTTCTATCAATGCAGTACAGATTTTGCATATGCCTATGCATATATATGTTTTCTTCCTCACAACATAGGCTCCTTGAAGGCCAGAATTGTTTTAGCTTTTTCTTTAGATACTCAGCACAATGCCTAATACCCGATAAGTGCTTAATAAATTTTAATTAATTTACAGACTGATAGGAAAGGGCCAGGACTGGATAGAACAACTAATTCTATATGAGATCACTAGAATGAACCTACCACATGAATATATAAATTAGTGGGGCTGGTTTGATTCTGATCACTTGCTAAAGGAATAAGGTCAGTGACAAACTGAATCAGCTATATTTTTTGGTTATAGGTCAATTTAGTTTCCTTTGTGAGAAAGATCTGAGTATCACAATCAAATGAGAAGGAAAAAGCTTTAAAATAATTTATTTTCTGTCTTAAGTTACAACCCAGATCACCTTATGCCACGACAAAGTCAAAGGACAACAGACCCAAGTAAAAATGTCAATAGAAAAGAGTTCTCCCTTAATAAAACCAGTCATTCTAAAAAGAGGCCTAGTAGAGTACTTAAAGAAAAGGAACAACTCTTATGCAATAAGCTTAAATAAGAAGTCTTTTTTTCTCTCAGATGGCCCCTGCATGCATATCATGCAGACAAACTATTTTTTTCCCAGTTTGATTCCAGTGGGAAAAAATAGTCTCAAGTGAAAATAATACTAAAGAGGAAAAAATACTAAAAGCACTTGTTCACCCTTTCAAAGAAAAGTGCTTTTGTTTAGGCGGCATCATACTTGTCATTATAGAAAATAAATGAAAATTTCACTCTTTTCCTTGGGTTGTGTATCATTTAAGATGAACAATTCTAATGTATATCTATATCTACAAATGTATCTCTCTATCTCTATCTCTATATCTATGTGTGTGTGTATGAAAATAGTTCCCAATTACGTCAGCTGCTGCCTCACCTGCATTTGAGCCCAGCTCTGCTAGCAACAGTAACTCTTTTACACAAGACAAGGAGACCTGCAAAATGTGGATGTCATCTTTTATATCAAGGTGGATAGTGGGGCTGAGGCAGGAGTAAAACAAGCAGTTCTAAAAAAAATAAAGCTTTTGGACAACCACTGTGTTGAGAAGTGGAGATATGGGAGAAGCTGGAGGACTACCTATCAAGTATGTTTATTAAAGTGATGCCTATATTGAATGGGAGGTTAAGGTAGGTAACTTTAACAATATTCTTTATTTTTATTTTTATTTTTTTAGTGAGGCAATTGGGGTTAAGTGACTTGCCCAGGGTCACACAGCTAGTAAGTGTTAAGTATCTGAGGCCGGATTTGAACCCAGGTACTCCTGACTCCAGGGCCGGTGCTCTATCCACTGCGCCACCTAGCTGCCCCAACAATATTCTTGAACCTAACATTGCATGATGCTAAAGTGTGAAAATGTATCAACACTCATTTATTAAGTGCTTATATGTGAAAAGTAGGTGTGTGGGGGTTGAAGAGTAGAGGATAGTCCTCAACTTAGCCCATAAGTCCCCTCCCCCTCCCATTTTACTATGCTACAAAGCCTGAAATTCTACTTTTCTTTCTTTCCTTCTTCCTTCCTTTCCTTTTTTTTGTGAGGCAATGAGGGTTAAGTGACTCGCCTAAGGTCACACAGCTAGAAAGTGTCAAGTGTCTGAGGCTAGATTTGAACTCAGGCCCTCCTGAATCCAGGGCCAGTGCTTTATCCACTGCACCATCTAGCTGCCCCAAATTCTACTCTTTTAAAATATAAATACTTCTGTAGTAGTAATTACGTGAAAGCTAGTTTAATGACTCTTTTGCTTTCCTTCTGATATTTGGCTGAGATTAATTAACTGGATTTCAATTCAACAAAGATTTATTAGGTGTCCACAATGTATAAGGCCCTATGAATACTGATACAAAAAAATGAATCATCCCCTTCCTTCAAGAAGCTTATATTCTAGTTGAAGTAATTCAATTTGGATATAAAGGAAAGGTCTGAAGATAACATTTGGAAGAGACAAAATGGAAGGAATAGAGAACTGAATCAGAGGTGCTTAAGCCAACACTGAAGATGGACATTTGGGGATAACTGTGGGGAGGTAATTTGATAAGGGGACCCCTAGAATTTGGGAGACAAGGTACACAAAGGAAGATTTGAGAGGGCTAAATACATATTTTCTCTCTGTGATATTTTGTGGGAAACTGCCCCTTTCCCCGGGATGCTGGGAAGACATTTTCTCTTCCAGAAGACACCTCACTCCTCCACCTCATGATTCCATGGCCCAAGATCCCAGAAGAACTCAAACTATTATTATATTATAATTATTATTCTATAATATATTAGGTTCATGGACTTACTTATTAAGCTAGTCAAAACTTATGGCGTTGTTTTGATGCTCAATTGTTTTCCAAATTCTAAAAAACTGATATATGAAAACTTTCAGGAGAGAACCTATTTTATAAGCCCAAAACTGCCTATATAATGGAGACACAGATGAATGAACAAAAACCTAATTTGAGTCAAAGATGTGTGGAAGGCTGAAGTGTTCTTCTCCTTGTACTGTATTAGAAAAGATAAATAGACTCACATTTCATAAGTTATCTCATACAGGCATGCACGTACAATTAAGAAGTTTGCTCACACTGACTTACTATAAGCCTAAGCCTTGTATTAATTATGAGAAGTGAAGCCCAAAGAAAATTACCATGGCCCTCATTTTTAAGGATAAAAATCTTCCTCAGTCACTAGTCAGAACAAAAACTTTTGAGGGCAAAGCCTCTGAATTACACTTATCTATCTAAAGGGCCTTTTGGTCAAGTCTTTTGTTCAGTAACTGACTGTGGCACTAAGAGTGTCTTGAAAATGATGAGGCTGAACGACAAAAAGTCAATAACCACGACCTCCTAACATGAAAGGGACATTTGTAGGATTCCTTTTTGTAAAAGAAGAAAAGAACATATTGATTTATTTTCATTTTTGATGTCAAATAAATTGAGATGTAGGTAAATATAGATTATTTTCCAGAGAAGGACATCAGATAAATTGAACAATGAGTTCCATCAATTTTAAGCATATTTTTGAGAACGAGCTCAGGGGTAATAGAGACTGAAATAACAATTGGAAAGGATATTCAGAAGGAATGAACTATAAACTTTACCAAATAACTGTGGAGAAAAAAAAGAAAACTGATCCAGCACTGATTTAGGAAACAATGGACTTGACTATATGTTTAGGAAAGGTCTGTATAAAGGGAAATCTTCAGTTCAAAAAGTTGACCCTTATTTTAAGAGAGCACAGGGACAGAAAAAGAATGAATGGGGCCACCAAAGGGGCAGAGCTTCTTGGTAGTATGATTTCATAAGCATAGGCTGGCTATAACATGATGTACTCCTATTTAACCAAAAGAGAGGTTAAAAGGAATCACTTTAGAATTTCACTGGTCTCCACTCATGAAGATCAAGTAAATGGCTTCACAAAATAAAGGAGAAAAAATACACCTCCCTCCTTTCTTTGTAGAAGGGGATGTCTATGGGCATGGGACATTGTAGACACTGTTAGATTTTATAAATATGTTGATTATTTTTGCTGAACTGATTTTTTTCCTCTCCTTTTTATTCTTTGTTACAATGGCTGGCTCTCCAGGAAGGGAGGGAAATATATTTGGAAATGAAGATTATCCATTTGCCAATATATTTATGGTCAAAAGGCATGAACAAGCAGTTCACAAGAGAAAAGAACAAACTATCAATAATCATGAGTAAATGCTCTAAATCACAAATAAGAAAAATTAAAATTAAGATAAGTCTTAGTTCCTACATCACACTTATTAGTTTGGCAAAATTGAGAGGAAAAAATACCCTAGGCTGAGAGAAAACAGGAACATGAATACCCTGAGACTTGATCAAAAATTTCTGGGAAGTAATTTGGAATTATACCCAAAAAGTCACTAGATTATCATTTGACTTGGCAATACTACACTAGACATGTGTCCTAATGAGATCAAAGAAAGAGGAAAAGGACTTGTTATTTAAAACTATTCATAGCATTTTATTATAACAAAGATCTAGAAACTAAGTGATGCCCACCAATAAAGAAATAGCTGAACCAATTATGGTCTATGAATGGAATGGAATATTATTTTGCTTAATATGAAATAACAAGAGGAATGGTTTCAGAAAAACTTGGAAAGATTTGTATGAACTGATACGGAGGGAAGTGTGCAGAACCAAGAGAACAATTTAAATAATTACAACAATATAAAGAAAAATAATTTTGAAAGACTTAAAAACTCTGATCAATGCAATGAGCAAACATAGCTTTCACCTCTTTGGAAAAATGATGGCCTAGACTACAGAATTATAGTATATGGCCGACATGTGAATTTGTTTTGCTTGACTATGTTCATTTTTTTAATAAGGGATGTTTTAAAAAAAAATTTTTTAAGGATAATGCAGGGGGCAGCTAGATGGCGCAGTGGATAAGGCACCAGCCCTGGATTCAGGAGTACCTGAGTTCAAATCCGGCCTCAGACACTTAACACTTACCAGCTGAGTGACCCTGGACAAGTCACTTAACCCCAACTGCCTCACCAAAAAAAAAAAAAAAAAAAAAAAAGGGTAGTTCTGACTATATCACACACCCCCTCCCCCACAATAAACTTAAGTCACTCCCTTTAAAAAAAAAAAAAGGATAATGCAGGTAGGAACTATAGGACTAGGGATAGCAATTCCAAAATGAAAGAAAAGAATGTCAATGAATGAACAGAAGAAGAGGTAAGGAGGTAAGAAGGAAGACATAAATAATCAGGACAGAGTTGAGACTTAAATGTATGAATTTATTATATATTTTAAAATAAAACAGGCTATACTTAGTGAAGATTCATGGTTTCATTTACAATTGTCTATGTTATTCTTCACATAAGGAAATATTCATGTTTGTTGCTACTTATCAAATTCAGATAATAGAAAATCTAAAAAGCTATTGTAAAAAGTAAAATTTAAAAAGAAATTAAGGGGACATAAAAATGACATCAAGAAAACATGGTAAGGTGAAGAGATGTTGTTCTGTTGCCCTGTCCATCTATTTTATCATGATTTTCAGCTAAGTGAATTTTAAATACCCTTTCAAAATATGTCAAGAAACAAACTTGCTACCTGTGTGACCTTAGGAAAGTTACTTCTTGGGCTGGTTTTCTCATCTGTAAAATCAGCAGGATGCATTAAATGACCCCTAAGGACCTTTCCCACTCTATGATTTCCTATGATTCTATGAACTTTCTGTCACTGTCTAAGTTTTATTGTACAGTTTTTTTCTCTCAAAATACAGTAAGTATCTAATTAATACCAAATACTTTAAGAGAGCATAAGGACAGGAGATGAATTGGCAGGCCATAACAGCAGCAGAGCTGATTTGAAAGAATTTCCTTAAGTATAGGTTCTACACCCTTTCCTCCTCCCTTCCCAGAGTTAGTAGGAGATAGAATGAGATTCATTCATGTTTCCTGATCTTTTTTAGCTTTACTTTCTCATCGCCCGCCAAACTAATATGTATTATCTGTATAACAGCTGGGTCCCCTTAGTAGGATGTAAACTCCCTAAGGGGTAGGGGATGGGTTCCTTTTTGTCTTTGTATGCCAGTGTCTTGCATACAAATAAGTATTGAATAAATGCTTATTGCATGGCATTTGATTGAACTGAGGTGGATTGGACCTCAGCTGCCATCTAGTTTAGCCCTTACATGAAAAAGGATTATCTCAAAAAAAGGTCTGACAAGATCTTTGCTTAAAGACCTCCAATGGGGTAATTCACTCCCTTCTAAGACATCCCATTCTAGTTCTCAATAGC
Organism: Dromiciops gliroides; assembly: GCF_019393635.1. Classification (NCBI taxonomy): domain Eukaryota; kingdom Metazoa; phylum Chordata; class Mammalia; order Microbiotheria; family Microbiotheriidae; genus Dromiciops; species Dromiciops gliroides. The sequence goes on along the minus strand of NC_057863.1, from coordinate 183,783,569 downwards.
TTCTAGTTGTTAATTTCCCCCTTACATCCAGCCTAAATGATAGGTCCTGTACAGAATTTTATCTATTATCTTATGTAATGCATGTTCCACATAATACTCCTAGTTTTATCCTCAAGGGGCAAAGCAGAATAAGGCTAATCCTTTCACTTGGCAATCTTTCAAACATTTAAGAGTATTGATTATGTCCCAATATCTTCTCTCGCTCAGGAACCCCAAGATTCCTCAACCTGTCCTCATATGCCATGGTCTCAAGGTCCTCCATCATCCTCTTTATGCCCCACTATAAATATTCTTAACCTTTTTTAGTGTATCATGGAAACTTTTGGCAGTATGGTGAAACCTATAGACTTCTCAAAACATTTTAAAATGGAGAGATAAAATACACAGGATTATAAAGGAAACCAATTATACTGAAATATAGTAATAAGATTAAAAATACCAGTTAATAGACCCCAGGTTAAGAAACCCTCCTATACTAATGCTCTCTAACTTATCAATGTCCTTCCTAAATTTTGATCCCTAGAACAGAACAAAATACTCTAGATATGATCTGCCAAGGGACAAGTACAGTTGTCTTATCAGCTACTTAGTTATGAATATTACAACTCTCAATGAAACCTAAAATAACATTTTTTGTTTCTGACATCATACCACTAATTTGTATAGAAATTATAGTTCAATAACCGCCTCCCCGATATTTTCCTGACAAACTTTTTAGCTAAATCTCCTCCTACTCCCATTTTCAAGTTGTACAGTTGTATTTAGCCCACGTGTAGGACTTTATATTTATTGTTATTAAATTTCATCATGTTATATCTGATTCATTGTTCTTGCTCGCATCAGAAATAAATGTTGGATTTCCACTGGATTATTCAAAGTCCTAGTTACCTACCCCAGGTTCATATCTATAAACGTGAAAGCCTATATTTATCCAAGTCACCCAAAAAAGTTGAGTGACACAGGGTCAAAGGACCTGGCTCTGTCTCTTCACCCCTCTGGGCATCTGTTTTCTCATCTATAAAATGATGGGGTAGGACCATTCACAATCCCAATTAGCTCTAAATCTATGATTCTATGAAAGATTCCCTGGGCACCTGTTTCTTCTAGAACCACATGAACACAGTTCAGGTACAAACATTCTTGCTGACTATGAAGCCAGCATTCATTTTATATAGATATTAACATAATAGTAATAACAACCTGGGGTACTACAAAAACCATGGCAAACAGAATAATTTCATGAACTATGTCCAAACCTTTACAGCATGTATTTGGTTTTCATCATCCTTCAGAAGAGTACTAACAACATCAGCAAAGTTTTCAGCCTAATCCTTCCCTTTTGTCCAATCACTCTTATTATATATACACCTACCTATAAAACCAGAAGATGGGGGATTTGGTTGAATCTTCTCTTTAGTATTCTCTTGGATTATGTCCCAGAGTTGCCAAATAAATTTAGGATGAAGAATATAAAAGGGTTGATTTGGGTTCTTCCCACGATGCTTAATATAAGGAGTGAAGAGATTGTAATCTGGCTTCTTATACCACTGTGGGGAAGAAAGATCAAGGACATCAATGCTAGGAGGTTCAGTACCCTGTTGTATAGAAAAAGAAGCAATACAGTCTCATAAACAACAGTGCAATGAACATCTAGTACATGTTTCTGGGGCAACCTAAGAAGGCAGATTGAAAAGGAAAATAAAAGGGCCCTTGATGCAGCTTTCTGTAGCCTGCTCGGCTCTCCGAGGAAGGAAATTGCATGAGATTTTAGATAAAGGGAGGAGGAAGGTGGGAAAGGAGCATTTGGACTATGTAGCTTCCAATTTGCCCACATCCTCTCTGGGATAGTAACTCCAACTAGACTGGACTATTCTAGAGTGTCAAGCTCCCTTGGAATTAGGTACTATTTACAATCACCACAGAACAGGAAAGTTGAGACGGTCTTTTTCTTGTTTTTTATTTTTTCCCCTTTTTTCTAAGAGATATCCCTGCTGGAGAGTAATAGTTGTTTGTTACTCTCCCCTCTTCCCTTGGCCTCACACAAGCATGGTATCATCTATCTTGACATTATACACATAGCTCATTTGTATTTTCATAGCTAGTATATCACTACTGCTGTTGTTATTCATATTCGTAATTATATAATTTACATTGTGTGAAGAACCACTATGTAGTGCATATGGCAAAGAGTTGGGCCTTATAGATATTACCTTATTTACTGTTATGTTCATTAGAATCTAGACTCCCTGAGGACAGGAAATTTCTCACTTTCATTTTAGTATCATCAGTGCTTAGCATATTGCCTTAAGCTGTTAATAAATGCTTTTTCATTGATTATTTTGATCCTATTAGTCGGAGATTTAAGTGATAATAGATCATATTAATGAGAGCTCACAGAGATACAGTGTTTTTCAGTTTAAAAGTTAGTTAATATGTATCATTTGATCCTCAGCTCAATGGCACAGGGAGTATAAGCATTGTACCAATTTAATCGGCTCAGAAGTTTAAATGACTTGCCCAGAGTCAAGCATTAATTTACAGAGTTAGGACATGCCAAATCTTCTAACTTCCAATCCAGACCTTTCTATCATTCTATCAAGTAACCTAAAAATGTCTGTGAGTAGGATCCAAATGAGGTACATGCCAGAGAGTTGTGAATGGTACATTGAGACAATAATGAAATTTGAGTGATAGAAGAATTTGCATTCTCTTGCTAATTATTTCCATTATTAATGGGGCTTTTAAATAGGTCTGATAGATCTAGGTCAGTAAAATGTAAACTCCTAAAAATGAAAAAAATCTTAGTTAAATTAACCCAAGTCCCAAGATATTTAGGACTCCTTAGAAGAACATCCTGGCATTTTACAGTTGGAGGGAAGAGGGAAAGGGAAAAGATGAATATTTTACTAATAGGATAATAATTATCATGTATATTGTATCAATGTAGTTACATGATCAGTACAATTCTGCTCCTCAAGCTAAACAGGTTCATGTTTCCCACTATTAATTAGCCAGAGGCTATACTCCATTTCAGTGAATGAAACGAAATTTGATTTAACATTGTCAGACTGCTGGCTAGGCCAGAAGGGGAAAAAAAAAGGCTAGTCTTACCATATGAAGATTTGCTGAGTAAGGAGCAGGATCCCAAGCCACTAAAATGACATCCTTATATAATGAACTATCAATGAAGTGGTGGTTTGGGTTAGTCAGAATCTAGAAACACAAAATAGGATAAAATAACCTCTGAAGAAGCAACATGCCAGGTATTCATTTCTTCACATGAGGTTTAATCCACATAAATAAAAATGGTATGAACCACCAAGATTTTTCTTCTTTGCAGGCTCCTTTCTAATGGACCAAGTCAATTTTGATGAAGTTGAATTTCTATATTCCCATCTTTTCTGCTATTTCTTTACTGCCATTTGCCAGTGCTGTATGATCTACCCCACTGCAACTTCTCAGAAAACTTAGGATTCCCCATAGATTCAGACATTCCAAGATGGAAGAGGCCTTAGAGGTCAGTCACACTGTCCAACCTCCTCATTCTACAGATCAGGAAACAGAGGCACAGATGGATTTGCCCAAAATTGATACCAGTATCTAGCAGCAGAGCTAGAATCTGAAAGTCTTATGACTTTAATAATATAAGAAAGATAATGTAATATAACATAACAACAATATAATATAATATAAAATTTTTTATAGCTTTGGTAAAATGTATTTAATTTGCTTCTCCACTTGCTGTAGGCTGCCCAGCTCAGTGAACTATGCAGAGGCCTAATCTTTACCTCTTTCTCTGCCTCAAAATAAATTACTCAACAACTCTGTATCTTAGTTTTTCTAATACAAATTGGAAGGTGGAATACCTGCTGTGGCTCTAAGAATAACTTTGTTATAAATCAGTTGAATGAAAAACATTTTTTTTGAAACATACAAAATGATTATTTTTATTTTTCACAGAATATTTAGTTCTTCCTTTACAAGCTTCAGAAAATATTCTCATCTCAGATTTATAGAAGGTGCCATCCTACAGATTTCAAGAGATGAATTACAAACAGAACATTCACTAGTCTTAATACGTATTCAATTACAAATATATATATAAACTTAAAATTACCCTAAATGCAAGTACCTCTGTGGTTTTTCAATAAACACTCATAAAATAGCGTATAACTTAAAGGCTTTGTAATGTAATGTAATCATTACACAAAACAGGTGTGTATAAATTTTTTAGTTTACACAGTAGGCAAAGTGATTTTTTTTCTTGTTTAAAATAAAAGGAACATGCAAGATAGCGTATTTACCCACTTCTGTTGAAATCATAAATTCCAGAGCTAGAGTGGACTTCAGAGACTTTCTAAGTTAACCCCCTTATTTTAAAAATGAAGTAAAAATCAGGACCATGAGATTCTTTGACACATACATATCATATAGACAGGAAGCATCACAGGCAGGATTTGAACCCAGGGCTTTAAAATCCTGTACTTCAATACTTCCCATTAATCCAATGTTATGCCCACAGTTATCTCATAATTTTACATTGTTAGTGCTATGATCCAAACTCATCTTAGCTTCTTAACCATCCTGCCTTTTCCTCCTTCTATCTTCTATCTTCATGCTTTCTTTTATCTCTTGTTTCTAGGTTGTCTATGTAAATGTAATTCACCAGATGCCAAAACATGCTCCTACCTATCTATGAAAATATAGTGTTTTTCCCCACTCCCACCCCTTCTCTTCTGGAATGTTCCTATTCCAGCCTTCTACCTGTCAATCTGTCTTCTCCTAAGTCAGCTCAATGAAGGCTGCCACCATGGGGTAGGTAGGTGGCCCAGTGGATAGAGCACTGGCCCTGGAGTCATGAGGACCTGAGTTCAAATCTCAACTCAGACACTTGCTAGCTGTGTGACCCTAGGCAAATCACTTAGCCCTAATTGCCTCAAGCATCTGGGACCATCTCTAGTTGTCCTGATGTATGTCTTGCCACTGGACCCAGAAGAGTCTGGAGAAGAGAGTGATGTTGGTGCCCTTCCTCACTTAAATTCAATTCAGTGTAAGTCGTGACATCTGCCATGGTCCTCTTTGATAATGGACAAACAACAACAGAATGGTGAATCAGGAGGCATAACTCCTACTCTTACTACTAGTAGTTAGTAGCCACGAGGCTATTAATGAGCCATGTGACATTAGTTAAGTCACCTACTTCCTGTAGCCCTCGTTTACCTAGAAAAAAGGGGGATATTATTCAAAATGCTTTCTTACTCTAATGTAGAATTCATAACTGTCATTTATATTTCTGGCTCCTGTTTTCTCAAATGAGACCCCCCCCATTCATTTTTACTTATGAAAATACTGAGAAATATAAACACTAGCAAACATGGATTTTACCTACACAATCCAACATATATCTGTATGCACAGACCAATTAGTCTTACCTGTGAATTAATGATGCGCATGGTTGTTTTATTTCCAACATCTCTTTCATAACCATGTGTAGGAGCAGAGTTAAACCTCAAAACTGCATCATGAGAATCTAAGGGACATAAGCGATAAGTTTGCTTTTTTATTTCTCTGTAGATGAACAGAATCTTGGGGAAACTGCTAACAGTAAATCTTCCCGAGTGAGAAGAAACCCCCACCCCATTTCTTTGAAGAGGTGAGAGGTCTATGAGTGTGGAACATTACATATATTTTCAGCTTCTTTTTTTTTTACATATTAATTGGTTTTGCTTTTTTTCTCTTCTTCCTTTTTCTTTTTTCTTAAAAATACTCTTTTGTATATGATATGGCTTTCTGGGAGAAGAAAGAGAAGACATTGGGAGAAATGTTGATATTTAAAAAAGAGGTCAATTACTATTAAAATTTTAAAATTATGTTAATTTTCCCAAATCTGAAGCTAAAGAGTCACTGATAATAAAATAAACCCATTTTCATATAATTGTTATTAAAAACATTACTTGGAAAAATTTTCTGATAAAATTTCTTGTTATTGTAGGTGGAAAAATCAACATAGAAACAGTTGCTCATTTAATTACATTCTCTGTGTAAAGCTTTCCATGATTTTAGTTTAGATGTACTATTACATGTTATGTTTTCATATTCTTTTAAATTAACCATACTTTATATATTTATATTCTTTAATTTTGAAATATCAAAGTGACTTCATGGCTTGGATCATCTTTTTGCCTTCCAACCTCCAAACCAGCAGAACTGTGCATGGCTAAAAGATTTGGGAGGTATAGTTGATTCATAAAGGCTGCCAGAGGAAGAGCACGAATTGATACTTTTAGGTTCTCTATTATTCATTCACTCATTGAGCTGACTAATAGCAGCAAATCATAGATTTATACCCAGAAGAGATCTTGGTGGTCATATTATCTAAATTCCTCAGAGGAGAAACCCGAGGCTCAGAGAGACTAGTGAGTAGCCCAAGGTTATAGAAGTAGTAAGAGGCAGAGCGGAAACTAAACTCAGTTAACCACACTTTAAAAATTGCATTCTTCCCTCTGTATTATGATACAGATCCTTCCCCTAAAATGTAGAATCAGAACTTTTATAGTCACATTTTATTCTGGTGTAAATCTATATTCTTAAAAATTCTTGAGGACGCCAAAGAGCTTGTGTTTATGTAGGTTATAGCTATCAATATTTACCACACTGGAAATTAAAACTGATACAAGTTTAAAATTATTAATTCATTTAAAATAAGTCCCATTGCATGTTAACATATTTTCATAAATAGCAAATTTTAATGAAAAAAGTATTTTCTAAAATAGAAAAGTGAGAAGAGTAGCATTGTTTTACATATTTTTGCACATCTCTTTAATGTATGGCTTAAAGACAGGTGGATTTGCAATATGTTGTTTTGGTTGGAATATATGAAGAAATCTTGGTTTCATGTGTAGTTGGAAAAAGAGGAATATTTTAATAGAAAAATAAAATCTTAGTATTTTTATGAAAATAATTTTGACCTTGTGGGTCACATGAAAGGGTCTCAGGGATATTCAGGGGTGCATAGACCACACTTCAATAAACTACTGTTACAATGTTCTAGACTGAACTCTAAAATTTTTTTCTTTTGGTTCATACCTGTGATTTTATCAATGTATTTAACTTTTGTGTAAGTACAAATCAATAGTTCTTCTGCAAGTTAGAATCTTTACAGACTTGTGTGAAGCATTGAGAGACTAAATTATTTGCCTAATTGAAATGTATAGTGAGAGGTGGGACCTGATCCCAAATTTTTCCATTTCTAAAGCTGTTACTTTTCTAAAGCTATTACTATACCAATGCCACTCATTCATTGAGAAACTAAACTTTTCAATTCAGCTTTTGCATAATTTAGTGTTTTTGAAATTGCAATTGAAACTTGCACTAAACCTAATTTTAGTATAGTTCTGAAATTGACAATTGGGTCAAAAGAAAATGAAAAGGATATTCTGACATAATTTTTCATTAAGAGGCAAATTTACCACTTCTTCCCTAACTTCAGGAAAGATGAAAAGGTCAATTCTTATGGGTTTTATGCTCACAGTACTTTATATCAAGCAATTACATACTCTCACTCAACAGACCTGCTCTGTTATTCAATGTATGGCTCCTTTCACTTTATTTTAATGACACAAATTTCCTAATTCTCCCATTAACTAGGTGATACGATATAATTTTTTTAAAAAACCTATCATTTAGTAAAGTCATGAACAGTGCTAGGTGCTGATCTGCCTGTATGCTTCTGCATGAAAACAAGATCAGAGGAGGGAAACTGGAAATTATTCAGTCCAATATATTCATTTTACAGATGAGGAAACTGAGGTCCAGAGATAAGAAGCAACCTAGCTAAGGTCCCAATCTGAAATCAAACAATTTGATTCCTAAGATTCCTTTCTAACTATGCCAAGCTGATCCACATATTTAAGTCACCTATGGACATGGGCAGGCAGAAATGTATAGATTGGAGTAAAGAAGGTTTGGAATCTTTTACTCAGAAGGATTATTTTTCCTTTTACAAAGTAATCTATCATGTTCAAAAATGTCTCCTATCTCTCACCAGAGGTGGTGGACTATAGGTATAGAATGAGTAGTATATTTTCAGAACGTAAATATGTTTATTTATTTTGGATGACTGCATTAATTTCTTAACAGGAAGAGTTCTACTAAGGGGAAAAAGAGAGGATGAGAGGCACGGAAAGTGAAAGTTGTATTTAAAAGAAGAGCATGAAGAAAACACTTAAGTAGATTACAAAGGGGGACTGTTTCTAGACCCACAGTAGTCTCCTTCCTTCCTTCCTTCCTTCCTTCCTTCCTTCCTTCCTTCCTTCCTTCCTTCCTTCCTTCCTTCCCTCCCTCCTTCCTTTTCTTTCTCTCATATTCCCAGGGCTTAGCACAGTGCCTGGCACACAGTAAATGTTTAATAAATGTTTGTTGTCTTGCATTGCAATGGATGATGTTTTCCCATAGGATGGGTAGAAGTTACATGTAACAGTTAAACTCTATAGTTCACTCATCTTATGGATTAAAATAGGTGATTATTGGTCTAGGAAGCTATCCACCATGGAGGGCATCTTTTCTCAATTCTTGTTCTTAATTCCAAAAACCTGACCTGAGTTCTAACCAACTGATTTAGCAATAAATTTCTGGAACAACTTCTTCTAAGGGGATTATTTGTATTTTCTGAAAACAAACAAATAAAACCCTAAGCTTTCTGCCTTTCTTCTCAGATAAACTTTAGGGGATTTAGCTTTGTCTAAGAAAACAATCATATTTAAAACAAAAGCTTTGGTTGACCAACCAATCATTTAATCTAAATAAAAATGATAACTAGTTTTAAGGATGGATTTCCCAATAGAATTGACTCAACTGATCAGTTAATTTGCTGCCACGTTGAGTCTTAACTCTAATGAATCTTAACTCTAATGGGACTTGAATTCCAGATTATTTCTAAGGTCCCTCTGAGCATGGACATTCTATGATTATCTAGTCTATAACCTTCTTTCCACAAAATCAAAAACTGAAGCCCAGAGGGTCAAAGTCAGTTGGCCAGTTAGTGGTAAGAGCCAGGATCACAACTTTATAGCCCCAGGTTACCAGTCTTAAGCTATGCTCTATACTGCTTCCTGAGATATAGCCTTTCCCTAAAATGCCTATGGCTCTCAAGCTGTCGCTGCATTTCAAATTATATAGTGAATAAATGGAAATCACTGTACATCTTGTGAGGTTTTCCCCTTGTGGTAAGATGTCCCACAGCAGGCTTGCTATGCATGCCTGAGTTTTAATATGTAGCTTCCCTAAAATCTACTTTTGTAGTTGAAGTCATCTATAACCTTTCCTAGGTTACATAGAAACGGCCTGTTGGCATTGATCCGAAATGACTCAAAGTTTAATATGTGGTAAGTGTAGAGGCAGAAATAACAGGTTTTCTTGGGTGGGAATTTATTTTTTAACTAGTTTTAGCTTTCTAAGATTGGAGTCAGGTGAAGATGAAAAAGAAAAAAAAATCCGATTAGGAGGGGCATATGAAATAAGAAAAGCTGAAAGTATACCTTTGTGTTTTATGGTTGTGTCAATTATTGGAGAAGGAAAGAGCAAACGATTTCAGTACTTTTACCAAGAAAACCCCAAATGGGATCACAAAGAGTTAGCCATGACTGAAACAACTGAACAACAATTATTGAAAATCTTCTTCCCAATGAAGGTTTAAAGAATAACATTACCTATTTATATGCAGAAACAAAGTGAAAAAAAGAATAATAAACATCAGCGGAGAGAAGGGAAGGATGTAAAACCTGTTTTTCTGGAAGAGGTGATATTTCATTCTTGGCGCATGGTTATTTCATGACTGCTAGAAGTGCAGGGGCAAGTCCACTACACTTAGGGATTGAAAAGCCTTTAAAAAGCAGTAACTCCTTGAGACGCCTTTTGAGCCACAAGTCTGCATCCACATCTTCCATATTTTTCCAAATTCTAATTCTATGCATAAAAAGGAAAACTATGAAATAGTCAAATTGGGAGATCTTATCTTTTGGTGTCTTTGATGGGAAAAAGTGGTGGAAAAGAATACTGAATTTGGAGTAGAATAAGAAACAAAACAAGGACCTGGATCTGCTACTTATCATCTGTGTGACCATGGTGGACAAATCACCAGAACACCCTCTCTGAGCCTCAGTTTCCTTATCTGTAAAATGAGGGGTCTGTACAAAGTGTTCTTTGATCCTTTCAACTTTATCCTCTGATCCTAAGTAAATTCAATTTAACAAATATTTGTTAAGTGACTGGTGTGTGCTAAATATTAGGAGAGATGTGATTTCTGCAAAACATGGGCCCTGATTTCATGGAGCTTCAGGGGATAAAATGAAACACAATTAATGATGACATGCTAAATAACCTTGTAAATATATTTGATGTGACATATTTTTGGAGATGGTAAAAGTGAGAAATTGTTTTGTTGGACTCTGCAGGTTTGTTTTGAGAGTTTTCTTGTTCTTTTATTTTTGTGTGGCAAGTAGGAAGGAGGAAAATGCTTTTGAGAGCAAAAATAAAAAATTTTAAATTAAATTAGAAAAAAATAAAATAATTAAAAATATTGAGTATATTCGAGAGGAAAAAAGCAAAATGTTCTATGAGATCTGAGGGGAAGGTCATTAAAAGATCAAAGAGGGCTTTATACAGAAAGTAACATTTGAGTTGAGCTTTAAAAGACAGGTAAATATTCAAAGTATGGGCATGGTAATGGACAGAGGTTTGTTATCCAAAGGATGGCAAGACTCACCATGAGGTGATTAAATTTTCAGCTATAGCAAAGATCTGCTTGACCTGACTTACCTCAACTGAGAAAATCTTAGCTTCTTAAAGTAATGAAGTAGGGAATTCAACAGGCAATGAGGAGGAAGGGAATTAGAGAAAGAGGGAATAGGAGAAGCCAGGCCATAGAGGTTTAAAGAAAAGGAAGAAGGAAACCTCACTTACCTAATAATTCATGTAAAAATAGATTTCACTGTTCTGCTATCCATGGTATACAACAATTTAGGATCATATATTTCAAGCTGAAACAGCCTTTGGAGGCCATTTAGCAAACCCACTCTTTGTACAAAAAAGGAAACTGAGGTTGGGACAAGTGAGTCCCTTGAGGTCACCCAGGATTTGGAACCACACGTTCTAACTCCAAATTCAGTGCTCATTCTGCAAGACCACACTATTTCTTACATTTTGGCTGTGGGCTACTGGGTACACCACTACTCTATAGCAGCAGTTGTAACAAAAACTGTAATGATACTGACTTTTTTGCCTCTTTTTGATGGACCTGTGATTTCATTGATGTGGATAGTTCTCTGATACATGATTTACCTTTTCTGAAACTATTATTTTATTTGTAAACCACTTTGTGCTTTCCAAAGGAATCTATTAATCTTTCAAACTTCATAGTCGGGGGGGGGCAGCTAGGTGGCGCAATGAATAAAGCACTGGCCCTGGATTCAGGAGGACCTGAGTTCAAATCCGACCTCAGACACTTGACACTAGCTGTGTGACCCTGGGCAAGTCATTAACCTTCACTGCCCCGCAAAAAACCCCTAAAACCAAACAACAACAACAACAACAAAAAAAACCTTCCTAGGGGCAGGTAGGTGGCGCAGTGGATAGAGCACCGGCCCTGGAGGCAGGAGTAAGTGAGTTCAAATCTAGCCTCAGACACTTAACACTTACTAGCTGTGTGACCCTGGGCAAGTCATTGAACCCCAATTATCTCACTTAAAAAACAAACAAACAAAAAAAACCTTCCTAGTCTCCCTGGGAGGAAAGGTAGGGCAGGTGCAACTTTCTCCAACTGATGGAGAGAAGATTCAGAGAAGTAAGGAATTTACCTAGGATGACCCAGCTATCCGGAGGCAGGGTCAGGACAAAAAAGGTCAGGCTTCCTCTTTCCTAATCCATTTTTTTCTACTTTCTCACAATTCTCTCAGAAGAGGATAGTTTACATGACTTCATGGTGACATCAAACCATTCCCTAATTGTGAAAAAACATCTTTACCTATTCCATACATGCCTATTTGAATCAATTTTTAAAAAAAAAATTAAAAAGCTAATTTTTTCCAGCTCAAAACTTTTGAAGACTGAGTAAGAGCATGCTTCAATCCATTATTTTAGAATTCCTTTCTTCGGGGCTGCAAGGTGAGGTTCTAAGGCTAACAAATGATTGCTGTTTATATGTTATGGAGAAAAATAACATCTTATGACACTGGGAAAGAATTTTCATGTTGCCAAAACAGTTCTGTTTGCTTTTAAAATAACATATTCTTCAAGTTGATTGTATTTACAACAACTACACTTTTCTCCTTTCAAAAACAATTACAATGTATGACTCAGTCTGGAAGGGGAAAAAACACCAAAAACACTTCTGGATTGTATCCCTAGAGTAAAAAACACAAGGGGGAGCTAAAGGGCAACCAACAGAAGAACTTCATTTATAAATGGGTTTCCACCTTATGAGATAGTGGGAATTTAAGTCTGATTGTTTGATTGTTTGTTTGTTTGTTTGTTTTAAGATTCCCTTAGCATGGTCAGATTTGTGGGTTTAGTATATTAGAGGCTTCTCTATAAACTGGAATGGCAGGTGCTGGTACTAGTTCTGCCATCAATATATTATATGACCATGACCTTGGGGGAACTTCTGTTTCTCAATTACCCAGCCTCCATCCTTAGCTTTCAAATAGAGAACATCAAACCTGATTCCCTTATACCTACCTAGTTCCTGGAGGGAAGTTATAAAATTGATTTTGACTATACAGTCCAAGGGACTGAGTTCTTTGGAGGAAAGGACTACATAAATACTGAGTTTTATAGCTATTGTTAAATTCCATGGGTGTTTGTCTGGGGTGGGGGAGAGAGAGGGAGATTCCAACATTTAATACTGCTGAACAGATGTTGACTAACAGAAACAAAAGCCTCCCTGTATCTATAAATTTAATTAAGCTGCTAATAAATATGCACATGTATATTGTATACATATATATGAAAGGGCATGGGGAAGAAGGAACTAGTATAGATAATTTTTAGAAGGATTTATTTGAAGAAAATTAGAGGAAATCAGAAAAAATTTTAAAATAAATACATATGTATGTATGTGTATGTGTGTGTGTGTGTGTATACACACACACACACACACACACACACACAAAATAATTCCAAAAAGGTAATTTAACTAGAAGGCTACATTTCAACTAATGACTAATCATGAGTATAGTAATAATAGCACAGGTATTTAGGTGGCACAGTGGATAGAGTGCTGGGCCTGAAATGAGTTCAAATATGGCCTCAAACACTTACAATGTGTGTGACACCAGGCAAGTCACTTCACCCTGTTTGTATTAGTTTTCTCATCTATAAAATGAGCTGGAGAAGGAAATGGCAAACTACTGCAATATCTTTGCTAAGAAAACCCCAACTGAGGTCACGAAGAGTTGGACTCGACTGAAATGAATGAATGACAAAAGTAATAATAGCCCACTCATATAGCATTTCAGAACAAGGCTTCTTAAACTTTTTCACTTGCGACACCCTTTTTGTCTGAGAAATTTTTACACAACCCCAGGTGTATATATAGGTATATAACATAATCCTTTACTCTTGCCAAATTTTTTGTGACCCCTGCATTCTGTTAGGTGACCCCATATGGAGTCGCAGCCCACAGTTCAAGAAGCTTTGCTTTAGAAGTCACAAAGCACTTTCCTCAAAAAACAAAAAACAAAACAAACACCAAAAACCCCAAAGTGGAGAGCATTGTATGATTATCCTCATTTTATTGAAGACAAAAAAGAGACCCAGAAAGTTAAAGTGACTAGTCCAAAGATACACTATTAATTACTGACAAAACTATGGTTCAAAGCTATCTAAAGGCTCTAAGGCCAATGTATAAAGGTGGGATAAAACTCAACAAGTTTTTGTACCTCCATGATCCTCTCAATTTCCTCCCTTCCAAATTCTGACTAGAGAATATTCTGCAGAGATGCAGTGTGATATAATGGAAACAATGAAGTCAAAGGGTAGGGATAGGAGTCTTGGTTTTGTTATAATAATCTTTATAGGAAAAACACTAGACCTGTGATTTCACTGATCTAGTAAATACCTAAATAGGGAAACTCCTATAAATGCATATCAGCACCTTCTTTCATCAGAGAGTTGCCTACACTTAGATCCTACAGTACCAAGATGTTAGGAGCTTTCTCTAGGGATATACAATCCAGATGTATTCAAGGTCAGTTATGAACCTAAGTTTTCCTAGCTCTGAAGCCAGCTTTCTTTCCAATGGTTCACAATGCTTATCAACATTTATGCCTTGGGCTCAAAATTTCACCTATATTGTCCTTCAGTTCCATCTTGTATAAAATAAAACTGGCTAGATGGCCTTGCAGATCCTCAGTGGCATACTGTAAGATCTGATTTCCTGACTCAGAATCAGATGTAAGATGCAAAACTAAATCTGGGGGGGAAAAAATCAAAGTTTCAAATAAGAACAGTAACGAACATGTTGGCTTTAGAGTATAACACCAAAATCTCTATTTTTTTTTTCCATTACAGTTACTCCTCAAATAAGAGAAGGAACGATGAGGTTGATTTTGTCCCCAGAAACTTCCAAACCACTGGTTATTTTCTGAAAGACAAGAAAAGGAAAGGAAAGAAAAGAGAAAAATATATCCCTGAACATGGGAGAAACCTATTAACAATGTATAAGTAATTCTACCATAGGGATCCCATCCCTCAGACTTGTACTTAGTCAAATCAGGAACACTGGAAAGGGCACTCCTTTCCTTATTTGACCAGGATCTACAAATGAATGCACCATTTGGTTCAGTTGCAATGTATGGGTGGATTATGCAACACTGCTGAGTATAGTTGGAATGTACTAAATGTGGGTGTTTCAGAATAAAAGGGTTAGTTAGGCTAAGGGGAATTCTCTGATTGCTCTAAACAATGATTTATGGTTACCAGAAAGGCAACTGGGCAAGGTGGTGGATAGTGTTTTGGACTTAAAGACAAGAAGACCTCAGTTCAAATTCCACTTCTGGTACTTTTTTATCAGTGTGAACCCTGAGGCAAGTTCTTCTCAGCCTAGGTTTCCATATCTGTAAAATGGGGAAGATGATAATAGTACCTATCTCACAGGTTTGTTTTGAAGATCAAATGAGATAACACATTTACAATGCTTTGTAAACCTTAAGGCAGTTGATGCTAGGGCTATATCCTTAATGCAATAGGACATAGTTTCCCTCAATTGTACTATCTATAACCAGGGAAAGATTCCGAGCCTGCAGATAATCTTTGTGAGAAATAAGAATCCTTAGTGAACTAGAAAATACTGTGTCTTTTTTGGTATGTATCTTAGGAAGGAAGAGTAAACAGCTCTGCCTCCCAGTTCCCACAGATATAAATTTTAATATTCTACCTAAAGATTTTTGTGGGAAGAGTCTTCTATAGGACCCAGAAACCCCTCATATTGGATCAGGTCCCAAATACCACCTGTGCAACACCTTTCCCATTTGTTCACTTCTATTTCCATTAATACCACTCTAGTACTGGCCCCTATTATCTCTTAACAGGTTTTTCCTGTCTCTACTTTCACCCAATTCCAAAGCAGCCTTCACAATTCTTCCTGACAAATCTTTTCTATATTTAATTCTAGCCAAGTTATTCCTCCACTCAAAAATATTCAGTAACTCCCTAGTGCCCATGAGTAGTTTAAATTGATTTCCACCTGGCACCTAAGACTTTCCATAACCTGGAGCTGCAGTACCTTTTCACCATTGGGTCACCTCCACCCACTCTAAGTTCTAGCCAAACAAGATGACTTCTCATACTTGCCAGCCCTGACTTCTAACTTAAGACACATCCTGTGATCTTTTCACCTTTGCATCTGTGTGTTCCTTGTGCCGGTAATATGACCTCTTTTCCTTTGTGAGATTTAAAATTGGATATTAGATCATAAATCTCCCCTACTTAACCTTTCCCTTAATTTATCTCCCAAACTAGTAAATGGAAGAAGCTTTTGGTTTTCTAGATAGACCTTTTTATTTATAGTTATGATAGTCACAAGGTGATGTTGATTAGAAGGATAGGAAAGTAGAAACACAATACAAATCGTCTTAAGTCTAAGCTTAGTCTATATTCCTTATAAAAACTCACCAAACCGAAAAGGCCACCTTTGGAGAGAGAGAGTCTGTGCCGCGCCGTCAGGAGTCCCGCCAAGCAGGCAAAAGGCCTACTCTAGTTCTCTCCACCCCGGAAGTCAAAAACCCGGCAGGCAGTCTGACATGCGCAGCAGGCGGACTGTTCATCTCCTCCCCAAAAGGGTGGTCCTTGAAAAACTGGCGTCTTTCAGTTATCCTAACCGACTGTTAAAAACTTTCATATTTTACCACACCTTTCATAAGAATTCCTACTCATCTTTAAAAATCCAAAGTAATACTCCTTCCCATGATACTTTCTTCATTGCCCCACCTTCCTCTTTTCACTCCACTCAGCAACTTATTTTTTACCTCCTCTAATACCATCATCATGTAATATTGTGTATCCTTATAATCTTTGTTGGCATCTTTTCTCTGCACTAGAATGTAAACTTTAGCAAGGCAGGATTTGTGTCATATTTAAACTTGATATTTCTTATTGTGGTTAGCATTCAATCAATGCTTGTTAATGAAAGAAACAAAGTATATTAAGATGGTAGGTATATAAAATCTGAAAGGAAAAATCTGGACAGAAAGTTTGTGTGTGTGTGTGTGGGTGGGGTATAGGTGTGTATATCTATCTGTGTCTGTGAATGTGTGTGATAACACAAGCCAATACGATTTATAAAAGGATTGTGTTCCAAAAATCATTCAAAAGTCAGTTGTTTGCAACTGTGAATTCATTTCCTTATGGAAACAATGCTATAAATAATAATTGTTAAACTCCTGGCTACAGCTAGCCCACAAAGGCCTACTGAAACCATGTTGCATCTACAATGAATGTACTTTATGTGTCATTACCCTCTGGAGTCTTTGTGCTGTTGTCCTCTCATCTGTTCCTCCTATATTCAAATGTTTCATGGGTTAAACAAATTTTTGTGGGCTAGTCTTGGAATCTGACCACAATGCGTAGCATTGTGTTTGAGGGGAAATTAATCCTAGGGTCAACAGTGTGAAGAGAGCTCTTTGGGACTAGGAAACAAATAGTTCTTTTCCATTCCTTTCCTTACTTCACTGTGAATACTGAAGTTGGGACAATGAAAGAGAAGAGGGAACAGGTCTTACTATCTTCAGGGTCTGAGCGTATGCTTTTATACTTCTAATATAAGCTAAATGCCTAATTCTGAGAATACCTTTGGCTCTTCAGACTGGTACCGTGGGCAGAGCACTGAAATCAGAGGACTTAATGTCCAGAACTCACTTCTGATACTTATTAACTCTATGCTTTGGGAAAAGTCATTTAACATTATTGGACTTTTCCTGCTCATCTTTAAAAATGGTTGACCTTGGGTCAACTTTTGAATTCAAAATCCTGCCTCCAACACATAACAGCTGGATGACCATGAATAAGTCCCTTAACCTTTGTGAGCCTCAGTTTCCTCATCTGTAAAATGAGAATATTAATAGAACCTATCTCACAGCTGAGTTCCAAATAAGATAACAGACAAATTACTTTGCAAATGTTAAAATGCTAAGTAAATTCTAATTTATAACATTTATCTTAATAATAATAATAATAATAATAATAACAACAATAATATTATCTCTGAAGTCCCTTCCAGCTCTATATTTATGACCCCATAACCTCTACTGAGCTCACAAATCAGGTGAGGAAAAGACTCAATGAAATAAATATCTATTAACACTATCAGAAAAACTGATAGCTAAAATATCTCAAACAGTAGCTTAACAATTATCCATTTGTAGCTGGAAAAAAAATTGGCCAGTGAAAATTTTTCTGAACTCACCTATTTCTTCCCCCAGTGAGGAGTTCAGGATTGCACCTGCAGACATGACTACTGCACAGCTACCCAAACCTTGAGGATACAGTTTGCTCAGGGGCACTTGAGGGACATGCTTCTCCCAGCCAAGGTCTGAAAAGGGGGCCTCCTTTCCATCCAGTGTCCTCACAGTCACGCGATCCCTGAGCTCACACAATAGCTGTTCCCTTGTCAGCTTGGAATTCCGTTTTCCCCTAAACCTCACCCTGTGCTTGTTGGTGGTGAGATAATCTTTCATTGCTTTTTGTAGGCGTGGATTTAACATTTTTGAAGAAACATTTCCTTTCCAAAGGCGGTACAGAAAGGACTTGGACATAGTGGAATAGAGTCTGTCCCAGTGGGGCAACTGGACTTTTCTGTGCCTTGAGATAATTTTCTTTCGATTGTGTCTAATTGCCCCTTCCTGGTCCTCCTCACTGAGAGGGATGAACTTCACCATCTGCTGGCCATGGCTGTGTGATATAGGTTGGCCCATAGTAAAAAAATAGTCATCGTCTACTTGATAGAAAAGGCGTGGGGATTTTTTTCTTGTCTGAGAAGGAAAAAACTCTTCATTCTCCAAACCCTCTTTCATTTCAGACCATTTCTGAAGGCTATTGGGAGCTAAGTTAAATGAATCAAAAAGGTCTCCATTGAGAAGCACCTCATTCCTATCCATGGTTTCAGAAAAAGATGGCTCATGCATAGCGCCCATGATTGATCTTTGTTTCCCTTGGATAGGCAGGATCCTTTTAGTTTCAACATAGGAGAAGGAACTTGGAACAGGTTCCACAGTGTTGCTATCTGTGAAATAGATGAAGATCACTAAAAAAAGGAGACCCCAAGCAAATATCCCAAAGAGCATAAGTTGTTTCCATTGTTTCAAGTTCGGTTTCATGGCAGAGCCTGTATCAACACTTCTGTGTCCTGAAGTAGTGGTAGGCAACCTGCAGGATGACACTAAGGGTTAGCATGACTACATTCAGCACTTTTCTACATAAATACAATAGAAAAATGATATAATATAATGGGTTGACCAAGGGTAAGCTCCATGGATCTATCTCCCAGTTTTCCTTCCCAATTTACAAGGAGCAATTCTTACTGACTGGAAGTAAGTAGAAAGAAAGGTTACTTTTCCTCACCTGTTTAAGTACATTTCTTCACTTGATTTTTATTCAATCAATCAATTAATAAGCACGAGAATTTATTTAGTGTTTATTATTGTGTCTTAGGCATCTAGCTAAGCCCTGAAGACATGAAGTTTGGTTTTGTTTTTTTTTTAAATTGGTCCCTGTTCTTCAGGAGCTTCTATTCTATGTAATGAATCAGTGAGGTGGTGTGCAGTAGATAGAGCCTCAGACATTAGTTATGTGACCTTGGGCAAGTCACTTAACCTGTTTGCCTCAGTCTCTTCTTCTATTAAATGCAAATAACAATAGCACATACATATAAAGGTTGCTGTGAGGACTAAATGTCCTTAGCAAAGTGCCTGGCACTAAGTAAGTGCTATATAAATGTTAGTTATCATCATCTTCATCATCATCATTACTAATTGTGGAGAAAACATGCCCCCAAATAGCTATGCACAAGATACAAAATAGACAAAAGGTAATCTTAGAGGAGGAGGTGTATGTATGTGGCAGTGTAGACTAAGAACATCTCCTGCAGAAGGTATAACATGAGTTGAGTCATGAAGAAAGTTAGGGAGTCTAAAAGAAGAAGATGTGATGAGAGGGGGTAGTTTTCTATGTATGAGGGACATTCAATGCAATGGCATGAATACAGGAGATGAAGTGTTGTGTTTAAGGAAAAACAATCAGGCTGCATAAAGGAAAATAATATGTAAATAGACTGGAAAGATAAGAAAGGGATAGGTCACATAATACATATACATACACACATATATACATATAAATATGGAAATTATATCTATGGAAATATACATATATACATACATACAAACATACACATGTGTGTACCCTGATTCTGTTTTCCAATATTTCTTGAATATTATTAAAATAGGTATATGAGGTACCACAATTAGATAATAAAAATATTTTTAAACAAATATTAAAAAAAGAGACTCTTTTGGAGGCTATCCACGTACCCCAACAATGTTTTCATTGTTCATAATCTTTATATAACTCCTCTTTGAGAGTTCATATAAATAACCCACATGGTAGTAGATATTTGAAAGTAGATTTGAATTTTGGAACGTGCAGTATTTCATTCAGAGCCAGGCCTGTCAACAAGTTGAATTAAGTAGGTGATAAAACTAGCCAATGTTTTTACACACACATATGTAAAAGTATATATATATATAGGGATGTGTGTGTGTGTGTGTGTGTGTGTGTGTGTGTGTGTGTGTGTTGGAGAGGATAAAAAAATAAAGTATGACTAATATAGTCAGAAGTGAAGATTGGCCAAAATGGCGAATTAGGATGAAGCAGTACAGCTCAGTTCTCCCCATAACTATTTCAACAAAGATTTAGAAAAAGCACCAGTCTGAGTTGGGAAATCCAAGAAAAAAATACAGTGAGAAGTACTGCCATCTCAGAGAGTAGGAACAGAAGTTAGCCAGCAGCTTTGCCCTTCTGACCCCAGAAATAGGTTTTGGATACAGCCTAGACTAAAGAAGGGACCTGAAGCCAGGTCTTGGGTTAACCTTTAATGAGCAGTCAATGGATCTAATTGAGACCTGGCCTGGGGCTCTTTGTTGGGACAGGAGCAGGAACAAAAGTGAGCAACAGTTATGTGGTACTGATATTGGAGCAGGGTTATAGATTCAGCCCACAGATTATGGTTGATGTCTGCAGCTGAGTGGCCAGAGCAAGGAGCTCAGACCTAGGGAGGGGGTCTGCTTCTCTAGAGCTTTACAGAGCCTTCAAGCCAAATAACCAAGGCTTCTGTCTACTGCTACTTCAACAAAAGGGAAGTTTTTTGTTTTGTCACCCAGATCAGGAGCTTGAAAAGCTCAGACCAGGAAGTCAGCAATTAGCTATCATTCACTCTAGATCAAATTGCTTAGAATGTGTCCAACCTAGGCTACCCCTGAGATCCTTTAGAACACAAAATCCAGAGAAAGCAGCAAAATTCAAGAAAATATAAACTGGAACCAAACAAGCATCTAACATGCCCTCCAGAAGAGGCAGTCCTGATAAAGCAAAAAAAGCTCCCAAGATAAAAACATATTATGGAAATAGAAATACCCAAGACACAAACCTGGGGCAGGGCTGGGAATAATACCCAAATACCTACTAGCAGAACTTCCAAGAAAAACACAGCTTAGCCACAAAGTCAATTAGAATTCTTAGAAGAAATGAAGTAGTAATTAAAATATTAATAGAGATGTGGCTTTCTGAGGTGACTATAACTGACTCAAAAGATAATTCTTAAGAAGATGTTCCTGAAATATCTTAATCAACATCAGCATATATGGCCTCCCAAAAGGAACATTTTAGAAGGTATCATTCTTTTGAATGGACAGTTAGGTAGTTCAATAGATAAAGTGCAGGGCCTGGAGTCAGGAAGAACTGAGTTCAAATCCAGCCTCAGATACTAATAGTGTGACCCTGGCCAAGTCACTTAACCCTGTTCGTCAGTTCCTCATCTGTAAAATAAGCTGGAGAAGGAAATGACAAACTGCTCCATTATCTTTGCTAAGAAAACCACAACTGGGGTCATGAAGAGTCAGACATTTCTAAAAACAACTGAACAAAAATTCATTTGAATTCATAAGCTCTAGTAGGTTAAAAGGCTACCAAGTCATATTAATTTATTTACATACTTAGTATTGTGAGTATGTATGTGTGTTTGCATACTGTGTGTTTATGTGTGTTCAGGAGACATATGGGAGGACTTCAAGCATAAAAAATTCCTTCATTTATGCAAGTGGTTTGTAATTCAATCTGGAAATGTTAAGTGGTTACTTGCATTTGTTCATAGTTGCACCAAGTCTGGTCTTTATTCAAAGACAACTCTCTCTCTCTCTCTCAAACATATACATACACACACACACACACACACACATATGTATACTTTATATTCATATATGTATATACTATAATTTTATATAATAGAGATAAATATGTGTATATCTATACATAGTCTACATCGATCTTGTTTCAGGAGGAAAAATCCTAGACAATCTAGATAAAAAGATAAAGATGACAGATTTTCTCTATATGACATACATAAATATATATGTAAATATATATGCCTACATACTGACTATAGATTCCCATATATATGTATACTTCCTTAAAAGCACAGAAGGCCTGAAGCAGGAGCTCATGAGTGTAAAAACAAAAGCGTATGTAACAAAAGCAACAAATTTGTTTCCTAAGTCAAATGACCGCATGTCTTCCATTCGGTGCAGAAGCAGCAACTCAACAGTTTTTGCTGACCCCTTACTGTCGCACAATTGTTCCCATTAGCCACAGAACCGAATGGTTACTCCACCCCGAAGAGTAACTCCACTTCAACGCTACAAATGCTCTGTGCAACACAGTAGAGACTCTTTAAAAACTCTCACAAATGGAACAGTCTTTAATAAACAAAGTGCTTTCATCTAAATTATCAAATGAGTTGTTTTCATTGTATGGAACAGAGGAGGAAGATACTGATTTAAAAGGTGGGGAAAGGGATGAGAAAAAAATTGAATAAAACTGAAAAGGTCCCCAGAGAACCCCCTAGTCCAATCCGCTCATTTTATAGTTGAAGAGAATGAAATCCAGAAAATTTAAATGACCTGCTTAAATCCACACTGAAAGTAAACATCAGGGAGGATATTTGAATCCAGATCCTCTTTCCACTGTACTTTAAGTTCCTCACATAAGTTGTATAGCTGAACCGAGGTTGTCGATGAAATACATTTTCTCTTTTTTTTTTTCTTTTGCTTCTCCTCCACCCCTAAATGTGAAGTGAATGGGAAAGAGGTGAGATTGAATTACTCTGAGCTCCTTGGAAACGAGTATTACAATATGAGAAGTATTTTTCATCAGGTAAGATTTATGTGGTTCTTGATGCATTGTAATAATAGAATAGAGTGGGATAACTGCTTCAGCTCATGATGATGATCTGACTTTTAATATTCCAAAAGCCTTTGTTTCAAGCTCTAGAAAAAGGGTAACTACAAATGTAAGGGGCCAATTAAGGAATTATTTTGCAAAATAATTATATTACAAGCAATTGAAAAACCTCTGCTAACAAAGCCTGGGTAGGATCATTAAAAGTGCTGCATTAATCTGACATCAGCACATAAGTCAAAACCCACAGCCAGAAACAGATGGTCAGAGAGACAAATAGATGGAGAAACTGTGTGTTGGGGGCAGGGTGGGACCCAAATAGTATAACCCATGCTTTTCCCTATCATGGTCTTATACAAAGAAACTTGTCACAGAAATTTGTTTGTTGAACTGGACAAAAAACTGGAGACTGGACAGTCACTCTGTCACATTTAACAACTGAAGACATCTATGATTCTCCCTTAGTGCCATCATATTTGAGCTGCCCACATCATGTTAAGCTTAAGTTACAATGATCTTTCACATTTCTTATTCCCATTGCTTCTTATCCATTCCTGTAGTTAAAACTCTTGTTCTTCCGACTATAGCAAAAGTCTGCAAAAGCCCTCCTGGTTTCAATTGAGTCATTATACAACTCCCCAGTACACAGTTTTGGTCTCTTCACTCCATTACAAACTTCAGTGGCTCCTTACTGAAGTATCTACAGGATAAAAAACTAAATCATTTATCTGCCTCTACTCCTAATCTCTGTTGAAATTCTATCCTTTCAAGACCCAGAGCAAGTACCATCTCCAAGAAGTCTTCTTTGATTGCCTCTATTAGGAAGTCATTTTACTCTCAAATTTTTCACTTTTCTTTGACCTTCTAGTATAGTTATCTGTATGTTTTATCTCCACTACATTTTTTTTCTTCAAATTAGAATGTAGTGGTAAACTATACAAATAGAAATTGCTTCATTCTTTGTGCCTATATCCCCAGAACCTGGCACCTAATAGGATATATATATATATATATATATATATATATATATATATATATATATATATATATGTGTGTGTGTGTGTGTGTGTGTATACATACATACATATACACATATACATAATCAAGATTGGCTGATTATAATTTTTAAAGGATAGAGGCTGTCATTCTATTTTTTATCTTCAATGTCTAGTAAAATAACTTACACAAATACAAATTTTAAATGTTGACTTTTGGGGGAAATACAAATTCATTTCACTAATATAGTTCTTCCAATATGCTGCTAAAGATTATATTATTCTGAATAATACGACTTATCATATGGTATATTATCAATCAAATGAATTAGATATAGAAGAGTACTCTTAGACTAAGTTAATTGTTCCTGAATTCCAAGGAAGAATTGTTTCTTTATCTTAAATTCATGCTAGCCTTCCTTGATGAGAATAGTTTTTATTGACTAATATTAGTGAGTTATTAATATTCCAATAAGGAAATTATACACATAGCTGAGATAACATACAACTTTAGAATCCATCATAAAATTATTCTAACATGCCAACTCATCAGTGTTCAGAAAATTTTTTAAATTAATGAATCAGCATTCTTTGCCCATTTGAACTTTCCCCCTCTGTTCCAAACCATTCTCATACATACACAGACACACACATTTTCTGCTGTATTCCCTTTTATGGTAAATGGTCTTTTTATTCTTAGGATAAACTTAGTCCTACTAAAAGGGATCACAAAATGAAAACTCCCCAAAATGTTATAGTCAAATTCCAGAGCTCATAGGTCAAGGAGAAAATATTATAAGCAATCAGAGAGAAACAATTTAAATATCATGGAGCCAAAGTCAGGATCACATAAGATTTAGCACCTTACAAATTTTTGAATAGAATTTTATTTTCCAAAATATATATAAAAACAAAATTTTAACATCAGTTTTTTAAAAACTTTGTGTTCCAACTTCTCTTCCCCCTCCATTCGCACCCCCCACTCACAAGAACTCAAGCAATTCAAAACAAGCTATACGTGAGTAGTCATGGAAAAATTTCCATATTAGCTAGTTGTGAGAGAAAACAGTCAAAAAAACCAGAACTTCAGATTAAGGAATTGTCAAAGAGGAAATGAAAAAAAAATTTTTAAATGTGTTTCCATCTGTTTTCAGATACTATCAGTTCTTTTTCTGCAGATGGGCTGCAATCTTCTTAAGTCTTTCAGGGTTATATTGGATCATTTCCTTGCTGAAAATAACCACATACTTCCCAGCAGATCATCCCCCACTATTGCTATTATTTTGTATACAGTACATTTCACTCTGCTTCAGTTCATGTAGGTCTTTCCAGGTTTTTCTGATAGTATCCTGTTCATCATAACCTTTATATAGTACCTTAAGCTTGACAGAGAATTTTCTTCATAAAAGCCCAGCAAAGTCCGTACCATATGTTTTGCCATTATAATCAATCATCATAACTATTTCCCTCCATCCCACTCCCTTCCCATGACATTTACTCTATCTTCTTTTTACCTATTCCTCCTCAGAGGTGTTTTACTTCTGACTATCCTTTCCCTTGCTCTGCATTCCCTTTTTTCACCCTTCCTTCCTTATCTTCTTCCCCTCCTATTTTCCTGCAGGGTTAAATAGATTGCTCCTTACAATGGGGTATGAAAGCTATTCCCTCCATTGGACCACTCCAATGAGATCAGGGTCCCTGAGCTAATTGTGTGTTCTAAATTTTTCTTCCTCCCTCCCTCCTCAACCCTCCCTATGAGATCAAACAATTCAATATGTCATACTGGTGCAGTAATGAAGAACATCTTCATCTTCCTTGAAAGTGTTTTGCTTTTTACTGCTCTCTCCCCCCAATCAACCCTTTCATCCTTCCCTTCTTCCCCCCTCCCTCCCCCACTTAGGGCAAAAATATATTACTATACCTACTTGAGTATGTATGTTAGTCCTTCTTTGAGCCAATTCTGATGATATTAAGGTTCACTCACTCCCCAACTCCTTCCCCCTCTTCTACTCTCCTCCATAAACTGTTTTCTTGTTTCCTTCATGTGAACTACCTCTCCCCAGACCATCTCTCCCCTTCTCCCTCCCCCAGTTTATTCCTCCTATACCTCAACCCTGTTTTAATGATGTTGTCATGGATTAGTTAGGCAGCACAGTGGACAAAGCACCAGCCTTGGCCAGCCCCAGACATAAGACACCCCACCCTGTCTGCCATAAATGCTTTACAGATATCATCCCTTCATATTCAGTTCAGCCCTGTCTTCTGTGAATTTCTTACTGAGATAGTTCTTATGATTTCAAAGTATTATCTTCCCATGTAGGAATGTAAACAGTTTGATCTTTTAATATCCCTCATGAAGTCTTTTCCTGTTTACCTTTTTATGCTTCTCCAGGATCTTGTATTTGAAAGTCAAATTTTCTATTCAGTTCAGGTCTTTTCATCACAAATGCTTGAAACACCTCTTTCTCATTGAAATCCCATTTTTGCCTCTGAAAAATTATACTCAGTTTTGCTGGGTACGTGATTTTTGGCTGAAGTCCCAGTTCCTTTGCCCTCTGGAATATCATATTCCATGCCCTCCGGTCCTTTAATGTAGAAGCTGCTAGATCTTGCTTTATCCTTATTGGAGCTCCACAGTATTTGAATTCCTTTTTTTCTAGCTGCTTGCAGTACTTTCTCCTTCATCTGGGAGTTCTGGAATTTGGCTATAATATTCCTGGAGGTTTTCCTTTTGGGATCTCTTTCAGGAGGTGATCGGTGGATTCTTTCAATTTCTATTTTAGCTTCTGCTTCTAGAATATCAGGGCAATTTTCCCTCACACTCTCTTGGAGGATGGTGTCTAAGCTTTTGCTTTAGTCATGGTTTTCAGGTAGTCCAATGATTTTCAAATTATCTCTCCTAGATTTATTTTCTAGGTCAGCTGTTTTTCTAAGGAGATATTTCATATTGCCCTCTATTTTTTCATTCAATTGAATTTGCTTTACTGTGTCTTGGTTTCTCATAAGGTCACTAGCTTCCATTTGTTCAATCCTAATTCTTAGGTAGTTATTTTCATGAGACAGTTTTTTAATCTCCTTTTCCATTTGGCTTTTCAAACTGTTGACTTTTTTCTCATGACTCTCCTGCATCGCTCTCATTTCCCTTTCCATTCTTTCCTCCTTTTCTCTATATCTTCTTTCTATTTCTTCTACTTTCTCTTCAAAGTCCCTTTTGAGAGCTTCCATGGACTGAAACCAGTTCATATTTTTCTTGGAATCTTTAGATGTTGGAGCTTTGACCCTGTTATTATCTTCTTCTTCTGAGGTTGTATTGTGGTCTACCTTACCCCCAAAGAAGTTCTCAATGGTCTTCTGCTTTCTCTGCCTACTCATCCTGGCTTACTATTTCTTGTCTTTTAACTCCTTCTTAAAGTGTGGTGCTGCTTCCAGGAAACACTGTGCAAACTACAGCGTGGCCCAGGAGATAGTTGGGCTTCTTCTCAGCCTGTCTGGCCTCGCTTTCATTTGATTTTAAACTCTCCACTGGGGGTGGGGGTGGGGGGGCTGCTTCTCAGCTCCACTCCTGTTCGTAGCTTCAGAGGGTCCCAGGTGTTTTGGGTTGAGGGGGGGCAGGTTTTAATCTCACCTGGCCTGTTCTCAGGTCCAGAGATAACCTCAGGCCTACTTACTAAGGAACCAACCAGCAAAGCTTTCTGTGGTATGGTTCTCAGCTTCCAATGAGACTGCTCCCCCTGCTCCCCTCCCCCACCTGGGTCTCCCACCACTCAGGATTTCTTCCTGGCTCCCTGCTAGGGTGGGACAGTCGAATCCTTCCCCCCAGTCCACTGGTACCCCTGCCCCCCCCCCAGGCCAGCCCTTCAGTCCAACCGCACACTCGGTTCCAGAAGATGGCAGTGCTGCAGCCGATTCAGAGGCACTGGGACAAATTCCTCTGGTTGGTGTCTGGTGTGTTGGCCAGATTGCAGGGTTAGGCTTTATTCGTGGCCCAGCATGGACCCTTGAAATCTATCTATAGCTGTAGAAAACGCTCAGCCCATATTTTTGTGTGTTTTTCTGCCCCAAGGGTTCTTTTCTTACTTTTGTGGTGATTGTATCAGGAGTCCTGTGGGTTTAATGTCTTTCCTCCGCCATCTTGGCTCCATCCCCCCTCAGCACCTTACAAATTAAAGAAGTGGATGGCTTAGAATATGATATTCTGCAAGGCAAAGGAGCTAAGATTAACACCAAGAATAGCCTACTGAGCAAAACTGAGTATAATCCTTTAGGAGAAAATGGATATTTAATGAAACAGAAGACTTTCAAATATTACCGATGAAAATATCTGAGGTGAATATAAAATTTGGCAAGACTCAAGAGAAGCATAAAAAAGTAAACATGAAAGAGTAATCACAAGAGACTCAATATAGTTAAACTATCTACATTCCTACATGAATAAATGATACATGTAACTCCTAAGGGTTAGGGCAGTTAGAAGTCCATATGGACAAAGCGAAAGGATGTGAATCAATTATGTTGGGATGATCTCAAAAACAAAAATGAAGGGGTGAGAAAGAGGAATGCACTGGGAAAGAAGAAATAGAGTGGAAAAAACTTTCTTACATAAAAGAGGCACAAAAGGAAGGATTTTTACAGTGGAGGGCAAAAAGGAAGGTGGGAAACAATACTTGGACTTCTTTCCCATCGGAATTAGTTCAAAGAGAAAGAAAAAATATGTATACACACTCAGTTGGGTATAGAAATCTATCTTATCCAATAGGGAAATAAGAGGGAAAGGGGATGAGATATGGGGAGAGAGAAAAAAAGGAGAGGGTGAATTAAGAGAGACAGGGGACTGAAGCAAAGCAGACTTTAGAAGAGGGACAAGATTGAAAAGAGAAGGATAGATAGAAGAAAATAGGATAGAGGGAAATACACAGTAATCATAACTGTGAATAGGAATGAAGTGAACTCACCCATAAAGTAGAAGCAAAGAGCAGAATGGATTAGAAACCACAATCTAACAATATACTGTATACAAGAGACACATTTGAAACAGAAAGACATACACAGAGTAAAAATAAAGAGCTGGTGCAGAATTGACTATGCTTCAATGGAAGTAAAAAAGGCAGGCATACCAATCATGATCCCAGAAAAAGCTAAAGCAAAAGGAGACCTAATTAGAAGAGATAATCAGAGAAACTACATTTTGCTAAAAAGTACCATAGACAGTGAAATAATATAGAAACATTTACAGCAAATTTCTCTGATAAAGGCCTCATTTCTCAAATATATAGCAAAGTAAGTCAAATTTATAAAAATAAGAGCCATTTCCCAATCAATAAATGGTCAAAAGATATGAACAGGTAGTTTTCAAAAGAAGAAATCAAAGATATCTACTCATGAATCTATTCATATCTAATCTAAATCACTATTAGAGAAATGCAGTTTAAACCAATTCTGAGATACCACCTCATACCTATCAAAAATAACAAATGCTAGAGGGGATGAGGCAAAATAAGTACACTAATAATCTGTCAGTGGAGTTGTGAACTGTTCCAACCATTCTAGAGAATAGTTTGGAACTATGCTTAATGGGCTATAAAAACTAGCAATACCACTACTAGGTCTGTACCCCAAAGAAATCTAAGAAAACAGAAAAGGACTTATATGTATAAAATATGTTATTTTGTGGTGGTATAGAACTGGAAATTATGGGCATGCTCATCAATGGGGAAATGAATGAATGAGTTATGGTATGATGGTAATGGAGTACTATTGAGCTAGAAGAAATGACATGGGGAGGGGAGTTTCCAGAAAAACAAACCAAAAAACCTATAGCAAGACCCAAATGAACTGATGCAAAATGAAGTGAGAAGAACTGGAAGATCATTGTGCACAATAAGCACAGTGCTGTAATGATAATCAAATATTCTGATCAATGCAATGCTTCAAGACACTTTCAAAGGTCTCAAGATAAAAAAATGGTATCAACCTCAAAACTGAAGTATAATTTTCTTTATTTTTTGCTTTCTTTTTGTGATATGGCTAATGTAGAAATGTTTTTTGAACTTATCATTATATTAAGTTTTGCTAATATTTATTTATTATATTGATATTATTTTGCTTGTCTTCTCAGTATGTGGTTGAAGGATGGGAGGGGAGAAGAGCATCTGGAACTCAATTAAAAAAGAAAGGTAAACTAAAAATTAATAATTTAAAAAAAAGAAAAAAGGACAACCATGTCTTATTTGCAGTTACCATTAAAAACATAGCACTTTATTAGTAGCATAAAGTGTTTGGGGCTCAATTATTTCTACATTCATCAACAATCTTAACATGATAATCTATCCATTAATTTTTTTTTTTTTTGCGGGGCAATGAGGGCTAAGTGACTTGCCCGAGGTCACACAGCTAGTGAGTGTCAAGTGTCTGAGGCCAGATTTGAACTCAGGTCCTCCTGAATCCAGGGCTGGTTCTTTATCCACTGCACCACCTAGTTGACCCTGTCAATTAATTTTTTTAAAGGAATATTTCAAATTGTCACCATTGACATGAAAACTATTATGAAATAGTATTTAACTAGGCAAAAATGATATGGTGAAAGCTAAAATGGTATGATGTACTGAAAAGAGCACTAGTCTTGGGAATCAGAAAACTGTAAATGAATTGTCTCTAACACCAAGAATGTGATGACACATGATCAATTTCCTTAAGCCTCAGTTTCATTATCAGTAAAATGGTGATAATTAGCTTTTATATTGGCTTGCACTCAGTATCTAATGACATAAAAGAAACATTATACATATTTTAAAGTACCATATAAATGAGTTATTCAATTCGGGGTCAGAGCCAAGATAGTGGAGGAAAGGCAGTGACTTCTCGGAGCCCTCCCCCCGAATCCTCCAAATATCTTCAAATAATGTCATAAGACAATTTCTGGAGTAGCAGAACCCACAAAAGGACAGGGGGAGATCATTTTGGAGCCTAAGATGGCTTAGAAAGTCAGCAAGAAATTCTGTTGTACCAGGGTGAAAGTGGACCTCAGATGGCCATGCCAGCATGGATCCAGCCCCAGGCAGGCTGCCATAGGCCTCTGAAGTGTTTAAATCAGCTGTGGTGGTGCCTGCTTCTGAAATTCAGCTCATGGACCAGTGGGTGGGGGTGGGGGGGGTCAAGCGGTTGACCAGGGAGAGATTACAAGGGGTCTCTGCTGGCACTGAAGCAGGACTCTGTTGTTTTGCCTGTGCTCGGACCCAGGAAGCAGTCAGGTGGCAGCTCAGGTAGGGGAGGGGTGTGGGCACACTGGAGCTTACAGACACAGTGAAAGGGAATTCTGTTCCCTGGTTAAAGGGCAAGCGGGCTGTGGTTGCTTGCAAACCAGAGCACAGGCCAGGGAGAGTGGGGAATGATCCTTTCCTTAAATCGTAAGACCTTGGACTTCCTGAAGCTTGGGACAGTGCACCCTCCACCCTGGAAGCACTGTCCCACTTTAAGAAGGAGTTAAAAGTCAAGAAATATACTAGGAAAATGAGCAGACAGAAAAAAATGCAGATCCTAGAAAGTTTCTTTGGTGACAAGGATGATCAAAATATACCCTCAGAAGAAGATAACGAAGTCAAACCGCCTACATCCAAAGCTTCCAAGAAAAATATGAATAGGTCTCAGACCATAGAAGCCTTCAAAAAGGACTTTGAAGATAAGGTAAGAGAGGTAAAGGAAAAAATGGAAAGAAAAATGAGAGGGATGCAGGAAAGTTATGGGAAAAAAAAGTCAACAGCTTGAAATGCCAAATGGAAAAGGAGATACAAAAGTTCTCTAAAGAAAATAATTGCTTAAGAATTAATATTGAAAAAATTAAAAAGAATAAAAATTAAAAGAATTAGGATTGAACAATTGGAAGCTAATGACTTTGTGAAAAATCAAGACAATAAAGAAAATCCAAATGAATGAAAAAAATAGAGGGCAATGTGAAATATCTCCTTGAAAAAACAACTGACCTGGAAAATAGATTGAGGAGAGATAATTTGAAAATTACTGGACTACCTGAAAGCCATGATCAAAAAAAGATCTTAGACATCATCTTCTAGGAAATTGTTAGGGAAAATTGCCCTAATATTCTAGAAGCAGAAGGTAAATCAGAAATTGAAAGAATCCACCTCCTGAAAGAGATCCCAAAATGAAAACTTCCAGGAATATTATAGCCAAATTCGAGAGCCCCCAGGTCAAGGAGAAAATATTGCAAGCAGCCAGAAAGAAACAATTCAAGGGGAAACTAGGTGGCACAGTGGATATAGCACCAGCTGTTGATTCAGGAGGACCTGAGTTCAAATGTGGCCTCAGACACTCACTACCTGTGTGATCCTGGGCAAGTCACTTAACCCCTCATTGCCCCCCCCAAAAAAACCAATTCAAAGTACCGTGAGGTGAGTATTACTCTCATCAGAAATGGCTCAAAGAGGTAATGACATACACACTCAATGGAGTATAGTAATATATCTTGCCCTATGGAAAAGTGGGAGGGGAAGGGGATAAGGGGGTAGGAGTGAAAGAAGAAAGGGCAGATTGGGGAAGGGGGCAGTCAGGAGCAAAACACTTTTGAGAAGGGATAGGGTGAAAGAAAATAGAAAATAGAGTACATATCAAGGGGAGGGAATAGAATGGAGGAAAATACAGTTAGCAATAGTATCTGAAAAAATTTAAAGCAGAGATAAGAATGGAAAATTATTGTATAAGAAATGAAGAGCAGGGGGCAGCTAGGTCGTACAATGGATAAAGCACTGGCCCTGGATTGTGGAGTATTGAGTTCAAATCCAGCCTCAGACACTTGACACTTACTAGTTGTGTGACCCTGGGCAAGTCACTTAACCCCAACTGCCTCTCCAAAAACAAAACAAAACAAAACAAAACAAAAGAAATGAAGAGCAGGATGCTATCAGAGGGACACATTAAAAATGCAATCCATCTACAGAGAAAGAACTGATGGTATCTAAATACAGATTGAAGTATAATTTTTTTGTTAGTTCCTCTTTCTTAAAAAGTTTTTTTTTGTCTGTTATGTTTTGCATGACTGCACATGTATAACTTATATTGAATTGCTTGAGTTCTTAAGGAGGGGTGGGGAGGGAGGGAGGGAGGGAGGGAGGAAGAGAATTTGTAATGCAAAGTTTTAAAAATTCAATGTGAAAATTTGTTTTTACGTGTAACTTGGGGAAAATTTTAAATAAATATATATTAAATGTGGAAAAAATAAAATAAATAAATGAGTTATTCTTATAATTATTTTAATGAATTTCAGATAAATGACATTCATATCAACCTGAGAAAGAGCCATCCTGTTGTTACTGATCATAGGATCATAGTCTAAGAGCTGGAAAAGACCTTAGAGATCTCTCTCTGGGTCTTACCAATGATAAATCATGGGGTTATGGAAAGAATTATAGTTAAGGAAGCAAGGAGAGTTTTTCTTCAAACTCTGCTACACAATGCGTTATATGTTATTAGGAGACACACTGCTTTCAACTTGGTTCCTCATCTTCAGGATGAAGGAGAATGGTAAACTTGTCAAGAGTGGACCATATAATTACATGTAATTCACTTAACTTTTCTGAGCCTCAGTTTCTTCATGTTTACAATGGGAATAATATTATTATTTATATCACCACTTTGTAAACTGACTAGTCTTTGTATTCCCAATACCTAGCACAAAAACCTTGCATAGAATAAACATTTCTTGAATTAGAGGGAACCGAATTGCAAAGCTCCATAAAAATATGAGTTAGATCATTGGTCAAATAAGCAGGGTCTTTTCAGCTTTGAAATTCATTTTTTCATTAGTAAGGTTTTGAACATATGTACAAGCTCTCAAATTAAATATATTAAATATAAAAGCTTTCACAAAAGAACATTACAATGCTGCCTGGCTATTACAAACTGCTTATTTTAATGCTATGAAGTTTCTCGTTCTGTATTTTCCCATACTAATGGAAGATCTGTAAGCCCTGCAAGTTTAAATTGCCCACAGTTCTCTTGAATGGGATAGCTAAACACACACACACATGCACACACGTACACACACACACACACACACACGCATACACATACACACACAGAGCCCTTGATTAATGTCTGCCCTACAATTCACCATCTGGCCAGGTTTTTGTGGACTTAAGCAACAATAACACACACAAAACAAAAACCTCTCTAAAGAAATACCCTACTTCCAAGTGAGTGTGTGTAGTAGAGCTACCCAAACCATTCCAAGATTAATTATCGATTTTAAGATTTTAAATAAAAAAAAAGATTTACTGTCTGTACCAAAGTCAGGTCATTCACATGTATCTTAATGGTTTTTAGAAACTGAGTGCTTTCAAGAATCTGTTTTCCAAAATTAGTTCCTGTCACATTTCACAGGAAAATGTCAATCCTCTGCTCACCCTGGGATTCTAATGTCCCTTCTCCAACCTCATTATCCCTATTTATAAGTGGCTCCTTTTTATTTTCTTAGAAATGTGAGAGAGCCTCCAGACTATTCAAAATACAAAGAATAGAGGAAGTCTTCATGAATTGGTTCTCTCACTTCTCTATCCATTGTTAAGCAAATTTCCAGAAGACCAAAAACTAAAAAGGTCAACTTGAGGTTGTTTTTAAAGTTTTATTTTTTTTTTATGTTAAGCAGAGCTTTGTGTTCCTTGCTCTTGGTTTGCCAATGAAGTCACAGTCAGAGTCATTATCTGAAGGACCAGTTGTTTTATTAGTTCACTAAATGGCTGCCTCACAATGAAAGCCCAAAAGAAATAAAGGGTTTGAAGACCTCTGTAATAAAGAGTTGAGAGCCTTATTAGAGCAGTAACCAAGGAAGATACAGTGAAAAGAGCACTGATCCTGGAATCAGAGAATCTGGGTTCAGATGCTCACATGGTCTGATCCTTGGTGAATCAGTTTATCTCTTTAGGCCTTTTTGGCTTATATGTAAAATGAGGGAATTGGTTTTCTGATGGGCACTGAGGCCTGTCTAAGTATACGAAAACATGCTTAAGATGTTTGTTTGGTAAAATAGAGGGCTCCTGAAAATACATAGGAAGAAGGTGAATAGTTCTGTTGAGACATCTTTATAGATGTTTGCTTCAAGGACCTAGAAGTATTAAAGTTATGGAAGAATATGGCCAATACAAATCTGGAGTCCTGAAAAACTCAACAATAGAAAAGTCACTTGAGGGGCATTCTGGGAAGATGATGGAGTAGGTCAGAAATCTCCAAGCTTTCCAGATTTCTCCTACAAATAGAAAGAAAATCATCATGAAATGAATGTAAAGCAGTAAAAATAAAAGGGTAAAGCAGTTGTCTTCATAAGACAATTTCAGAGGACTTCAGAAAAGACAAAACAAGATCTCCAGGGACTGTAGTTTGGTCTGAGTGAAGTGCAAACAGCTCCAGGCTGATTCCACTGAATTAACACACAGCAAGTCCTGGGGCAACTCTCTCAGGAAGCAGACTAGGACTCAAGAAATTTCATGTTGGGAACTTTGAACTCACAACCTCAGGCAGTTTTACCTTAGGAACTTTTACCTCACAAAATTTCTTCTAAGAAACATCTAAAGACTAAGTGGGAGAAGACTGAAGGACCCCCTATTGTTTCAGGAGGCCAGGCCTAATAGTACCGATCAAAAGTGTTCAAACATTGCAGCTGTAGGCAAGAAGAAGAGAGCACACTCCCAATAAATATAGTTTTACAGGGAGAAAGAACATTTTTGGGACAGTGTGGCTGGGGACCTAACTGTGGTGTGAAGGAGGAGAGGAGTTGCTGAGGTTGATCCCCTGGATATAATTTAAAAAACAACAGTCAGGAGAACCTGAGGCCTAGGACATTACCCACAACTCAAGATTGAAAGCTGATTATAATAATAATTTACTAAAAATAAAAATGAGTCAGCAAAAGAAAAAGAACCTGACTATAGATAGCTACTTTGGTGTAAAAAAAGATCTGAAATCATACACGAAGGAAGGTTAAAAAAATGGTAGTCCTACCCTAAAGAGTAACATCAAATAGTCACAAGCCCAAAAGGAGTTCTTGGAAGAACTTAAAAAGAAAACCAAAAATCAAATAAGAGAACTTGAGGAAAATTAGGGAGAAAAACAATCCAAGAAAATTATGAAAATAAAGTTAACCAACTAGAAAAAGGGATAGAAAATCTTAAGAAAGGAAATAACTCCTTGAAAAGTAGAATTAGGCAAGTGACATTATAAGACACAAAGAAATAATAAAAAGAGAAAAAATAGAAGAGAATAGGAAACATCTCCTTAGAAAAACAACTGATCTGGAGAACAGATTGAGGGGAGACAATATAAGAATTGTCAGATTATCTGAAAGTTATTATAAAAAAATCTGGATACAGTATTATAAGAAATTATTAAAGAAAATTGCCCTGAAGTTTAAAAACAAGAGGCTAAAATAGAAAGAAAAAAATCAACCATTCATTACCTGAAAGAGATCCCAGTAGGAAAAGTTACAGGAATGTCATAGTAAAGTTTCAAAACCTCCAGGTTAAAGATAAAATATTTCAAGCAACAACAAAAAACATCAATTGAAATACTGTGTAAATACAGTCAGGAATTTCACAAGACCTAGAAACATCTATTCCAAAAGACTCGAAGAATAATTTACCAAGCAAAGTTTAGTATAATCCTGAATGGAAAAAAAATGGACATTTCATGAACTGACTTTCAGATATCCGTAACAAAAACATCAATAACAATCACCACCACCACCAGAACTCAATGGGAAGTTTTGTATAAAAGATCCAAAAGAAATAGGAGGAAAACATTAAAGACTACTTATACAACATTCATTAAAGTCAAACTGTTATCAGTATTCTTAGAATAACTTAGTTGCTCAAATTTTTTAAACAAAAATTTTTAAAACAATATTGCTATTGGAAACAGCTAGGTGGTGCAGTGGATAAAGCAATGGCCCTGGATTCAGGAGGACCTGAGTTCAAATCCGGCCTCAGACACTTGATACTTACTAGCTGTGTGACCCTGGGCAAGTCACTTAACCCCCATTGCCCGAAAACCCCCCCAAAAAACAACCAAACAAAAAACACACAATATTGCTGTTATGGTATACACGATACTGTATATATTATATGGTGTTATAAGTAAGTGTTATCAGTATTTTAAAACTGCCATCATTACTAAGGTATTTGAAAGAAAGTTGGGGCTGAGTTGTGTATGATGGGGTGATTCTAAAAAAACAAAACTGGCTAGGAAAAGGTAAAAGGGAACAATTATAGTATAAAAATGTGGTGTGAAAGGAAGAACTAATACAGAAGCAGGTGGGGGGTAGAGGGATGGTAATGTTGAAATGTTATTCTCATCTGGGTTGAAGAGGAAACAATGTATACATGTTGTAGAAGGTATTCTGAACATGTAGAGAGGTGAGAAAACTGGGGGACAGGGTGGAGGAGGGACTCTCAGAGGGGTCTGCAGTTTGAGATTTGAAAGGGTCCAGAAAAGGATAAGGGAGGTGTATGGAGGAGTGTGTGTACTGGGATTGGAAATATAGGGAGAGGATGACTTGGATACGTGGGTGCGATGAGGAGTGGGAAGGTGGAAGAAGAAGATAAGGTAACAGGGAGAGGGTAAAAAGAGAGGCTGTAAAAGAAAATAGTGAGTAAAAATAAGATGGAGGGAAATTCACAAATAGTAATTATAACTCTGAATGTGAGTAAGATATTTGTAACAGTTCTCTTTGTGGTGTGTAGGGATCCCCATCAATTGGAGAATGGCTGTATAAGTTGTGGTGCATGGTTGTGATGGAATATAACTGTGCTATAAAAAAATGATGAGCTCAATGATTTTAGAATGACATGGAAAGACTTGCATGAAATGGTGAAGAGTGAAATGAGCAGAACCAAGAGAAAACTATATATTGTAACAGCAATATTGTTTTAAGAATGACTTTGGGGGCAGCTAGGTGGTGCAGTGGATAGAGCACCGGCCCTGGATTCAGGAGTGCCTGAGTTCAAATCCGGCCTCAGACACTTGACACTTGCTAGCTGTGTGACCCTGGGCAAGTCACTTAATCCCCCTTGCCCTGCAAAAAAAAAAAAAAAAAAGAATGACTTTAGAACTAACTCATTTTGACTATTATAAATACACAAATTAAAAATAAAGGACATATGAAGATACTATCTGCATCAAGAGGAAGAACTGATAAATAGATATATAGAATTTTTATATTTTTATGTGTGTATATGTCTATTATAATCTCTAGGGCATTGCAGGGAGGAAGGAGGGAAGAAAAAAGTAAAAGAAAAAAAGAAATTTACATGATGACTTTATTCTATATTTAAAAGGAATAGCAAGTTGTACATAATGGATTTGCAGGTTCACATGCAATTATATTTTTAATTATGCTCTCATAGAAATGCTTTTTTATTTCATAAATTAAAAATAAAATAAACATGAAAAAAACTCAACAGTAGAAAAAAGGTTGCAGGTATGATGTGGAAATGTTCACCAAAGAACTTTTCTTTTTTTAAATTTTTTTTTCCTATTTAGAATTTTATTTTCCAAAATTACATGTAAAATGTAAATTTGATATCTTTGTGTTCCAAATTCTCTTCCTTCCTCCTTTCTGCCCACCCCAAGAAGTCAAGCAACTCAATATAAGCTATACATGAGCAATCATGCAAAACATTTCCACATTAGCCAGGTTTTGAAAGAAAACAGACAAAAACAAAACTTCAGTTAAAGGAACTAACAAAAAATTATGCTTCACTCTGTATTCAGATACCATCAGTTCTCTCTCTGTATATGGACTGCATTTTTCATGAGACTTGGATCACTGCATTGCTGAAAATAACCAAGTCATTCACAGAAGATCATCTAACAATATTGCTGTTATTTTGTATACAATACATTTCACTTTGCATCAGCTAATGCAGGTCCTTCCACGTTTTTCTAATAGCATCCTTCTCATCATTTTTTCTATTGCACTACATTTATATAGCACTTTAAGGAGAGATTTTCTTACAATAAAACCATGAGGTTGATTATTGCAACAGTAATAGATAACATTTATATAGTACCTTATACATGACAAAGAGTTTTCTTCACAATAACCCAGCAAAGTACCATATGTTTTGTCGTTATTGTCATCATCATCATCAATCATCCCTCAGTCCTGAGTATCATCCTCAATCAATTCTCATCAACATCAATCAGTCTTCGTCATCAATCTTCATCTTCATCCAATCATCCATCCATCCATCAATCACCATCATCTTCTTCTTCTTCTATTACTCTTGCCTCTGCTTCAAATTTTTTTCAGTAGTTACTATTGTTAACTGTTTCCCTCCATATTCTCTCCCCATGATATGTACATTATTTTCCATCCTCTTTCACCCTATCTCTCCTCAAAAGTGTTTTGCTTCTGACTGTCCCCTCCCCCACTCTACCATCCCTTCTTTCACCCCTCCCTCCTTATCCCCTTTCCCTCCTACTTTCCTGCAGGGTTAGATAGATTACTCCACCCAATTGAGTGTGTATGTTGTTCCCTCCTTGAACAAACTCTGATGAAATTAAGGTCTTTGAGCCAATTCTGATGAGTATAAAGCTCATTCACTGCCCCACTGCTCCCCCATCTCCATAAGCCCTTTCCTACTTCTTTCATGTGAGATTTCACTCCATTCTACCTCTCTCTTTCTCCCTCCCCTAGTGCAATACTCTCTCCCCTTCAATTTTACCCTAAAGATGTCATCATGGAGCGGCTAGGTGACACAGTAGACAAAGCACCTACCCTGGACCCATGGGGACCTGAGCCCAAATCCGGCCTCAGACATAAGACACTCACTAACTCTGTTACCCCAGGCATGCCACCCAACCCTGACCACCTCACAGAAAATTATAAACAAAAAATAAATGCTTTACAGATATCATCCCTTCATAATCAATTCCTACCTGTGCCCCCTGTCTAAATTTATTCCTATCATCTGCCCTCATACTGAGAAAGTTGTTATGAGTTAGACATATCATCTTCCCAGGTAGGAATATAAACAGTTTAACCTTTTAACATCCCTCATGATTTCTTTTTTCCTGTTTATCTTTTTATGCTTCTCTAGGGACTTGTATTTGAAAGTAAAATTTTCTATTCAGTTCAGGTCTTTTCATCATGAATAACTAAAAGTCCTCTTTTTCATTGAATTCTCATTATTCCCCCTGAAAGATTATACTCAGTTTTGCTGGATATGATTCTTGGTTGTAATCCCAATTCCTTTACCTTCCAATATATCATATTCCATGCCCTCTGATCCCTTAATGAAGAAGCTGTTAGAGCTTGTGCTGTCCTGACTGTGACTCCATAATACTTGAATTGTTTCTTTCTGGCTGCTTGCAATATTTTCTCCTTGACCTGGGGGCTTTGAAATTTGGCTATAATATTCCTGGAAATTTTCATTTTTGGAGGTAATCAGTGGACTCTTAATTTCCTTCCTTCCTTTCTTTTTTTTGCAGGGCAATTAGGGTTAACTGACTTGCCCAGGGGAACACAGCTAGTGAGTGTGAAGTGTCTGAGGCCAGATTTGAACTCAGTTCCTCCTGAATCCAGGGCCAGTGATTTATCCACTGCACCACCTAGCTGCCCCCTAATTTCTATTTTACCTTCTGTTTCTAGAATATCAGGGCTATTTTCCCTGACAATCTCTTAGAAGATGATATCTAAGCACTTTTTTAGATCATGGTTTTCAGGTAGTCCAATGATTTTCAAATTATCTCTCCTGGATCTATTTTCCAGGTCAGCTGTTTTTCCAAGAAGATATTTCACATTTCCCTCTATTTTTGCTTTATTGTGCCTTGGTTTCTCATAAAGTCACTCATTTCCATTTGTCCAATCCTAATTCTTGGACAATTATTTTCTTCAAAGAACTTTTCCATAGGATCCCTGACGTTGCTATCCTCCTCTGAGGGGGCACCTCTATCTTCCTTGTCCCTAAAGAAACTTTCTATGGTCTGCAGCTTTCTCTGCTCATTTTGCCCACCTTTTTCTTGATTTTAAACTCATTCTTAAACTGGGGCACTGCTTCCAGGATGCACTGTCCCAAGCTTCAGAGGGTCCAAGGTGATACAATTTAAGGAGAGGCAGGTTCTTTCCTCACCTGGCCTGTGCTCTGGTTTGTAAATAGCCCCAATCCTACTTGCTATTCAACCAGGCAACAAAATTTTGTTTACTGTGGTTGATAGCTCTAGTGAGCCTGTGCTCTGGTCTGGGCAGCCAGCCTCCACAGTTAAGATTACTA
The DNA here is from genome assembly GCF_019393635.1 of Dromiciops gliroides. Lineage (NCBI taxonomy): Eukaryota > Metazoa > Chordata > Mammalia > Microbiotheria > Microbiotheriidae > Dromiciops > Dromiciops gliroides. Next base: position 183,742,306 of record NC_057863.1, on the reverse strand, counting down.
ATTACTAATTTTCAAAGTGCCACTTCATATATTCTTTGTCTATGAGGACATGAATAAATAATTCCCAAGCTCTAGTTCTCCCATTTACTAGATGTTTGACCTGGAAAAAATGATTATTTGATATGGTGGAAAGAACATTGGGTTGGGTGGGATGGAAACTGGGCTCAAATATTGCCTATATGGCCATGGTCAAATTGTTTAATCTCTTTGGGCCTCAATTTCATCACCTGTGAAATGAAGGGTTTGAGAAGACTAGTAAGGTCCCTTTCTAATCTACGTCCACAATTTAGAATATATCTGAGGTTCAATAGAACATCTTTAACATCAAAATGACAATGTTGACAAAATATGTCATGAGATTACTGTGAGGAAAACACTTTGCAAATTGAAAAGAGGCATATAAAGGATTTCTTTCATTTAATTTTCATAAATTTGTATTTAATTCATTTATTTTAAACCTTTCTCCTTTCCCTCTCCCAAACATTGAGAAGATAAGCAATATGACATTATACACGTGAAGTCTTTCAAAACATATTTCCATATTAGCCATGTTGCAAAGACAAAACAAAACAACAAAAACAGGAAACAAAAAGAAAGTGAAAAAGTATGTTTTAATCACACTCAGAGTTTTCCAGTTCACTCTGGAGTAGATGGCATTTTTCTTCATGGTTCCTTTGGAATTCTCTTGGATCATTCTCTTAATCAGAGTAGTAGGGGTGGAACCAAGATTGTGGAGGAAAGGCAATGATTTCCCTGAGCTCTCCCCAAGACCCCTCCAAATAACTTCAAATGATACCATAAGAAAATTCCTGGAGCAGTAGAACACACCAAAAGACAGGGTGAAATCATTTTCCAGCCAAAGACAACTTAGAAGATGGGCATGAAAGGTCTGTTGTAGGGTGGTAAGAGTGGAGTGCAGCCCAGAGCAGACCCAGTCCTAGCCAGAGCAAACCAGGAGCAGGCCTTGGGAGCCTTTGTATCAGCAGAGGCAGCAACTGCTTATAGAACTCAGCTCACAGATGGTAAGGAGGTCAAACAACTGGCCAGAAGGAGATTACAGCAATCTCTTTGCCAGCACTGAGGCAGGACCCTGTTGTTTTGCCCACAGTCCAGGTCACAGTCTTGGGTGGAGGTCCCAGGTTGGGGAAGAGCATAAGCACACTAGAGCTTATGGCCACAATAGTATGAGATTCAGTTCATGGTTCCAGGGTAGAAAAACAGACTTGTGTTTGCTTGCAGACCAAAGCACAGACCAGAAGAGTAGGAAACACACCTCTCTTTAAATCATATCACCTTGGAAAAACAAAGAACAGACAAATTCCTAGAAGTATCTCTGAAAACAGATGAACAAACCTCCTAAAGCTTGGGACAGTGCACCTTCCACTCTGGAAGCAGTGCCCCACTTTAACAAAGAGTTAAAAGTCAAGTGAAAACTCAAGGCTGGGAAAATGAGCAAACTGAAAAAAAAATGCTGACCATAGAACATTTCTATGGTGGCAAGGAAGATCAAAATATACCCTCAGAAAGATATACTAAAGTGAAAGCTCCTACATCCAAAGCTTCCAAGAAAAATATGAATTCTCAGGCCATATAAGTGCTCAAAAAGGACTTTGAAAATAAAGTAATAGGAGGGAAAAAATGGAAAGAGAAATGAGTGTGATGCAAGAAAACCATGAAAAAAAGTCAACAGTCTGGGCCGAATAGTACAAAAGGTACCAAGAGGTACAAAAAGCCAGTGAAGAAAAGAATACCTTGAAAAAACTAATTGGCCAAATGGAAAAGGAGGTACAAAAGCTCTACGAAGAAAATAACTCCTTAAGAATTAGGATTGAGCAAATGGAAGTTAATGACTTCATGAGAAATTAAGAAACAATAAAGCAAAACCAGAAGTATGAAAATTTAGAAGGCAATGTGAAATTTCTTCTTGGAAAAAGCAAATGACTTGGAAAATAGATCCAGGAGAGATAATTTGAAAATCACTGGACTACCTGAAAACCATGATCAAAATAAGAGCTTAGACATCATCTTCCGAGGAATTGCCATGGGAAATTGCCCTGATATTCTAGAGGCAGAAGATAAAATAGAAATTGAAACCTCTAGAGAGAAATCCCAAAAGGAAAAATTCCAAGAATATTATAGCCAAATTCCAGAGATCCCAGCTCAATGAGAAAATATTGCAAGCAACTAGAAAAAAGGAATTCAAATACTGTGGAACTACAGTCAGGATAACACAATATCTAGAAGTTTCTGCATTAAAGGACTGGAGGGCATGAAAAATGATATTCTTAAGGGTAAAGGAACTGGGATTACAACCAAAAATCATCTACCCAGAAAAACTGTGTATAATATTTCAGGGGGGGAAATGGGACTTTGATGAAAAAGAGGACTTTCAGGTAATCATGATGAAAAGACCTGAAATGAATAGAAATTTTGACTTTCAAATATAAGACCCTAGAGAAGCACAAAAAGGTAAACAGGAAAAAAGTACTCGTGGAGGATATTAAAAAGGTTAAAGTGTTTACATTCCAATATGGGAAGATAATACTTCTAACTCATAAGGACTTTTGCAGTATTAGGGTAGCTCAAAGGAATATACTTAGAGGGCGCAGGTATGAATTGAATATGAAGAGATGATATCTGTAAATCATTTATTTTTTGCTTATCCTTGTTTTTTTGTGGGGCAGGCAGGGTAGGGCAGCTTATGTCTGGGGTCAGATTTGGCCTCGGGGCCTCCTGGGTCCAGGGCTGGTGCTTTGTCCACTGTGTCACCTAGCTGACCCATGATGACATCTTCAAAATAAAGTTAAGGGGTAAGAGGAATGCACTGGAAGAAAAGGAAAGTGAGAGGTGGAATGTGGTAAAGTAGCTCACATAAAAGAAATAAGAAAAAGTTTATCTTATGGAGGGAAGGAGCGAGGGAGAGAGTGAGCCTTACTCTCATCAGGATTGGCTCAAAGAGGGAATGACATACACACTCAAGTTGGCATAGTAATATATTTTGCCATGAGGGAAAGTGGGAGGGGAAGGGGATAATGGGGAGAAGAAAGGAAGGGAGGGCAGATTGGGGGAGGGGTCAGTAAAAAGCAAGTAAAGTAAAAACAATTTTGAGAAAAGATAGGATGAAAGAAGATAGAAAATTGAATAAATATTAAGGGGAGGGAATAGGATGAAGGGCAATAGTAATCGTGAAAGAAATGATGATCAGGATGCTATCAGATAGACATATGAAAAATGCAAATCGTCAACAGAGAAAGAACTGATGGTATCTGAATACAGATTGAAGAATAATTTTTTGTTCCTCTTTCTAAAGTTATTTTGTCTGTTTTCTTTCACAACCTGAGCAATATGAAGATGTTTTACATGACTGCACATATATGACTTATACTCACAATTGCTTGATTTCCTAGGGAGAGTTGAGGAGGGAGGAAGGAAGAAAATTTGGAACCCAAAGTTTTAAAAAATCAATGTGAAAAAAAATTTTTTACATGTAACTTGGGAAAAATTATAAATAAATAAATTTTAAAAAGAAAAGAAATGAGGAGCAGAATGCTCTCAGAAAAACCTGGGTTTATATGAGCTGATGCAAAGTGAAATGTACTGTGTACAAAGTAACAGAAATATTGTCAGATGATCATCTCTGAGTAACATAGTTATTCTCAATAATACAATGATTCAAGAAAACTATGAAGGACTTATGATAAAAAAAAATGCTATCTGACTTCCAATGCCAATTTAGCAGAGTGATGATGGAACCCTCTATGGGCCTCCCAAATTTCCCCTTGAAACATCTAGAAGGGAAGCTTACTCTACAAAGAAAGCAAGAAGCTAAGCCCTGAAGCCCAGTGAAAGCCAGCAGTAAGACCCAGAGCTGCAGCACAAAAACTTGGGATAATGCAGGATTATAGCCCAACTCTCACATAAAAACATCAACTCACAAAAATGAATAAAAGTGAGCAAAAAATAACAAAAAAAAAAACCCTCGCCTATAGAAAGTTACTATGGTGATACAGAGGATCAACACATAAACAAAGAGGGCAACAGTGCCAAATGGCTACAGGTGAAGCTTCAAAGAAAATTGTAATTTGGTTTCAAAAATAAAAATAATTCCTGGAAGAGCTTTAAAATGATTTTTAAAAGCAAACTAGAGAAGTAGAGGAAAAATTAGGAAAAGAAATGACAGTAATGCAAGAGAATCATGAAAAAAAGAGTCAATGTCATGGGGGAAAGATATACAAAAATTCACTAAGGAAAATAACTACCTCAAAAACAAAATTAGCCAAATGAAAAAGGAAGAACACAAAAGATCACTGAAGAAAAAAAATTCCTTAAAAATTAGAACTGAACAGTTGAAAACTAATGACTATGTAAGACATCAAGATAATATAAAATCAAAAAAGTAAAAAAAAATAGAAGAAAAGGTGAAATTTCTCATTGGAAAAACAGGTGATCTAGAAAATAGATCCAGGAGCAACAATATACAAATTATTGGACTACTTGAAAGCTATGATAAAAAAATTGTTTTTTAAAAAGCCTGGATAATATCTTTCAATAAATTATCAAAAAACTGCCCTGATATTATCAATGAAAACTGCCCAGAACTAAAGGACAAAATAGAAATGGAAAGAATACACCAATCTGCCTAAAAGAGATACCAAAATGAAAATTCCCAGGAATATCATAGCCAAATTTTAAAGCTGACAGATCAAGGAGGAAGTATTTCAAGCAGCCTCAATGAAACAATTCAAATATTGTGGGGCTACTGTCAGGATTACATAGGACTTGGCAGCTTCCACAATAAAGAACTGTAGGGCTTGAAATATAATATACCAGAAGTCAAAGGAGTTACATTTACAACCAAGAATCACCTGCCCAGCAAAATTGAATATAATCTTTGTGGGGGGAAAAATGGATAGTTAATGAAATAGAGGACTTTCAAGTATTTCTGATCAAAAGACCAGAGCTGAATTAAAAAACAACAACAAAAAAAAAAAAACCTGACCTCTAAATACATGACTGAAGGGAAACATAAAAAAAGTAAAAAAACAATAAATTCAATAAGATTAAACTATTCGTATGCCTATATGGCAAGATAATATTTGTAATTCAACATTATTACTTAAAAGAGCAATTAGAAGGGATATATGTAGACAGAAGGTGTAGTTATAAGGTGACATTGATAGGGGGATGCTGAAAAAAACATAAGAAAGGAGTGAGAAAGAAATTGCACTAGAATAAGGAGGAGAGAGATCAAATGGGGTAAATTATCCCATATAAAAGAGGTACAATAAAGCTGTGAGAGGGGAAGATGGGGGGTGAGGATGGTGTGCAAAGCTTAGACCTTACTCTCATCAAAACTGGCTCAAAGAGGGAATAACATATACACTCAGTTGGATATAGAAATCTATTTGACCCTATAAGGAAGTAAAAATGAACAGAGGTGATAATAGAAAGGAGAGGAGCTGATAAAAGGGAGAATACCGTGATCAGAAGTAAAACACTTGTGAGGAAGGAAAGAAGGGGTTCAGTGAGAGGGGGGAACAAACCCCCCCAAAAATATCATGGAGGAAAATACACAGTTATCAGAACTATAAATGTGAATGGGATGAACTCACCATTAAAGGGAGGCAGATTGAAGAGATTAAAAACCCAAATTCTACAATATGTTGTTTACAAGAGATACATTTGAAGCACAGAGAGACACACAGAGTAAAGGTAAGGGGTTGAAACAGAATCTATTATGCATCACCTGAAGCAAAGAAAGCAGGCATTACAATCATCTCAGAAAAAGGAAAAACAAAAAATAGATCTAATTAAAAGATATAAAAAAGGAAACTATATCTTGTTGAAAAGGTGCTGTAGACAATGAAGTCATATCAACACTTAAGATATATGTATCAAATAGTATAGTATCTAAATTTCTGAAGGAGAAGTTGAATGAGTTACAGGAGGAAATAGATAATAAAACCATATTAGTGGAGGACCTTAACCTTCTCCCTCAAAGAACTGGATAAATCCAACCAAAAATAAATAATTAAGAAGTTAAAGAAGTTAATAAATTCTGGAAAAGTTAGTTATAAAGCTATCCCTGGAGAAAACCAAATGGGAATAGAAAAGAAAATACCTTTTACTCAGTGGTACATGGCACCTCCACAAAAACTGACCACGTATTAAGACATAAAAAACCTTACAACTAAATGCAGAAAAGCAGAAATAGTAAACACATTCTTTTCAGATCATAATGCAATAAAAATTACATTCAATAATGGACAAGGGAAAGAGATTAAAAATTAATTGGAAATTAAATAATCTCATGCTAAATCAAGTGGATCAAAGAACAACTCATAGAAACAATTGATAATTTCATTAAAGAAAATTACAATAATGAGACAATGTATTAAAATTTATGGGATGCAGCCAAAGCTGTAATTAGGGGGAAAATTATATCTCTAATTGCTTTCATCAATAAAATAGAGAAAAAGATCAATGAACTAAAATAACTAGAAAAGGAACAAATTAAAAATCCCCAATTAAACACCAAATTGGAAATCTCAAAAAGCAAAGGAGAAAGTAATATAGTTGAAAATAAGAAAACCACTGAACTAATAAATAAAACTAGAAGCTAGTTTTATGGGAAAAACGCAATAAAATAGATAAATCAGTGGTTAATTTGATTTTAAAAAGGAAAGAAGAAAACCAAACTACTAATATGAAAAATTAAAGAGGTGAACTCACCACCAATGAAAAGGAAAATAAGACAATTGTTAGGAGTTATTTTGATCATTTATATGCTAATAAATTTGACAATCTAAATGAAATAGAAGAATGTCTACAAAAACATAAATTATCCAAACTAACAGAAGAAATAAAATACTTAAATACCCAATCTTAAAAAATAAATTGAACAAGCCATCAATGAACTTTCTAAGTAAAAATCCCAAGGACCAGATGGATTTACAAGTGAATTCTACCAAATATTTAAAGAATAATTATAAACTAATTGGAAAAATAGGTGAAGGAGTCATACCAAATTCCTTTTAAGACAAAATATGGTGCTGATACTCAAATCGGGAAGAGCCAAAAGAGAAAGAAAATTATAGACCAATTTCCTTAATATTGATGCAACTATGTTAGATAAAATACTATCAAAGAAATTACAGCAGTTTATTTAAGGATTATACACTAGGACCAGGTGGAATTTACGCCAGGAATGCAGAATTGGTTCTGTATTAGGAAAAGTATCAGCATAATTGAACATATCACTAACAAAATCAACAGAAATCATGATTATCTCAATAGATGCAGAAAAAGTCATTGACAAAATACAGTACCCAATCTTAAAAAGAACACTAGAGAGCACAGGAGTAGATGGAATATACTTTAAAATGATAAGTAATATTTATCTAAAACCATTAGCAAGCTTTATCTGTAATTGAGATAAGCTAGAAGCCTTCTCAGTATAATCAGGGGTGAAGCAAGGATGCCCATTATCACCTCTGTTATTTAATATTGTACTAGAAATGTTAGCTATAGCAATAAGAAAAGAAAAAGAAACTAAAGGAATTAGAATAGGTAATGAGGAAACAAAACTATCACTCTTTGCAGATGATATGATGTTATAATTAGAAAATTCTAGAGAATCAAACTAAAAAACTATTGAATTTATTAACAACTTTAGCAAAATTAGAGGATACAAAAACCCACAGAAATCATCAGCATTTCTATATATTACCAACAAAGTTCAGCAGCAAGAGATAAAAAGAGAAATTCCATTTAAAATAACTGCAGATGATATAAAATACATGGGAGTCTACATGCCAAGAGAAATCCAGGAAATAAATGAACACAGGTATAAAACACTTCTCACAGAAATTGGAAAAATATTAATTACTTATGGGTAGGCTGAGCCAATACAATAAAAATGACAATCCTACCTAAATTAATATATTTATTTAATGCCATACCAATGAAAATATGAGTCTCATCCATACTCATTTCTCAAAGATATAAAGAACTTAATTGAATTTATAAAAATACATTCCCCAATTGATAAATGGTCAAAGGCTTTGAAAAGTCAGTTTTCAGACAAAGAAATCAGGGCTATCTCTAGTCATATGAAAAAATACTGTAAGTCACTAATGATCAGACATGCAAAATTTAAACAACTCTGAGGTAACACCTACACTATCAAAATGGCTAATAAAACAAAAAAGGACTATGTTGGATGTTGGAGGGGATGGGGGAAAACTGGGATGCTAATCCACTGTTGGTGGAGTCTGATCCAAGCATTATGGAGAACAATTTGAAACTATGCCTAAAGGGCTATAAAATTGTGCATACCCTATGATCCACTGCTATCCCAAAGACATCCTCCCAAAGAGAAAAAGACCGATTTGTACAAAAATATTTATAGCAGGTTTTGTTTTGTTTTTTTTTTTTTGTGGTGGCTTAAGTTGGAAATCAAAGGAGTGCCCATCAATTGGAGAATGACTAAACAAGCTGTGGTATATTACTGTAATTGAATATTATTGTACTATAAGAAATGACAAGCAGGATAATTTCAGAAAGGCCTGGAAAGACTTATATGAACTAATATATATTGAAGTGAGCAGAACCAGCAGAACATTGTGCACAGTGACAGCAATACTGTTTGATGAAGAACTGCAAATGACTTAAATATTCTTAGCAATACAATGATCCAAGACAATCCCAAAGAACCAATGATGAAGCATATTATCCACCTCCAAAGAAAGAACTGACATTGATTAAACAGACTGAAGCATGCTATTTTTCACTTTTTTTCTTTCATTTTTTCTTTTAATTGAGTCTTCTTATACAAAATGATTAATAAGGTAATGTTTTACATAATTGCACATGCATAATCTGTATCTGATTGCTTACTGCCTTAGGGAGGGGAAAGGTGTGAGACAGAATTTGGAATTCAAAATTTTAAATAAAAATGTTCATTAAAAAATTAAAAATGCTATCCCCAAAGAAAGAACTGATAGTGTCTGAATAGATTGAATTATACTTTCTTTACTTTATTATTCTTTAGGTTTTTTGTCTATGTTTTCTTTCATAACATGACTAATATGGAAGTATTTTGCATGACTACACATGTATAACCTATGTGGAATTGCTTGCTTTTTCAATGTAGGGGTAGGGGGAGAAAGGGAGAGAATTTGTAACTCAAACTTTTGAAAACAAATATTAAAAATTGTTTTTGCATGTAATTAGGGTGAAATAAATTATTAAATGTTTTTTACCTCATTTGTTGTGTAGATCAAATTAGATAATAGTTCTAAGGCAGTTAGGACACTGCCTGGCATATAGCAGAAGTTTGGGCTGGCCTGTCTTCCTCCCTCTCTCTCTTCCTTCCTTCCCTCCTCCCTTCCTTCTTCACTCTAACTGCATAATCTTCAGTAAATCATGTAAATTCTCTGGGTATCAGTTACCTTATCTGCAGAAGAAGACAGCTAGACTAAATAATTTGAACATTCTCTTTCAGCTCCAACAATGTATAATGCCATAACATGTATCTATCTGTGTAGTAGAATATGTGTAGCAGAGATGATTCCTATTTGGAATTAGATAACTCAAAGAAAGCCTGGTTTCTAGGAAAGTACAGAATTATAATTAGAGACCACTAGCAAGTGGAAACAAGGTAGGTAGACCTCATAGATCACTGGATATTACCTTGTGGACCAAAGTCTATTGATTCCTATATACTCATGTGTTCCAGCCTTGTGTTTGCTGTCTGTGAAATAAATTAAATTAAGCCCCCATCTCATCCCAATAAGGACAAAGAGCTTAACAACCCACAAAGTACAGGCAGATGCCTAGAGATCAAGGGAAGGATGAACAATGCAGGCAGATCTAATGATATAATTAGATTTCTAATGGTTTGTTTCTAATATGTTTGTTTCTGTCACCCATTAAGCAAGGCTGGGAGAAGTATTGATTAAAGGCAGTTGAGTAGATGCTAGATAAATCAAACTTCAGAATTATATTTCACTCAGGGACCTAAAATTCATGACAAATATCCTATATGCCATAGAAGTCTGCCACCAGGTTTAGGCAAAAGAGCTATCAAAAATGGATTTCCCTTCATACAACTATAGAAGGTAATGGGTATTTTATAGAGTCCTAAAAAGAGTATATTGGGTATGACTGAGTTTTTGCCACTTACAAGTAATATTTATACATATGCAAATGCAATTTGATTCCATTAGAGGAGAAAATAAAAAGATTTGGGAAATTCTTCTCTAATCTCCAGGTTACCAGGCAATGAAGTATTCTTTGAAAGAATAAAATACCTGGTTCAAAAAAGGAAAGGAAAAGATAAGATTATAGGGAAATTTTTACCTATAAAAGTTTGTGTTCAGATGGAGGAATGTGGCACCAAGAAATAATGCAATGAGAACATTAGAATATTTGGAAATAACTATTTGGGACGTGTCTTCTTGTAGAGAGGGAAGACAGATTGTAGTAATCTGTATAGCATGATAAACTTTTAGAGATTCTTCTATATATCTAAGTCATTTTACTTAGAACAAAGACAGACTTACTGGGCAGACTTATCCCTGCCAGGTCAAGAAGATGGTCAGTGAATTCTGTATAATTATAATGTCTATGTTTGGCCCCAAAGAAAAGAAAATGCACCTTCCTCCTCTCATTGTCAAGTTGGGAAGCATTTTTCATCATCACTCTCCTGGAATCATGGTTGATTATGATATTGACCAAGGATCTGATAAAGGCTGGTAAAATCCTATCTGACTACAATCTTGTGAATCTGCTCAAGAAGAGTTTAAAAGGAAAGGAAGGGGAATGATGAAGGAAAAACACCTGTATATCTCTATTATGTGTGGTATTATATAGAGTAGCAGGTATAGTATAGTAAGAAGAATAACAGAAGAGAGAATACAAGAAACAATATTAAAAAGGAAAGTCAGCAATTAAAAATCAGCTCAAATGTGATGGGACATTCTTAAAAACAAAATGTAAAAACAATTGAAGAATGAAAGGGGGTAGGGAAGGATGGGATGTTGTTTAGGGTGTCAAATTTCATTTATATGTTGTTTGGTTTTGCTGAACTGCCTCCCCACCTTATTCTTTGTTAGAAGGAGTTGCTTTCCTGGTAGGAGGCAGGGGCGGGGTACACCTTCAGAAATGAAGCTAACATAAATAAATAACAATTTTGTAGGGGGGAGTAGTTATTAAACAAAGACTAGAGATTTAATAGATTGCTTAGTAATATAGAAATACAAAGAAATTTATTTCAAAAACTCGTGTGAGTGTGTGTGTGTGACTAAAGTGAATACTAATCATTGCACACTTGTAATTCCAGCAAGCCTCTCCTTTTTCTAAACTGGTGTTCCAGTAATAGGCTAAATTAAGTAAACATTTTTCTTTATTTTCTCAATGGAAGCTGTTAGAAACCCGGGAAATTCTACTCACAATAGTCTGGGGATACAGAAGATGGAAATCCCTCTTTGGGTCAAATAATTCTACTGTATTCAAGAACATCTGACAAAGAAGCAAGGAAGATGGAAAACTGTTTCCAAATCATAGAAAGGCATGTATTTGTCTCTTTGGGTGACTTTCAGCAGCGTGGAACTTTTACATTAAGGTGGCAGGTGCCACTGGGGCAGGGGTAAGTGGAAATGATGATAATAAACTATTTTCATGTGTGCAGACATGACCACATGGTGCCTATTGACTAGAGTGTATTTGTTTCCTAAAACTGAACCAATCTGCTTTAGACTTTTAAAATTTTTGTCTGTTTTATTTCTAATTTATATTCAGATATTGATACTATGTATAAAATATGTTATTCACTGACAAAATTGAAAAACATGTTCACAGCACACATATAATAGCTAATAAAATTTCAGGTTTTATACCTGTCAGAAGCTTGAAAAATACAGTCAGGTTAATTTAAAGGAATTTGTGGGTAAAAATGTAAGATGATGGGCAGGTAACCTTTTAAGAGAATACATATTGCCTGCCACCTGCACTAGGTTCTCACTCACCTCCCACCCACCCCTTAAAAACAACTCACATGGCTTTCCCTTTGTGTTTCTGCATTCGAAGGAGAAATGTCATGAGAGGTGTTGAAGGTGTCTGCCTTTTGAGGGGGAGGGGGGTCTTACCTGTAACATGCCAAAATCAGGTATATATCTAAATCCCTAGAATATATAGAACACTTCATAAATGACATAGAAAGTCAGAGAATGGAGAGTTTGCTGTATCCTGAGTAGGGGAGGGGAGAAGCCCTCTTAAGTTTGTTTGTACTGGGTTTGGTTTCTAAGGACTTCAGTGATTCTCTGAATTTGTTTAACTAAAATGTCAAAATAAAAAAAAAGCATTAAGGACCAATATCTCAGGTAAAGACTAAACAATAAGCACAGTGAAGGAAAAACTAGAAGCAGGGAAGTATTTAACTGAGTTTCTGCTTACACTTCAATTTTCAAAGCCAAAAGGTTGAAAAAAATTAATTTTGACTATTTATAAACAAAATCATGGTTGGATGCCTACTATTGGTTTTTATCTTATGTCTTGTACTTCATATTGGAGAGCCAGGCTAAGTCAAATATCTTGAAAAAAGATATGGATATACCAGGTCCCTCAATAGGTGTGTGAAAATTTAAAACAAACAAAAAAGGTGAATGAGAAGGTGGGACAAATGCAAACCAAAATCAATTTCATTAACTTGTCAGTCTTCATTCATTGAAATTTGGTTTTTAGTCATAAAACATGTTCCACAAAATAAATAGGGGTTGAAAGGTGCCATCAAGATGAACAAAAATCAGCTAGAGGATTCAACAAATGGACTGGTCAACGTTTTGGTGATCAGTTCAATTTTTCAAAACTTTCCAGCTCTTGCATAATAGTCATTTACTTTAGAAAAGCATATAGAGCATGGCAAGACCTGTTATAAGAGTGGGGAATCTGTTGAAATTAAAATGGAAAGTGTTATATGTTTTGCTTTATTCTAAGTATACAACTAAATCTCATAAAAGTGTCAAACCTAGGTATTAATGGCTTCAGTGGCAGCTAGGTGACAAAGATGATTTTAATTAAGCCCCTATTTTGCTCTAAGCAGTATTCATCAGTTCAGTGTGATTCTTTAGGGATAATTATTATTAGCAATTATTAGTGATATACATTTATATACATCTAGTAATATACATTTAGTCAGTTTTGTCAATTAATATTAATAAGAATAATATGTACTAATTCATATTTGAGATATATCACATAGGGATGATTAGATAAGATATTCTTTCTTATAGTAGGCCTCAAACCTTAAAAGCTAAATTCACTGTTCACTACTTATTTACCAGTTATGAAGTTCACTTGCCTAACCTAAGGAATGTTGATGACCCAACCCATCATGAGTGGGATGTCTTGACATGATATGGAAAGTTCCCTAACTTATTTTTCTACCTGTGGACCACACTCTCTTGCCCAATATGAGTAGGGGCTGGCTGATTTTATGACCACTTAGCAGAGATGGGACTCTGGCTTTGCACATCCTGTGAACACATGTGCTGATACATCATTTTCTGGGCCTCCTGAAGAGTCAAAATCAAGGTCCATCAACCAATGAGACCCAGCATTTTACTTTGCCTCTCCTGAGTATCTGGATATCAAGATCTATAAAAGTAAGGACCTGAGGACCAGGAAGCATCTCAGATCATGAGGAAGATTTGAGGTACACTTCATTAGAGATCATGAACCCTTTAATAAAGTGCTATCGGCAGAGGCCTGTGTTTTTTCTTGCAGATCAGACAATTTTGACATAAGAGATGTTACCCAGTTACTCTATTTAAGAAAACTTTAAAAAGAAAGAATTTAACCTTTTGTTGTTTTTTTTTACACTGCACACTTGAATACAATGATAGTCAAAGTTTTTACATTAAATCTCAGGATAGCACTCAGTAAAGTTATAGAGCAACATTCAAGTTAACCAGTTTCCCACAGACTTCAGCCAAAGCTACAACCAAGGAGCAACACAAAAGTTTTCTGGATATCAGTATAAATATACCCTAATAAATTTACATACAATCATATTATCATTTTTATAATGGTGTATTGTGGCAAAACATGACTTTCCTGTGTACATTTTTTTTTTTAGTGAGGCAATTGGGGTTAAGTGACTTGCCCAGGGTCATACAGCTAGTAAGTGTTAAGTGTCTGAGGCCGGATTTGAACTCAGGTACTCCTGACTCCAGGACCGGTGCTCTATCCACTGCGCCATCTATCTGCCCCCTGTGTACATTATTTTAAAAATCAGTATCACAAGTACAAGATGAGAAAAAAATATAGTTTCAAAAAAGTTCATAGGAATACTTGAGCTACTAGTAGATTGTAAGCTATATATGAGGCTGCAGTCTAACATGGAAACCAAAACAGTAAAGGGGATTTGGGACTACACTGAGAGACACACTATCCAGAAACAGGGAAGTAGTAGTTGCATTGTTTTCTTTGGAGTTATCAGACTACATTTGGAACAATGTGTTTAGTAATGGGTGACATATTTCAAGAAGTAGAACATCCAAAAAAGGATGAGCAGGATGGGAAAGGGCCTTGCACTTATTTATGCCTTATAAGGATCAATTGAAGGAGAATTGGGAATGTTTATCCTGGACAGGAAAAGACTTAGAAGAGACAAGTGAGCTGTCTTCAAGTGTCTGAAGGGCTGTCCTGTGGAAGACCAACTGAGGTTGTTTTCCTTGAGGACAGAACTAGACCAATTGTTAGAAGCTGGAGAAAGGCAGACAGTGCTTAAAATAAGGAAGAACGTCCTCATGATTAGCAGTATCAAAAAGCGGAATGAATTCCTCCAGAATGTTGTGAGTTCACCAACACTAGAGGTCTTCAAGCAAAGGCCAGACTGGATAACCACTTGTAGAATATGTTGTTTTCCTATTCAGGAGAAGAAAGGACTATAGGGCTTCTAAAGTCCTTTTTCATCTCTGACATTCTGTGACCACCTGCCACCTGCTCAGCAAATCTACACTTTTATAAAAATGCTGGTATTCTTGCTCAAGATTATAATGCAAGCCCAGAAAAAGTTGCACAACAACAGTATCCTTTGTGGACATAATAAAAGTCCAACAAGTTGCAGTATTTCCTTTGTATTTTAACAAGGATTCCCTTTTATAAAGGTTCTCAGCTAAATCTACTTCTTGTAGACAGAATGTTGGCAGTATAATGCTCTGAAGTAGACTCCTGTGAGACACAGGGTACTGAGAAAGAGCAGAAGAGGTATTTACACCCAGCCAACATTAAATGAAGAGGAATTTCTCTAGACTGAACAAAGTAGGAATAAATCCTTTTCACCATTAAATACATCTCTCCTGGTGCCATCAAGAGCAGGCAGACCAAAACATGCCCTGCTGTGCAAAGGCTGAGTGTCTATATGGGTGTGGTAGGGCATTGGGTGTTTGAGGTAGGGAAGAAATGTGGAGGGTAAAAACAGCACTTAGGGTACTAGAGAAAACATCCCTAAATGTGAATCAGACATTTCAATTCTAGTTCAGTCTTGTGCTTATACTCTTATCGTTCTCCCCACAATGTCTTCCCTGCTCTTCTTCATCCTTGGGGAATATTATTTCAACTTAAGGACATGTTATGTTCTACATGCTACAAACTAGTTCTGTGTTAAGTATACTAATATAAGTGGCAAAAGGGCTAAAAGATAGAGTTAGTGGCTGTTTCATCCAAGAAAATACATTTTCTTCCTTTCCTTTGTTTTCTCTAGCTGGTGTAAACACTGTATTTAAAGTCATGAAAATATTTTGGAAGCTAGCAATACACTTCTTTTTCTCAGCATGATCTTGATTTCAGGGTTTAATTCTTACACTGAGAAGAGAGACATATAGAGTGCCTTCCCCCCGAAAAAAGACTTGTGTGTTATCCTGTAGTTATCACAGAGAAATGACTCCCTTGGAAGAAGTTTGATCATGTATGTGTGTGTGTGTGAATATTATAAATTATTAGTGGTTTTGTTGTTATTGTTCAGTCTTTTTTCAGACAAATCTGATTCTCCACGATCCCATTTGGGGTTTTCTTGGCAAAGATACTGTCATAGCATTCATTTCCTTCTCCAACTCATTTTACAGAAAAAGAAACTGAGGCAAGCAGGGTCAACTTCCCCAGGGTCACAGAGGTAGTATATGTTTGTGGTTGGATTGAACTCAATGAAAATCAGTCTTCCTGACTCCAGGCCTGGTGCTCTATCCACTGTACCACCTAGCTGCCCATACAGATACACATATGCACATGCACAGGTGTGTGTATGTTTATGTATACGTATGTATATATAATATAGGTATATATGTCTTAATTGTGAAACTATTACTATGCAATTGTGATAACACATTAAAAATCTTTACATTGCCTTTTACTTGTGTATATTTTGCTCATTTTATTTCTGCTCCTGGCAAAATTTCAATGAAGGATTTCTTTGATCTATAAACATATGTAGTAGTGTTATTATAGTCACTTTGAGACAGCATTGATTACAGTGCATATGATGTAGAAAGACTACTACATTTGGAGCCAAATGACCTGGATTCAAAATCAACTGTGACCTTAAGCAAATCATTTAAGTTCTCTGAGCTTGAGTTTCCTCATCTGCAAAATGAGGGGTTAGAGTAGGTGACATATAAATTCTCTCCTAGCTCTAAATCTGGAATCCTGTAATCTCCATATTGCTTCCTGATAAAGGAAAATGTCTGAACACTATCATGGTAGCCCTGAAATTAATAATTCTGAGGCAGCTAAGTGGCGCAGTGGATAAAGTACCGGCTTTGGATTCAGGAGGACCTGAATTCAAATGCAGTCTCAGACACTTGACACTTACTAGCTGTGACCCTGGGCAAGTCACTTAACCCTCACTGCCCCACAAAAAAGAAATAAAAAAGAAATTAATAATTCTAAGATTATTTAAAAATCTGTAATATATGTGATTAAGATATGTCTCTAGAAATCTATTAGCATATGATGTGGCAGATATTGGACCCGGAATTAGACAAAACATGGATTTAACTCCTTCCTCTGACACTTATCAACAGTATGTCTAATCACTTTATATCCTCCTTCTCCTCCTGTACAAAAATGGGGATAATGATGTCTGTAGTACTTACTTCATCAGTTTATTTTGAAATTCAAATGAAATGTACACAGTGTTGAGCAAAGCTGAAAGAGCAATCTGGATGTCATCTGTGGTTGTTACTATTATTCATTTCATTGGAAAAACACCCAAATAAAGGTTTCTGGCTTTATAAGAATTCAATGTAAAATTTTATAGCTGTGTATATTTATGTAAGATATTATAATTATCATAATAATAGCCAGCATTTATATAATGCTTTAAGGTTTACAAAGCACTTTGCAAATATCTCATTTTATCTTCATAATAACCTTGAAATATACATGCTAAACACACTTCTAACTTCAGTTCTTTTCTAGTATTAATGGCACTATTTTCCTAAATTCTACAATGGAATGAAATCACAGTTTTAAATCAATACATATGAAAAGTATGAATGATGATGAAAATAACAGAACTCCTTAAGTATTCTCTCTCTCTTTCCATATGTGTGTGTACCTGTGTATGTATAAAATCATGAGTAGATTGTAATAGTAGCATGAAGTCATAGAAGCAGAAAGTCCCTATTTTTTTTCTATGTTGAAGATCAGCTTTAAACAGGCCAGGGGTAGAGGGCAGGAATATTATAAAATTGAACAGAGTAAATGGTAACTTTTTAATTACAGAATGTGAAAAGTAAACTTACTCTCTTTAACTATTAAAAATGCATGCTACAATACGAGCATGACTCAATTTCTTCCAATATGAATATTTTAGAAAAGCAAAGAATGTGGCATCAATGCTGGCATTCTCTCAGTCTGGCACTGTGCTTGGCACTTGCTCAATGGACTGACAGACTCCTTTAAGGCCACATTTCGTTAACAGAAGTCTCATCTGTGGACAGTATACTGTGTAAAATCTCAAGATACTCTTTGGAATGAATCATGATTTTTACCAGCATAGTGTTCAAAAATAATGCAGATACGAAGAATACTTAAAGACGTCAGAGGAGAGTCTTGAGAATTAAATGATTATATACATAATAAACACCATTTCATAATTATGTTTCCTGTTAAACTCAACCCTCTTTTAAACTTCCCTATTTCTTCTGAGGGTGCCATGATCTCTCCAGTCATTCAGCTTTACAACCTTGCTTACTCTCTCAGCTCCTCTCTCCCTCATACCAAATCAACTGTTGTCTTCTTCAATTTATCTCCACAATGCCTCCACTCACATGGCTACTACTCTTCTTCCCCCATCTCCTCTCATCTGTAATATTGCAATTTTCTCCCAATTTGTCTCCCTGCCCCAACACTTTTTCAGCCCAAACCATTCTCCCCACAGCTGCCAAAGTGACATTCCTAAGACATGATGACAATTCCCTGCTCAATAAATTCTAGTAGTTCCCTCTTACCTCTAGGATCAATACAGACTCCTCTATTTGGCTTTTAAATCTGACTCTTAAGTTTTTGACACAATCTGACCCTAAGCTTATTGTGTTACTCTCTTCGTGTACACTATGGCCTAATCAAATTGGCTTTCTTTTTATCCCTCATATCTGTTACTGCATTTCATCTGGCACCTCCATTCCATTGCACTGAGGGTTCTCTGTATACTCCTTAGAATATATTCCCTCCTCACCTCTCTTCCTCATCATTTCTAGTTTTCTTCAGCGCTTGTCTCAAGCATTACCTTCTACATGAGACTCTTTCTTACCTTTCCAGCTACTAGTGCCTCACTCACAAAAATGTATTCATTGTGTGTGTATGTATATATGTGTGTATGTAATTATATAAATATATATAGTTATACAGGTTATATATATATAGAGAGAGTTATATGGGTTATATATATATAGTGGTTTGTGTTATCCATCCCAATTGAATATATGCTTATTTTGGATAGGGAACATTTTATTTTTATATGTATATTGTAAGGGGCTAAAATTCCAGCTAGTCTGTCTAAAATATTTAATGAATGGTTGCCAATAAATTAGAAGCTTTGGCAAGAGTTTAGACTTTTAAGCATTTATTAAGGAGAATAAGAATTTGGTGAAGAGAGAGAGAAAGAGGCCTAGATTCATCTATCTATCAAAGGGAGAGCGCATTTAGCTCCACTCTCCATGAGAGTCCAGACGAGAGTGAGAGAGCCAGCCTCGTCCCTTCTTCCTCCCACAAGCAAACATCACTTCCTGACGCCAAAGAAAAGCCACATGGCTTGCCCTCAGACGCCTTCTCTTCATGGCGGAGCTTTCCTACAGTAAGTCTCCAGCAGGTGGCGTCATTCCAATCGTTACAATATCTCAGGATAGTGAGATATATATGTACCTGAGATAGGGCTGACATGTGAGAGATGTTTAAGAAATACTTACTTTGGTTGATTTACTGCTTTAAAGTTAGCAAAATACATTATATACAATCCTTTGAAATCATACCTATCAAGGCAGAAACGATGTAGAAAAGGGGAAAAAAAGAAAAATAGGTAGTTGTAATCTAGAAAAAATAAATAGGCAGCTATTTAGATTCCCCATGTTTCTGAAGATTGCCTCAAAGTAGATACCCAAAAGGCAAAATCTTGACTGTGTTTGCATTATGTGTATTCTGAGTAGCAGTGTGACACAGTGGAGAAGTCAGGAGACTTTAGCACAACCAATTCAAATTGACAAACATTTATTAAGGGCTTCTTGCAAGGTACTGGGAATGCAAAGACAAAAAAGGAGCAGGGAGAATATGGAGGGAAAGAAGGAAGGAAGGAAGGAAGGAAGGAAGGAAGGAAGGAAGGAAGGAAGGAAGGAAGGAAGGAAGGAAGGAAGGAAGGAAGGAAGGAAGAATCCTTTCCCTTAAGAAGCTTACATTTCACTCAGTTTTAGTTCTGGCTCTGCCAACTTACTTCACTTGGCCTCAATGAAGTCTTAGTTTTCCTACCTGTAAGACTACCCTATAGGGCCATCATGAAGATCAAACAAAATCATGTGACAGATTTAAGCCAGTATTTATAGGTTCAGGTATTGGTAAAAATGATTGAATACACAGGACAAAAGCAATGATTAATCAAGGTATTTACTATGCAGTATCGGAGTGGTTCAATGGTCTGGACTAACTGTAAAAAGCAATGAGTGGGGACAGCTAGGTGGCCTTGGATTCAGGAGGACCTGAGTTAAAATCCAACCTCAGAAACTTCACACTTACTAGCTGTGTGACCCTGGGCAAGTCACTTAACCCTCATTGCCCTGCAAAAAAAAAAAAAAAGAGTGTATTTCTTCTGAAGTGACCTATGTCAGTCATAGTCAAAGCAATTTTTTACCCAGTGGCCTATTTTAAAATTACTTTAAAATCCCAACTTAGTGGAAGAAGCCTTCCTTAGTGAAGTAAAACTAACTCTGTTTTTATAATCAGAGGACCGGGGATCCAGTTGCAGTGCTTAACCTGTCTGGACCTCAGCTTCCTCCTTTTTTAAACTATACAACCAACAAGATTCCTCTGAGCTATAAGTCCATGATGCTCGTCTCATTCTTTGAGGTGAGTTGTTTACTCATGTCTTCTGACCTTAAGCCTAGTGTTGTTTTTAACACATCATACAGATATTGTGTATGTATGCATTTGTTTATGTGTGTGTGTGTCTGTGTTTGTATATATAAACATAAACTTATATACACACATAGATATATGCACATGCTGTGTATACAAATATATACAAATGTATATTTACACACACTCAGCATGGTGAAATAAAATAAGCACTGAATTTGAAGTTAGAGGACCTGTATCTGAACGCTGTTTAGGCCAGTCAATACTTTATGACCTTAGACAACTCACTTCACCTCTCTCAGATTCATTTTCTTCATCTCTAAAAGGAAATAGTTGGCCTGGATAACTTTTAAGATCTCTATTTTAGGTCTAAATTTCTGGTCCTATAAATAATGAGTATGTTTGCAGATGGAAAGATAATAGGTACATTTCCACATAAGAAACAGAACTCTAAGTAATATGTTTGTGATAATCTGTTCAGTGTAGTTTAATCTTGTAAATTTGTGTTCCCTTAAAAAGTAACCTTGGGGGCAGCTAGGTGGTGGAGTGGATAAAGCATCAGCCCTGGATTCAGGAGTACTTGAGTTCAAATCCGGCCTCAGACACTTGACACTTACTAGCTGTGTGACCCTTGGCAAGTCACTTAACCCCTGTTGCCCCACAAAAAAAAATAAATAAATAAATAAAAAATAACCTCTTACTATATGTCGGATGCCACAGATGAAACAAAGTTGAATGTGTCTCAATCTTGACTGGGTACTATGTGGGACTTCATCCTGTCAGAATAGTGGGGTTATGATTCTTAACTGTCTTTATGCATTCGTCTGAATCTGTGTCTGTCCCCTTTCATTCAATTCAATCATTTATTAAGTATCTACTCTGCATACAACTTTGTTGTACTATATATGAAGCTGTGCCGCTTAAGCTGTCTGAGGTCCTGTGGACAGCAAACACCAGAAGTTTGAGTTTTTGTCAGGAAAAACTGGGCACTTTCAGTGATACTTTGACTTTCTCACTCTTTTCTAGGGCATATTGGTGTCAGAGGTTTACCAGGCCTAACACAACCGCATGCCATTGATCCTGGTGAATCAGGTCCACTTTTGTGCCAGATAATCCTAGACCTAGTCATCTAGTACCATCTCCTCGATTCCTACCACTACCATAGCATTCTGGGACTCCCTAAGCTCCTAGGAGGTAGTCAGAAGAGAAGTTGTCCTTCACTCCTTACCCTTTCCCTTATTCCCTGATAATAGCACATCAAAATAATCGATGTAAAAAGGTTTACCTTGAAGCATTAGAGGAGAATATGTGAGTGTGGATATAGAGAACAGAAGTTATAATAATTCAATTAAAAAAATCTTACCAAAATACTAATGCTAAAAAAGGGTGAATCAGAGGATACAACTTAATTTGTTTGGACTCCCTCTTGCTTCATTTCCTGCTATTGTGTTATCCTCAAAAATAACAGTAGTTCTGTTACAAATGTGATTGTCTTTAAATGTTCCCATTCAATCCACTGGAATTCTCTTTAGACCCCCGCCCCCCCCCCCCATGCACTATAGTAGGCGTCTGGAGTCCTTAAGTTTTTCCTTCAAATAGGCCCTCAGCCCAGTCATTTGTCCAATTTCTGTATTAAATTCTAGACCTATATCTCTTAATTGTCTTTTAGGCATTTCTGTCTGGATTTCTACTCTGGTACCCGACATTCAATATGCCCAAAATTGAAGTCATGATCTCCCTTGTCAAATCTGTCCCTCCTCTCAGACAAAGTGCAGGCAAAAATAGATCTCATTAAAAGAGATAAGGAAGGAAATTATATCTTGCTTAAACGTACTATAGATAATGAAGTAATATCAATATTGAATATGTATGTGCCAAGTGGTATAGCATCCACGTTCTTAAAGGAGAAGTTAAATGACTTACAAGAAGAATTAGATAGTAATACTATACTAGTGGGGGATCTGAATCTCCCCCTCTCAGAATAAGATAAATCTAGCCAAAAAATAAGAAAGAAGTGAAAGAGGTGAATAGATTACTAGAAAAGTTAGACATGATAGATGTCTGGAGAAAACTGAATGGGGATAGAAAGGAATATACCTTTTTCTCAGCAGTACATGGCCCATTTTCAAAAATTGACCATGTATTAGGGCACAAAAACATCATAGTTAAATGTAGAAAGGCAGAAATAGTAAATGCATCCTTTTCAGATCATGATGCAATAAAAATTACATGTAAGAAAGAGCCAGGGAAAAGTAGAATGAAAATCAATTGGAAACTAAATAATTTCATTCTAAAGAATGAATGGGCCAAACAACAAATCATAGAAACAATCAATAACTATATCCAAGAAAATGACAATAATGAGACAACATACCAAAATCTATGGGATGCAGCCAAAGCAGTACTTAGGGGAAAATTTATAGCTCTAAATGCTTACATGAATAAAAAAGAGAAAGAGGAGATTAATGATTTGGGCATGCAACTTAAAAAGCTACAAAAAGAACAAATTAGAAATCCCCAATTAGACACTAAATTAGAGATCCTGAAAATTAAAGGAGAAATTAATAAGATTGAAAGCAAAAAAACTATAGAATTAATCAATAAAACTAAGAGCTGGTTTTATGAAAAAAACAATAAAATAGATAAAATATTGGTTAATTTGATTTAAAAAAAGAAGAAGAAAACCAAATTACCAGTATCAAAAATGAAAAAGGGGATGTTACCACCAATGAAGTGGAAATTAAATCAATAATTGGGAATTATTTTGCCCAACTGTATGCCAATAAATTTGACAATCTAACTGAAATGGATGAATATTTACAAAAATACAAACTGCCCAGGTTAACTGAAGAAGAAATAAAATACTTAAATAAACCCATATTAGAAAAAGAAATTGAACAAGCCATTAATGAACTCCCTAAGAAAAAATCCCCAGGGCCAGATGGGTTTACGGGTGAATTTTACCAAACATTTAAAGAACAATTAATTCCAATATTATACAAATTATTTGGAAAAACAGGTGAAGAAGGAGTTCTACCAAATTCATTTTATGACACAAATATGGTGATGATACCAAAACCAGGCAAAGCAAAAACAGAGAAAGAAAATTATAGACCAATTTCCCTAATGAATATTGATGCTAAAATCTTAAATAAGATATTAGCAAGGAGATTACAGCAAGTGATCACCAGGATAATACACTATGACCAGATGGGATTTATACCAGGAATGCAGGGCTGGTTCAACATTAGGAAAACTATTAACATAAACAACCACATCAATAAGAAAACCAACCAAAATCATATGATTATCTCAATAGATGCAGAGAAAGCTTTTGACAAAATACAGCACCCATTCCTAATAAAAACACTAGAGAGTTTAGGAATAGGTGGAGCTTTCCTTAGAATAATAAACAGTATCTACCTAAAACCATCAGCAAGTATTATATGCAATGGAGATAAATTAGAGGCCTTCCCAATAAGATCAGGGGTGAAACAGGGATGTCCATTATCACCCCTATTATTTAATATTGTACTAGAAATGTTAGCTTTAGCAATCAGAGAAGAGAAAGGAATTAAAGGAATTAGAATAGGCAAGGAGGAAACAAAACTATCACTCTTTGCAGATGATATGATGGTATACTTAAGGAATCCTCGAGAATCAACTCAAAAATTACTTGAAACAATTAACAAAGTAGCAGGATATAAAATAAATCCACATAAATCATCAGCATTTCTCTACATGACCAACAAAGTCCAGCAGCAAGAGATAGAAAGAGAAATTCCATTGAAAGTAATGGTAGATAATATAAAATACTTGGGAGTCTACTTGCCAAGACAAACCCAGGAACTCTATGCACACAACTACCAAACGCTCTTCACACAAATCAAATCAGATCTAAATAATTGGAAAGATATCAATAGCTCATGGATAGGCAGAGCTAATATAGTAAAAATGACAATACTGCCTAAATTAATTTACTTATTCAGTGCCATACCAATCAGACTACCTAAAAATTATTTTATAGAGCTAGAAAAAATAATAACAAAATTCATCTGGAAAAACAAAAAATCAAGAATATCCAGGGAAATAATGAAAAAAAATTCACAGGAAGGTGGGTTAGCGGTACCAAACCTGGAGCTCTAGTATAAAGTGGCTAAAACATAGAGTGGTAGATCAATGGAATAGGCTAGGCTCAGGAAATGCAGTAGTAAATGACACTAGTAATGTAGTGTTTGATAAACCCAAAGACTCCAGCTTCTGGGATAGGAACTCAGTATTTGACAAAAACTGCTGGGAAAACTGGAAGATAGTATGGCAGAAATTAGGCATAGACCAACATCTTACACCTTATACTAAAATAAGGTCAAAATGGATACACCATTTAGACATAAGAGGTGATACCATAGGTAAATTAGGAGAGAAAGGAATAGTGTACCTATCAGATCTTTGGAAAGGAGAACAGTTTTTGACGAAACAAGAGATAGAGTATATTATAAAATGCAAAGTGGATGATTTTGATTACATTAAATTAAAAAATTTTTGTACAAACAGAAGCAATGCATCCAAAATTAGAAGGGAGGCAGAAAGCTGGGAAACAATTTTTGAGGTCACTACTTCTGATAAAGGCCTCATCTCTAAAATATATAGGGAACTAAATCAAATTTATAAGAACCCATGTCATTCCCCAATTGAGAAATGGTCAAAGGATATGATGAACAGGCAGTTTTCTGATGAAGAAACCAAAGCTATCTATTCCCATATGAAAAAATGTTCTAAATCTCTAATGATTAGAGAGATGCAAATAAAAACAACTCTATCAGATTGGCTAAAATGACAAAAAAGGAAAATAATAAATGTTGGAGAAGCTGTGGGAAAATTGGAACACTAATCCATTGTTGGTGGAGCTGTGAACTGATCCAACCATTCCGGAGAGCAATTTGGAATTATGCCCAAAGGGCGATAAAGCTGTGCATACCCTTTGACCCAACAATACCACTTTTGGGTCTTTTTCCCAAAGAGATCATGGAAGGGGGAAAGGGACCCACATGTACAAAAATATTTATAGCTGATCTTTACGTGGTGGCAAAGAATTGGAAGTTGAGGGGGTGCCCATCAATTGGGGAATGGCTGGACAAGTTGTGGTATATGAATACAATGGAATACTATTGTGCTATAAGAAATGATGAGCAGGAGTTCAGAGAAACCTGGAGGGTCTTGCGTGGGCTGATGATGAGTGAGATGAGCAGAACTAGAAGAACATTGTACACGGTGACATCAACATTGGGTGTTGATCTACTGTGATGAACTATATTCTTCTCACCAATGCAATGGCGCAGAGGAGTTACAGGGAACTAGTGATGGAGGAGGATCTCCAAATCCAGGAAAAAAAAAGAAGAGGAACTGCGGAGTATGGATGCTGAGTGAACCATGCTGTTTCTTTTGTTTTTGATGCTGTTGGTTTTTTTCTATTTTGAGGTTTTCCATCATTGCTCTGATTTTTTTTCTCTTGTAACATGACTAGTGCAGAGATGGGATTAATGTTATTATGTGTGTATATATATATGTATAACCTATATCGGATTACCTGCTGTCTAGGGGAGGGGAGAGGGAGGGGAGGAAGGGAGAAAAATCTGAAATTGTAAAGCTTATGTAAACAAAGGTTGAGAACTATCTTTACATGTAACGGAAAAAAATAATAAAGTACTTTATTAATTAAAAAAACAATAAAAAAGAATATATTTCAAATAAATAAATATATTTAAATACCAAAAAAAAATCTGTCCCTCCTCTATCCTCCAAATTACTCTAGTTCAAAATCAGTGTTTTCTTTCATTCTTCCCTATCTCTCATATCCTACAACCCCATCAGTGACCAAGACCCAATGTTTCTACTCGACAGCATCTCTCTCATCTGTTCTAATATGCCCATTCACACCACTGATGCTCTAGTTCATGCCCTTATTTCTCTTCCCTGAATGACTAACATCCTTCTATCTCATCTCTTCCAGGTTGTCCCCTCTCCAATCCTTTCACATAGCTGACAAAATAATTGATTCTACCATATATTTAGGAGTGGAAGAAACCTTAGAATTTATCAACTCCAACTTCTTCATTCTACAGCTGAGGAAGCTGAGACACAGAGAGGTAAGATGACTTGCCCAGAACTATTCAGCTAGAGAGTCTGAAGTGGAATTGGACCCATTCAAACTAAAGATTTTCCTGAGTTCAAATACTGCACTCTAACCTTCTTAAGACATAGATCTCTCCATATTGCTTCCCTGATCAAAAACCAGCAGTGCTTCCCTATTGTGCTTGGGATAAAATACAAATTCACAACAGATTAGCATCCAAAGTCCTCTATGATATGGCTCCAAAGTACCTTCCTAGCTTTATTTCATGTTGCTAGCATTTATGCGCTTTTGTTTTGGCAAAACGAATTGACTACAAAAGAGAAAATTTTCCCTCTCAGTGTTACAACCTTATCTCCATTTGACACCTTAGATTTGATCTTGGCTAGCATAACCTTTCTTTTTCTGGGAGAGGAGAGGGTAATGTTCTAAGATTTGGTCACTTAAAAAAGTCACTATCTCTGTCCCTTGGATCCATCTCTCTTTTCTATTGTCTAGTACCTTGAGGCAAGTCCTGATAGTTAGATTTTTTTTTTTTTTTAGTGAGGCAATTGGGGTTAAGTGACTTGCCCAGGGTCACACAGCTAGTAAGTGTTAAGTGTCTGAGGCCGAATTTGAACTCAGGTACTCCTGACTCCAGGGCCAGTGCTCTATCCACTGTGCCACCTAGCTGCCCCCTGATAGTTAGATCTTAAAAGTTAATTCAATCCTTGATGGCAAAACCATCTCTTCCAACTATGTCACGTAGTCTAGTCCTGCCGCCTGAGCTTGGATAACTTTACAGCATAGCTCCTCAAATCTAACCGGTTCTCCAGTTCTGAATCTGTGCTCCATGCCTAACTCTTCACTACTGCCCTGGCAAGGCTGACAAGCATATCTGATGGACAAGTGAAACTAGACTTCTTTTCTAAATATACAACTTGAATTAGCAAACAGTAGGTTCTGAGGGAATCTGTCAGAAAGTAAAAATAAGAAGGGAAATTCACAAATTATAATTATAATTATAACTGAATGTTAATGGTGTGTTTATTGTAGTTTTCTTTGTGGTAGCAAAGAACTGAAAAATTCAGGGATCCCCATAAATTGGGGAATGGCTGAACAAGTTGTTGTGTATGGTTGTGATGTTATACTATATATATTTCTATAAGAAATGATGAGCTCAATGATCTTAGAAAGACATGGAAAGACATACAAAATGGTATAAGAGCAAAATGAGCATAACCAAGAGAACCTTGTATATAGTAACAATATTGTCTTAAGAATAATTTTGAGCAACTATGTAATTTTGACTATTACAAATATACAAATTAAAAATAAAGAACATATGAAGAAAGACTGTTTCTGCATCCAGAGTCAGAACTGATAGAGAAGTATGTATAAAATAATTATATATATATATACATACACACACACATATACACACACATGTATATAATGGTAACCATCTCTAGGGTGGAGAGGGGGAAAGGTAAGAAAAAAGAGGAAAAACAAATTTACAAGATAATTATTATATATGTAAAAGGATTAGCAAGTTGTACATAATAGATTTACAGCAAGGATCTTTTTTCATTATATTATAATATGGAAATGTTTGTTTTATTCATAAATTAAAAATTAAATAGCATTTTAAAAAAGGATATAACTGGGGGCAGCTAGGTGGTGCAGTGCATAAAGCACTGGCCCTGGATGTGTGACCCTGGGCAAGTCACTTAACCCTTGTTGCCCTTCACCAGAAAAAAAGTATACAACTGTTTCACCATCTTAGTGTAATATGACACTGCTGTTATTTGGACCCCCCATTCCCAACTTGGATCCTCTAGACTACCTATTGTTAAAAATCTAAAAGCAAACAATGTAAAGGCAAATGACAAAATAAAAGTGTTTCTCATCATAATATACGGATTATAACTCAATTGCTAATTCCTTGGAAGCACTATCACCCAGTGCTAATCCCTTCTAAGCACAGATAGCTTCTGAATGTTGCTCTAAAAATCTCCTATCTTGAATCTCAAACATTCTATCCCTTCATTTATCAGATAGCATTTTTTTTTCAGTCTAATCTCTTCAGATTCAGGTACTACATTTTACCATTGTATTTCATTCTGACAATGACAATAGATTTATTAAAGGCAATAGAGACCTTAATTTCAGCAAATATTTTCTACCATTTTATTTCCCTTAGCAAACAGGCTAATTAATTAATTTCTCATGTGTTTTTGCTTACTCTTTTTCTGAACCATATAGAGGGTCAATTTTGAGTACTATTCTCACTTCAATTAGTTATTCAAGCAATGTTACCCCCAAAGTCAGAATCAAATAAGAATACTTAGTATATAGGAAAAAAAAATTTAGGACATAAATTTTTAGCCATGTACTCGAATGTCCAAGTTACTACAACAAAAGGTCAATAATGTTGTTAGACTCATTATTTGAGAGTGGCCAAATAATGTATAAATAATGAATAAGCTTGCTTCTATCAATTTCTACTCTTAGTTTAATACTTAATTAGATCAATATCTAGCAGCCATTTTCTTATGACAAGCTTCAGACACTAATATTTTAGAATATTGGATAGAACTTAAAGGGAAAGAAGCATAAAACAAAGATCTATTTTTAAAATGAAGGCATTAAGTTTTGTGGATGATGATATCACATTTCATTCACATTAGAAATGATGATGGGGGGGCAGCTGGATGGCGCAGTGGTTAAAGCACCGGCCCTGGATTCAGGAGTACCTGAGTTCAAATCCAGCCTCAGACACTTGACACTTACTAGCTGTGTGACCGTGGGCAAGTCACTTAACCCCCATTGCCTAAAAAAAAAAAAAAAAAGAAATGATGATGGTGATACTAGCTGATGTTTATGTATCAATAAGATTTATCAAAGTACTTTTCTTAAAACAATGCTGTGAAGAAGGCAGTATGTCTATTTTACATGTAAGAAAATTAGGAGTCAGAAGGATTAAATGATAACTAGCTAGCATAACACATCTAGCAGGTACTGAAACTAGGCTGAAAATTAGGCCTTCTGACTCCAAGTTCAGTGCTATTGAGTGTCCTTGGGCCAAAAGAGATAGTTTTTTAAAGTCAGATCATTTTAACCCCTAAACCTTTCAATTCTGGTGGTTAAAAAAAAAAAAGAATTTCCTTTTAAGGCCCAAATATTTGCTATCTGAATTATAATAACCACACTGACAACCAGACACTTCAAAGGAGAAATTACATTTCAGCATTAAACCAACAGCATACAAATAGTAATACATAAATAATTGATGGTGGATAAAAACTGTATGCCAGGCAAATAAATGATATTACTATTTATTTTTCTTATCTATGTGATACTTATTTGCAAAACGCTGAAGAGGAAAATTATGGAATAGGAATGGAATGGAATATCATAGTGAAGTAAGAAATGATTGGTAAGGACTACAGAGAAAAATGGGAAACTTTATGAAGTGATTAGACAGAAACAGAACTAAGAAAATAAAAATAATGTAAGTCAACCGCAACAGTGTAATGTAATGGGTACAACAATGTAAATGAAAAAGTTACTGTAATGATTGGAATGACGCCACCTGCTAGAGACTTACTGTAGAAAAGCTCCACCATGAGGTGAAGGTCTCTGAGGGCAAGACCATGCGTCTTTTCTTTGGCGTCAGGAAGTGACGTTTGCTTGTGAGAGGAAGAAGGGGGAGGCTGGTGCTCTGACTCGCTCTCTTTGGTGTGGACTCTGGCGGAAAGCGGAGCTAGGAATGCTTTCTCCCCATAGTAGATAGATGAATCAGGCCTTTCTCTCTCTCTTTACCAAATTCTTATTCTCCTTAATAAATGCTTAAAAGTCTAACTCTTGCTAAAGAGTTATTGGCTCATTAGATATTTTAGACAATATAGCTAGAATTTTAGCCCTTAACATTACTAAAAGAAAGTTAAACATGAGTAAATGGAAAACCATCTCTTCCTTGAGAAGAGATAAAGATACTTCTTCTCTCATAGCAGAGAGGTATCCACCAGAATAAAATAAATAAATAATCAAATAATGTGATTTATCAGAAATTTTAGTTGTTTTTCTCTATGACAAAATTGAACTGGAGAATGTGGTGGGAAATAAAGACATCCATAAGACATTTAAAAAATACTACAGAGAATGAGAAATATTTATTGTCAGGAGTATCACCTTATAAAATAGTAAAAGGATATTAATAAAGAGCTTGACATGATATCCAGCTAAAACAGATTCTTTACATCATATGTTAACAAAATCGGCAGTAAGATGACAAATAGTAGTGAAAATGAATAGGTCTATCATTTTTAAAGCAATCTATTCTCATCAGATATGACAGTGAAACAAACAAATTTAGATCCATCTTCCCTATACCTAATCACAATGGGGAACATGATAACATGAAGGCCAGAAAAGTTGCTAGAAGTGAACAGGAATGTATGTGAAAAAATTGTATGTATGCTCTAGAAAAGTAAATAATTATAGCTTATATTTACATAACACTTTAAGTCTTTTTCAAACATCATCTCTTTTGATCCTTGTAATAACCCTGTGAAGTAGGTATTACAGGTCTTACAATACCAAGTTTAGAAAGAATCTATTTCAGTTAGTTTTTTGAGCTGATTCTCTAAATATGCTGTCATCTATCTGCAAAGAGTGATAGTTTTGTTTCATCATTGCCTATGTTAATTACTTTAATTTCTTTTTTTACCTCTAATTACTATAGCTATCACTTCTAGAACAATATTTAATAATAGTGGTGATAACAGTGATCCTTGTTCTACCCCAGTCTCATTAGGAGAATTTCTAACTTATCCCTATTACAAATAATGGTTGTTGATGGTTTTAGATAGATACTAATTATCATTTTAAAGAAAGCTTATTTATTCCTATGTTTTCCAGTGTGGTTTTTTTTTAGTAGAAATGAGTATTATATTTTGTGGAAAGCTTTTTTTCTGAATCTATTGAAATAATCATATGATTTTTGCTGTTTTGTTACTGATACGGTAAATTATCAAGTTTTCCTACTATGGAACCAGCCCTGAAATTTTGCTATAAATCCCCCTGATCATATTGTATGATATTTGTGATATACTTTATGGAATTTTATTTTAAAATTTTGTATCCATATTCATGAGACAAATTACTCAACAAATTCCTTTCCCTGTTTTTGCTCTTCTTACGAAGGTTTAGGTATCAGTACCATATTTGTGTCATAAAAGTAATTTTAATTTGGTAGTACTTCTTTGATGATTTTTCCAAATAGTTTATACAGTATTGGGATTGATTATTCTTTAAATGTTTGGTAGAATTCACTTGTAAACACATCTGTCCTTGGAGATTTAAAAAAAATTTTTTTGAGGAGCTCACTTATGGTTTCTTCACTTTCTTTTTCTAAGGTAGCGTTATTTAAGTATTCTATTTCCTCTTCTGTTAATCTGGGCAATTTATGTTTTTGTAAATATTCATCCATTTTGCTTAAATCAATAGATGCATTGGCATATAATTAGGCAAAATAGCTCCTTATTGCCTTAATTTCCTCTTCATTGATGGTGAATTCACCTTTTTCATTTTTTGATAATACTAATTTGGTTTTCTTCTTTTTTTAAATCAAAGTAACCAATGATTTATCTCTTTTATTGGCTTTTTTATTCCTAGTTTTATTTATTAGTTCAACGGTTTTCTTACTTTCAATTTTGTTAATCTCTCCCTTGATGTTCAGGATTTCCATTTTGTTTAATCAGAGATATTTAATCAGAGATTTTTAATTTGTTCTTTTCCTAGTTTTTTTAGTTGAATGCCCAATTAGTTAATCTGTTCTTTCTCTATTTTATTTTTGTATGTGTTTAGCGATATAAATTTTCCCCTAAGTACTGCTTTGGCTGCATCCCATAAATTTTGTAATGTTGTCTCGTTGCCATTCTCTTTAATGAAATTACTGTTTCTATGATTTGTTCTTTGATTCATTCATTCTTTAGGATTAGATTATTGGTTTCCAAATTGTGTTTAATCTATGATTCCATGGCCCTTTACTAAATGTAATTTTTTCTGCATTCTGTTGTTAAGTTTTTAATGCCCTAATATATGATCAATTTTGTGTAGATGCCATGAAACTTTGAGATAAAGATATATTCCTTTCTATCCCCATTCAATTCCCCACCCCACCCCCCCGGTCTCTCATTTAATTTTTCTAAAATTTTATTCATTTAACTTAATTTCCTTCTTATTTTTTTTGGCTAGATTTATTTAGTTCTGAGAAGGAAAGTTGAGGTCCCCCACTAATATAATTTCACTTTCCATTTCCTCCCGTAACTCATTTAATTTTTCCTTTAGGAATTTGGATGCTATACTATTTGGTGCATATTTGTTTAGTATTGATATTATTTCATTGTCTATGGTACTTAAAAATGTAGTTTCCTTGCTTATCTCTTTTAATTTGATCTATTTTTTTGTTTTTGCTTTGTCTGAGATCATGATTGCTACTCCTGCTTTTTTTTTTCTATCAGTTGAAACATCATTGTTTCTGTTCCAGCACATTATGTTTACTTTGAGTGTCTCTCTCTGATTCAAGTCTGTTTCTTGTCAACAATACATTACTGGGGGGGGGGGGGCGGCTAGGTGGTACAGTGGATAAAGCACCAGCCCTGGATTCAGGAGTACCTGACTTCAAATCTGGCCTCAGACACTTGACGCTTACTAGCTGTGTGACCCTGGGCAAGTCACTTAACCCCCGTTGCCCTTAAAAGAAAAAAAAAAGCAATACATTACTGAATTCTGGTTTTTAATCCATGATGTTATCAGCATTCATTGTTTGGGTGAGTTCATCCCATTCACATTCACAGTTATGATTTCTGTATATTCTCCATCATATTTTTTCTCTCTCTCCTTTTACCCACTCCCTCCTCAAAAGTCTGTTTTGCTTTTAAACACCACCTTTCTCTCCTATCAGACCCACTCTTTTATCCCATTCCCTCCACTTTCTCATGGGATAAGATAAATTTATATACCCAATTGAATGTGTATGTTCTTCCCTCTGAGACAATTCTGATGAGAGTAATAAGATGCAAGTGTTATTTGCCATCCCCTTCATCTTCTCCATTGCAAAAGCTCTTCCTCTTACCCCTCTTTTATGTATGATAATTTACCCCATTCTATACCTCCCTTCTCCCATTGCATCCCTCTTTCTCACCCCTCAATTTTATTTTTTTAATCATCCCATTACAGGTGTGAACCTGTGCCCTCTGTTTATGTATACTCCTCCTAACTGTCCCAATAATGATAAAGCTCTTAGGAGCTATAAGTATTACCTTCCCTTGTGGGAATGTGAACAGTTTAACTTTACTGAATCCCTTATGATTTCTCTTTCCTGTTTAGCTTTTTATGCTTCTGTTAAGTCTTATATTTGAAAATCAAATTTTCTGTTCAGCTCCAGTCTTTTCATCAAGAATGCTTGAAAGTTCTCTTTTTCATATGTCAATCCCCCCCCCCTTGAATGATTATACACAGTTTTGTAGACAGGTGATTCTTGGTTGTAATCCTAACCCCTCTGCTTTCTGGAATATTACATTCTAAGCTCTTTGATTCTTTAATGTAGAAATTCCTAAATCTTGCATTATTCTGAATATGGCTCTAAAACATTTTAATTGTTTCTTTCTGGCTGCTTGCAATATCTTCTACTTGACCTGGGAGCTTTGAAATTTGACTATAATATTCCTGGGAGTTTTCCATTTGGGATTTCTTTAAGGAAGTGATTGGTGGATTCTTTCAATTTGTATTTTACCTTCTGGTTCTAAGATATCAGAATAGTTTTGATTTTTTTTTTTTTTTTGCTCATGGATTTCAGGTTGTCTAATAATCCTTAAATTACTTCTCCTTGATATATTTTCCAGGTCAGTTGTTTTTCCAATGAGATATTTCACATTTTCTTCTATTTTTTCATTCTTTGGACTTTGATTGTTTCTTGATATTGCATTGTGTCATTAGCTTCCACATGCCCAATTCTAATTTTTATGGTACTATTTTCTTCATTGAGCTTTTGTATTTTCTTTTCCACTTAGCCAATTCTTCTTTTTAAGGGGTTCTTCTCTTCAATTAATTTTTGTACCTCTTTTACCATTTAGCCAATTCTCTTTTTAAGTTATTTTCTTCAGTATTTTTGCATATGCCTCCTTTAGCAGGATGTTGACTCTGTTTTCATCATTTTCTTGCATCACTTCTTTTTTTTCTAATTTCTTCTCTATCTCTTTTATTTAATTTTTAAAACCTTTTTGAGCTCTTCCATAATTCTTTTTTGGGGCTGTGACCAAGTCACGTTTTTCTTTTGAGCTTTTCAATTAGCTCTTTTTACTTCACTATCTTCTTCTGAGTTTGTGTCTTGATCTTCCCTGTCACCATAGTAACTTTCTTCAATGAAAAAACAGTTGTTGAATTCCTATTCCTAAGTTCCAAGTGCTACACTCATCACTGGGGCATAACAACTAGAGAAAGACAGTTTATGGTCAAGTTCACACTTTTGGAGAAGAACAACATATTAAGAGCTCAGCTGCTGAGTAAATGAAAAGACTTTTAAATATTTTAAGTCCTAAAAGTCTTAAGAATGCACCAGATGGGCATTTGCATGGCTCAGGCAAACATGTTAGATGATCAGTTGGTCAGATGATAGTGGGAAACTGTAGGGCATACAAGCTGGTAAAGTGGCACATATAAGTGGTAAAGTCATAAAGTCCTCAGAAAGCAGTGTCAGGGCAGATGGCAAGGTTTATTTCACAGTCCATCTTACTTGAAGGAAAAGTTGGTGACTCCCATTAACCCAAGTCATATGAGCAGTCAAGCAGTCTGGATTGGTTTCTAGGTGATCTGGGACAAGGGTTGAGCAATTCAGACTTCAGTAGGATCTGAACAGAGATAAAAATATTTGCCTTCCTCTTATCATTAGTACATATGAACAATTTCTACAGTTGTTTATAGTGTGCATTTCTTTTTTGTATTATTAAAAATTGGCACATAGAAAAATTGGGAAACCATTTGAAGAAAATGGCCATGGAATACAGCTCTAAAACAAAGGGAAATAGGTAAAGAGAAAATGATTTAGAGATTATATTATAGGGTTAAACAGTGACACTTTAAATTTCAACATCTGCAAGTACTCAGTCTTTTCACATCTTTCTAGTTGCTTCTCTGGCTAATCTTTTAATTTTTTAAAATTAAATTCTAAATTAAATTTAAAATTAAATTCAGCATAACCTTCAACTTTTGAATGAGCACAAATATAAAGTGTCTTACAAGAAAAATATACAGGGGGCAGCTAGGTGGTGTGGTAGATAAAGCACTGGTCTTGGATTCAGGAGGACCTGAGTTCAAATCTGGCCTCAGATACTTGAAACTTACTAGCTGTGTGACCTGGGCAAGTCACTTAACCCTCACTGCCCCTCAAAAAAAAAAAAAAAAAAAAAGAAAAAAAGACAGAAAAGAAAAAAGAAAAGAAAAATATACAAATTTGGGCTTGAAGGTTGTATATATAAAAGTTACTGAATGGCATAGATAGATGATAGGTATGAGAGAGAGGGAAAGGAACTTGTGCCTTTAGTGGTATGGGGGACTCCCGGTTATGAAAGCTCCCTCTACCATTACAGGTTGCATCTGATACTTCTTAAAGAGCCTAGAACACTAAGAAGTCAAGTGATTTGTCTATGTCACAGAGCTAGTATGAGTCACATGTTGGACTTAAACGAAGGCCTCCCTGGCTTCTAGGCTAGTTCGATAGCTGTTGTACTAGAATGCCTCTCATACATGTATGTATGTATATATGTACATATGCTATTTGCGTTCAGTTCTAGGCACCATCTAAGTTTAATAAGGACATTGATTAGCTATAGAATGTTCAGAGGAGGGTTACCAGATAGATGAAGGACTTCAAGTTCATGTTAAATGAGGATCAGGTGAAGTGAGGGACATTTAGACTAGAAATGAGAAGCATCAGCTGCCTTTAGGCATTAGAAGAGATTTCATGTTAAACAGGTGTTCAGCTGGTTCTATCTGACCCAAAAGGCAGGACAAGGAGCAATTAATGAGTGGAAGATGCAAAGAATTACACTTAGTTAAATACAAGGAAGCATTTCCTAACTGCTAGAAGAGGGAAAAAAGTGGAATGAAGGTATTTGATGTCTACCATTTAAGCAAAGACTGAAAAAGCAGTTGGAGGACAGGGGAGGTATAGTGTAGAAGGCATTTGGAAAGGCTTTGTGGGTTGGACCAGAGAGGTCCCTTCTAAAAGATGATGTGTGATTCTCAATTATTATTTTATGCCCTCACCCATGTCAATGGAGTCAATGCACCCCTTAACAAAGGAATATTACTTATGGAAGAGATAATAAGCATATCCTTAAACTAGAAGATATGCCTGCCCTGGGACACTTCCAAAATCAGAGCTGTTGTTGTATGCTCTAGTAGGAACACTTCTCAGTCATAGTTTGGGCAAAGTGGCCCACTGAGGCCTTTTGTAACTGAAATACTGTGATCCCATGAAGATGGTGTAAAAACTGAGGAAGGAAATTTCTTACCCAAGATATGTCTCAATTGTGACAAAATGGCAGTGGTCTCATTTGTGTAAGAAACCTAGTAAACAATATTGGATGAGACTGGACATTTTAAGTATTTTAGATAAGTACCATTTAGTTGAGAAGCCAAGCCATAAATTTATGTCATGGGGATCATGGATTAAAAGTTGGTTAGTGACATGCCCTTCACAAAATTTGTAATGAATTTTAATCTACAATTTGAAACATATCTTTAAGAGGCCAAATTAAAGCAGTATTAAGGTTTTATTGCATTGAGTTGTTTAAGTCATGTCTGATTCTTCATGGCCACATTTAGGGTTTTCCTGGGAAAGACACTGGAGTTATTTGCCATTTTACTCCAGCTCATTTTACAGACAAGGAACTGAGGCAAAAAGGGCTAAGTGACTTGCCCAGGGTCACACAGCTAGTAAATGTCTGAGGCCAGATTCAACTTCGTGAAGATGAATCTTCTTGATTCCAAGGCCAGTGATTTATTCTCAGTATTAAGTTACTATTTCAGACTAAACAACTGATGCATTATCTTTGGAGAGAAGAGCTCCTGTTATTAACTTGTGAGTTCTGGGAATAATAAAAGGTGACATTGCTTTGTTCTTTTTCTCCTGCAAGAAGCAAAGGTTTAGACATCTTAAAAAAATCTGTTTTCTCATTCTTTCTGTTCTTCCTGCTAGACCCAAGGCAAAAGAAAACAAAAATACTCATTGTAATGGACAATTAAACTTATTAGGAACCTTAGCTTAAAGGTAAGGGATTAAATATGGGAATGGGATAATGGGCCCAATGCATCTAAATAGTATTGCTATAGGTAAAATTGGAATTCAAATCCACCAAAGGTGTATAAAGAAAACCATCCCTCCTGCCACTTCAGCACTAGCCCATCCTCCCTTAGGAAAATAGTTAGCACTCATGAATGTCAGTCAGAATATTTTCCCCACCATTAAAGTAGGAGGCAAAGGGTCTGTTTTGCTTTGGAGGCTGTTGATAATTTGACCTGTAACAGAATCCATATACGACTCGGGTTATCCCAGGTTTTTAGGGATACAGGTCACTGTAGCTGGCTGGGAAGTGTTATTCACACTCAGACACACCTGCCACAAACTGTTACCACTCCTGATGTTTTAACTCTCAGAACTCTAACTCCTTTCTGACAATAAACATGGTTTCCAGAGCATCCAGCAGGAGTTACCTGACCTTTGGGACAGAGGGAGTGGCTAATCCTTCATTTGCTTACTTATTTACTTGCAAAGCATTTATAAGGATGTAGGATTGTGGTGTGCAACAAGAATTTTTCATTTTACTTGGTGTTTTTGCACAAATAGAAATGTGCCTCAGGCAATGGCTGAGAGGCCACTGTGCACAACTAAATGCAAGGGAATGGCAGTCAAGAGGAAGTTTTGTACTGGCAAACAGTTCTATGGATCAAAGAAAGACACACACATCGAGTCAACTTTGGGGGATACTACTTACTGAATACTAACTATTATTTGGACAATGAATTCCTTCTAATCCCCGCATGGTGAGACCTCCTTGATCTTTCTCTTGGCAAAGAGAAAACTGAACATAAGCTGTTGCCCTATTGATGTGCAAAGGATATCTGATATGGCTCTCAAACATCACTTTGTAGTATCCTGGGGCACTAAGATTTGCCCTTTCCAAAACAGAATAAAAATATTTCTAATGCAGAGAGAATATGCAACAGAACCCATAGTGAATCTCCCAGACATTCTTGCAATTTAAATAAGGTAAAACAAGATATAGGCAAGGAAAAAGACCCCTGGCCCGACATGCAATGTTTATAACCTATTTCAAAGGAACGACTGCAATTGTGCTT
Organism: Dromiciops gliroides; assembly: GCF_019393635.1. Lineage (NCBI taxonomy): Eukaryota > Metazoa > Chordata > Mammalia > Microbiotheria > Microbiotheriidae > Dromiciops > Dromiciops gliroides. The sequence continues at coordinate 183,703,146 of NC_057863.1, read as the reverse complement.
ACTTTTCAAGCAAGTTCACTGAACATACACCTTCAAAAGAAGCCCTGGATAAGTTAAAGAAAACTTATTATTGAAACTACAGGACAAATTCAACCATAAAACATGAACTGATTCCCATAAGGCTATCATCAATTTGGAAGTCAGTCCATAATACCATAGATTCCTGGGAGCTGCCCACAGAGATAAAGAGATTTAATGTGTGTTGTTGAGAAGCTCTGAGTATTCCCAGATTTTTTTCCCTAGGCATTCTCACTTGTCAGAAATTATGTCTAAGACAGCAGCATAATAGTAGACATACTAAGCAGATTCAATGAAAATAAGAGTCTAAAGAGTGGAGTTAACCCATTAACCCAGTACTCTTAATATTAGCAAACATGACAATTATAATAGATATGCAACATGATTATTCTAAACCAATAATCCATTAAACATTTTTAAGCACCTATTCCATGTCAGGCATTGTGCTAAATGTTGGGGATATAATTAAGAAAAAGACAGTCCCTGCCCTCAAGGAGCTTACAATCTAACAGAGAGGGAGGTAAAACATACACACACACACACACACACACACACACACACACACACACACACACACACACACACACCAACTAAGAAAGCAGGGGAAAGGGAGAGATCATGGTATACCTGGCATAGAAGCATCTTGTTCCATGGAAAGGAAACTGGACAGAGCATTAGATGCTGAATGGCAAGCGCCAAGAGTCCAATTTCTGCCCTCTATAAAGGAAGGCACTGGGAGGAGTTTAGTACTCTGTCCTCCAGACCTCCAATCAGAGGGGAGAAGAGGTTGAGGGAGGTGCTGTTATCAAGGCTTGAGTTAATAGCATGGTGCTAAGCAACGGAATTATGATGGTCTTGGCAAAAGGAAATAGTCTGGGCTGTTGAGTGCCAAGCCAGCTCGCCTAACCTATATAGACCTGTCTACTTGGTGCAACAAAAGATAGAGTTTGAATATGATCTCACCTTGGAAAACATTAAATGAGATACTGCTGCCATGTGTTCACAAAGAGGAAGGGGTAGAACAAAGAGTAGATCCAATAGCAGTATAGCTGCAAAAAGGCAGTTTACATAAGACCATTTAAATTCATTTAACTGTGTCTTAAACCAACTTAAACTTATTTGCATGAATATGAAGAAATATGAGTCCTTGGTCTCCTAACCTCCAGTAAAAAATGAGTGGTTCCCACTCCCATCTTAGTCTTGTGCATATGCAAAGTGAAAAAGTAGGGCTCATCTAAAATATTCCCAAACAGTCTCACTTAATTTTTCATTAAATTACTGCTTTTTCCAGTCATTTTATAGTTTTGATGAAAAATTCCATTATCAGTAGCTCTTTTTTTTAAGGGAAGCAGGAATTGGGTAGAGATACATTTCCAATGCAGATACCAGCTCCAATTAGCCACTATAAAATATTGGAATGAGGGAAATGCATAGTATTTAGTACAGTACAATGGCTAAGACTCTGATGGATATATTTGAAATACACAGTTATATATAAATACTATTACCACATTGACAATCATCACCATTTCAACACTGCTTTCTTTCAGAGAGGAAATTCCCCTGAATCATAATGAATGACCAGTTTTTCAGAGTTCTTAAAAATTTCCCCTAGTTGAAAGCTGTCCTTATAAGCAAGAGAAACATGAAGAAACATGTGCATGTGAATGTGTTTCACTACCCACCCCTCAAAAATATTAATCAATTATTTTTCTCCCAATTTGTCAAGTTATTCAAGCTAAGTTGGTTTGCTTTGTTATGTTTCCCTTTAAGTTACCAAAGTAACTCTGGCTGGACAGAACTGGCCTAAGTGTCCAGATATTGAGTATATAATTATTTTATAGGCTACTGGTATATTATGTTTTTCCTTCCCTAGACATTTCTTTTCCACATTTTAAGATCTATTCAGAACTGATTAGTGGGCAGAAAGGGGGGAAAAACAGCAGCAGCCAGAAAACACTGCTGAGCCCATTTGCCCTGAAATGGAGTTATTATCACACCAGGTGCTGGTAATGTATGTAGTCCTAATTGTTAGGATTTTATAAAACATTTATGAATCCGGTCCAATGTGCTCTTATAAATCCTCAGTGGACAGCTCCTACCTACTTTACTTACTAATTACTTACCAATTACATTTGTCCCTCAGGTCCAAATGCTTTTCTAGATAAAGGAATATAAAGAGCTTTCACTATGCATGTGGTAATTATATCCCTTAAGTCTAAGAAGTAGATTATAATTATGAAGAAAAATTTGAATTTAGGGACTTCTAAGTGACTTGACAAGTAGCCTAAGAATTCTAACACTGAACACTGTTAGGAATTCTGATATTTCTTGGGGTTCACTGGATAGCCCTCCCAAAGTGATACAAAGTCTAAAATATAAGATAGCCTGCTTAAGAGAGGTCATCTTTGGTTTTTTTTTTTAATTTGAGGAGAGGAGAGATGGGGCTGAACCTGTGATTTTTCTTGGTATAACAAATTCCAGATTAAGAAATGCCTTTTGCCATTGCAGATAGGCACCCGGTTCTGCAATCTTAGAGAGTTTCTTGAGAGAATTGAAAGGTTGGGATCACCCGGGAGGTATGTCTCACAGGCAGAATTTGAACCAAGATATTCCTGACTCCAAGACAGGATCCATCCACTCTGCCAGAGCTGTCTCTCAAACTACCATTAAGTGGGGGAAGGCAGTGGGACAAGATCTTGTTTTAAAATAATTATTTTTATTTGTTTTAAATTACTTTTATTAACTAACACTTAAAAAGCATTTTGCATAGATCTCATTTAATCTTCACAACCCTGTGAACCCGGTGGTATTATTGTTATTTTACAGATGAGGACAATGAATCAAGGAAAGAGACTAAGTGACTTGTCCACTTGGAAGAGGTTACTCACCCAGCTAGTCACTAATTAAGAGTCAGGATTCAAACAGGCCTTTCTGACTCCAAGTCCAGTGCCACAGACATTGTACCACCTAGATGTCTCAAATGGTTATTCAACTTCAAAACAAAACAAAACAGAACAAAACAGAACACCGTTTTTCAGCATCACAGGTATGATCTTAGTTTCTTCCAATGAAATGGGAAACCTGACTCCACTTCCTCTTGCAAATGACCACCTTGAGTTTCAGGCAAATTATCAGTGCAGAATTTCACCTAAAAAAATCTCAGCAGAGTATATGATAAACGTTAAAAGCTGTAGCCAAAGAAGCACTTCACCCTGCAGATACTGTAAATGTCACTGTCTCCATAAGGATATAGAATCTGGACAAGCACATGAAGCATAATCACATATTTTCAAGCCACTTAAATAGAACATGCCCAAGGGCATGTTGTAGAGAAGCCAACATTTTCAGCAGCAGGTAACAGATAGTGTTTCCTTTTCAGGAGACACAGAATCCAAGTGATAGGAATTCTAATAAGGTGTATATGTTTGCTGCCAAGAACACTGTTCTGATGCTGAATGAATACAATGCAATAGATATGATACATATATAGGTTAAAGGCAACTTGACTGATATGAATACAATGGACACAAAACCAAACAATAATCTTTATTAAACACACTACTTGATTTATTTTTTTCAACTTATATTTCTATATCCTAAACTACTGATTTCTACTAATTTTTATAAGCATCTTGCTTTTAATTTTTTCTGGTTCATCTCGTACTTTAGTGTTGAAGGAAGTCAATAAACATTTATTAAGTGCCTACGATGTACCAAGCTTCGTTCTAAGTTCTGAAGATAAAAAGAAAGACAAAAAACAATGGTCTCTATAGTCAAGCAGTTCACAGTCCAGTGGGTGAGGTGATATTCAAACAATTACAAACAGGATATAGAAAGGATAAAGTGGAGATAATTTCAGAGGGAAGACAGTAGCATGAGAGATCAGGAAAGGTTTCTTTAAAAAGGTAGGATTTTAACTGGGACTTGAAGAAATCCAGGGAGGCCAAGAAATAGTAATGAAGAGGGAGAATTCTAGGCACGGGGGAAGAACAGCAAAATGCTCAGAGTGAAGAGATGGAATGTTGGGTGAGAAGAACAGCAATGAGGCCAATATCACTGTATTCCAGAGTACATGGAAGGCAGTAAGGTATAAGAAGAATGCAAAGGTGTAAGGGTTGTGACTAGCATTCTCGTGTCAACTGCTAACCAATTGGGACATTCAAATTCTGAATCCCTGTGGGAATATCCTTCCTGCTGCCCAACATCTCTCAAATTCTTATATGTCCTGACCCAAGCAGTCTTCACATTGTAAGAGCCTCGGGCACCCTAAATGGGTCGCCCCTCCCCCAATGTGACTGCTCTACCTGAACCTGCCTTGGAGGCACGGCATGCCCTGCATGGAGGCCTTGGAGTCCATGCATGCCTAGCATGGGGGCTTTGTGCGCCTGCTGCTTTGAACACCTGCCCTGGGGGCTGCAAACCAATCAGCTTGGTGTGTGGGGGGGGCTTGGCGCCAGGTTCCCAATGAGAGAGGCCTTTTATATACAGGGGAAGTTAGACAGTGGGGAGAGCTGAGAAGGAAGAAAGATGGGGGAGAGACAGTGACTGAGAGTTCACAGCAGGTAAGACACGCAGGGAGATAGGAAGCAGTTGAGTGTGTGTATCGAGGTTTCAGGTCGCATATCTTTCTTTTCTAAATTTATCTCTAAGTTTATTCTTATCAATAAACCCTGGTATTGGTTTAAATTGGAAGGAGGCTTCTTAATCTCCTTTCTTGTTAATCTGGGAGAAGCAGTTGGGAGGACAGGTCCTTATAGCTTGGCCCACACAGGGCTTAATGAAGCTGGGGGAATTTTTAAATGGCCCCACAAACAGCTAGCCAGCTAGATAGCTAGCTAAAATTTTACAACACTGAAATTTTTGTTTAACATTACACTTGTGGGGGCAGCTAGGTGGTACAGTGGATAAAACACCAGCCCTGGATTCAGGAGAACCTGAGTTCAAATCTGGCCTCAGACACTTGACACTTACTAGCTGTGTGACCCTGGGCAAATCACTTAACCCTCACTGCCCTAAAGGAAAAAAACAAACAAACATTACACTTCTATTGGAAATCAAAGGAATGCCCATCAACTGGGAAATGGCTAAATAAACTGTGGTATATGGTTGTGATGGAATATTATTGTGCTCCAAGAAATGACAAACAGGATGATTTCAGAAAGACCTGGAAAGACTTGTATGAACTGATATATAGTGAAGTGAGAAGAACCAGGAGAATGTTGTACACAGTGGAAGCAAGATTGTTTGATGAAGAACTATGAATGACTTGATTATTCTCAGCAATATAATAATCCAAGCCAATCACAAAGGACTAATGATAAAGCATACAATCCACTTTCAAAGAAAGATCTGATATTGATTGAACACAGACTGACGCATGCTATTTTTCACTTTCTTTAATTTTTTCTTTTATTTGAGTTTTCTTGTACAAAATGACTAATATGGTAATATTTTACATAATTCCACATGCATAACCTATATCTAATTACTTATTGCCTCAGGGAGGGGGGATAGGAAGGAGGAAAGGAGGGACAGAATTTGGAACTCAAAACTTTAAATAAAAATGTTCATTATTATTTTTTAAAAAACACTGTGTGCCCCCCAAAATCATACTTCTAAAATAAGACAAAATTATATTGTAGAAATTTGAGTTTTTCTAAAGGTGACAACATTCACCAAATGTTTACATTATGTTTGTAACTTTCATTTCCCTTTTCCTGTCTAATATGTTTTCTCTAATAAGAATACATACTATATCCCATATTTTATTGCTTATCACCTCAGGAAGGTGAGAGGGAAGGAAGGAGGGATAAAATTTGGAACTCAACACTATAAATAAAAATGTTTATTATTTTTTTAAAAAGAATACATACTAGGTTTTTTTTAATATATCTTTTAAAGATACTTAAATTTTAAACTTTGGAATGTAAAATACTATCTCTATAGCACTGTCCACTTAGAAATCATTTCAAAAGTTGAATCTTGCCATAAATCCTCATAAATAATACAGATATCTATACAAAAAATGGAATTCAGATTATAAGATGAAGCTGCATTTTCTTTCAGATTTATATTAAAAATAAACAAGTTAGCATTTTCAAATTGATATCAAAAATTTCTAACCTTATTCTTTATTAAATTATATATATTAAAGAAAATGTAACTTCCCATAAGAAGGGAACTGTTCTAGTTACAAGCTGAAGACATTTTCAAGCCCAGTTGCTGAACTGAATTGAAAGGAAGATTTAAAGCACTCATATAAATGGAAAAACTGAACTTTTACATTATTAACCACTTCAGAGTTATGTTCCATATTGCATTTAAGTTTCTACCATGAACAAGGATCAAACTTTTTGCTTTAATGTATTCCCAAGACTACACACTAGCTAAAACTCTGCATTAATCCCCGAAGTCTATCCTAAAATATTTAGGTAAGCCTTTTGTTAAAATGTTACTAAACCACTACACTCCCCTCCCTTTTTGGTTCTGCATTACAGTTGAAATGACAGAAAAATCTTCAAAGTTAAAAATGTAGTTCTCTTTAAATTACTCATGAATATATGCCATTATTCATGGCCTACACTCACATAACGATGTGATTATTATTTAGAATTTAAATAGTAGTTTGTGTTGGCAAAAAGCCAACCAATTTTCCACTCAGTACTCTTCTGAGAAGTCAAGGCATAGATTACAGTGACTCGCACCAAGTTTAGCAATGGCATGGAAAGTATAACTCAAAAGTTCCCCTAACCCCAAGTTTTCAGACTATTTGTATATGGATTGTGGGACAAATCTGCTCAAAATGGCAACTCCAAAGCAAGAAAGAAAAAATAAGTAAAATTTTGGGAAACAGAAACTTTCTCTAACTGAATTACAATGCCTGTCATGGATTTCTACTATGACCACCTTCATTTATTTTTTTCCTCTCCTGGAACTACAAGTAACAATTGAAAGTCAATATTAATCTAGTGCACTAAAACTGATGTACATTTGCTTTAAAAACATAATGATGTTTGCTAATACAATTACTTTGTCAAAAGAGTCTGTGGGATGAAGATTCAATGTTGCCTTCTGGGGTCCAGGAATCTACAATCCCTGGATTAAATGTGGACTGCTTGACCCAGGAGTGTAAACCAACTTAAAATATAAACAAAACAAGCCCCAAGCCTATTTACCTAATAAACTAATTAAAATGAGAAAGATGAGTATGGCCTAAGCATCTGCAATTTTATGTAAAATGAAGATAATGATAGCACCTACTTCATAAGGTAATGGTTGTTGTGAGTTTTAAGCTAAAACTGCCTTAAGAATTTTGGGACACCCTGTATAAATTTTAGTTACTATTACTTTTGTGTAAGGTAGTTTCTCTTATATGATAATGTTAAAATTCAACTTAGGATCAGTTACAAGTGTCATAAGTCTGTAATGCAAATTGAGATGTATCCTGACTGAATACACTCCCATGGTCTCAAGAATGGTTCAATCAACCTTATCTATTGGTTTCCAAACCACAAATCTAGAATAAATCCCTTAATAAGTTGGATGGTTCCCCTAGGTCGGGGATGGGGGAGAAAATTTATGAGAAGACATGGACAAGAGTTGTAAAGGATGAGAAATCATGGAGGGGCTATGTGGCTCTGTTAGATACAAGTAAATCTATCCTTAGGGGCGATCACTAGATAGCCTTCCATACTCTGATTACACTTATAGCTCATCGCAAAGAACTTTAATTAATAATGATTCTATAACACTGTTATAGTCTCACTTGAAACAGTCCTCTTAGTTCCTTATTCCCTTTCTGTCTTCCTTCCTTGCTAAGTACTGATAGGATTTACCATCATTTCCTGCTGAATATCTCTCTTCTCATTGGCAGCAATCTGTAATATGTAACAGATATAGATATAGATATAGATAATGATATTATACATCATTACACACACACACACATATATACACACACACATCTATGTATGTGGGTATAGATAATACAGTTATCCCTTCCACATTGCAGGGGCTAGAGGCACAGCACCCCCTCGATCTGGGAAATGTGCATAACATTTTTTTGGCCCTCCCTTTGTACCAGGAAAGAAGTCAATTTTTTTCTTTTTCTTTTATGGGGTATTTAAAGTACCTTACTGTAAAATTTGAGTTAAGCATTTGGTCATAGGCTCTGTGTCATCTGCTGGTCTTCCTGTGCCACCTGTAGCTTCCACAAAACTTCCCATTTAATTTCTTATGCCAACCCATATATCAAAACCATGATCGAGGGGGTGCAAGGGATAACTGTAGTATACATAGATGTGTGTATAGATTTAATATACATGCATGTTTGATGTAATAACTTCTAAGATCCATGCTAGCTCCAAATCTATAATCCTATAATTCTGTATTAGTTGTTCTTCCAAATTGGTGTCAAAGAAGTTGGATATACTCTTTTTCAAAAATTATACTCCACCCCCCCCCCATTACAAATAGCCACTGTTAAGGGCCACTGAAACTTCTATTTAATTCATTCCACTGAGGCAAAAGAAATAAATTTTACTCTCTCTACTCCCCAAAGAAGTACCTTAATAAGCAACTCAGAAGTGTCAAACCAATTTTTTTAATTTAAAAAAGTGTCAAACAAATGTTAGCATTACTGATTTTCAAATCAAACACTTAAAATAATGATACAACTGTGTTTCTAGATTTGATGTGCTAAAGCACCAAGTATCCAAATCTAATATAAAGTGGGTAAAACTAATAGGAGGCAGCATCGTTCAGTGGAAATACTTCTGAATTTGGAATTAGAAGCCATAGGTTCAGATTTATGACCTTGGTCAACTTAACTAACTCCTGTGGCCTTCACCTTTGTCATCTGTAAGATTATGGGTACTTATATACTCCAAAATACCTTCCAGCACTAATTCTATCATCTTATGATCATGTCTCTCTTTTGACTTTGCATAAATGAAAATTTTTTAAAAAATTTCCCTAAAATACTTTACATAATTTTGACTTTTTTCTAATCCAGATATGCCATCTTCCCACTCCCAATCATATGGACACCATATAGGAAATGGTTAAGAAGGAAGAAGGAAGAATAGAGAATTAGTTTGGGTATTAAGGTATTAGTTGGAAAGGTACTTACAGACCATCTAATCCAACAAGCAGCAGCATTTATTTTTTAACTTCCACCCATTGTTCTTTCCTCTATGATCAGTTCAGACAAATTTAATCCTAATAGCAATGTGGTGCTATGGAAAGAGTGACAAATTTTCCCATAAACTGGAGTCATGGGTCTTGACTGCCACATCATAGTTCTGCCACTTACTAATGCCATCCTGGGCAAGTCACTTCATCTCAATTTCCTTATATGTAAAATGAGAACATTAGACTATGATTCTATGAATATGACAGTTATCGTGTCCTTCTTAAATCTTATTTTCTCTAAGACCATCACCATTTCCTTCAAACAATGTGACATAGCAATAGGGTATGATCCCAAGGCCTTTCATCATCCTGTTCACCCTTCTTTGGATGCTCTATATTCTAAAATATGGGGATGACGATCAAGATGAAAATAATAATAATTATTATTATTATAAAAAATAAAATAGCTAGCATTTACATAGTGATTTCAGTTTGGCAAAGCACTTTATAAATATTATCTCATTTTATCTTCACAACAACTCTGGAAAATAGGTTCTATCATTATACCTATTTTACAGAAGAATTAATTGAGACCCACAAACTGCGTGATTTGCATCAGGTCCCACAACTATTAAATGTCTCACACAGGATCTGAACTAGGTTCTTCCTGACTCCAGATGCAGCACGCTATCCACTGAACTCCAGATGTGGTCCCAGCCTGGCAGATGACAGTGGAACTACCATCTTCGTAGACATGCATGCTAGGGAGGATGCAGTTCTTCTTGATAATTTCTGCTCACCCTGACTTTTTGCACTCCTGATACTTTCTTACAGAAGTCAGTCTCACTCTAAAATCCTATGATGCAACTTCTTTTTAACCTAGTCAAATATCAGATTTATTTAAATGACACTTTTCTGATAAAGGAACAGATTTATTGTTTCAAACCAAAGGCAACAAATCCTAAACCTCTGGCACAAGTACTCAACCCGGTCCTGAGTAGGAGGGAAAGATCCTCTTGGGAATCTACCTGCAATGGCATTCTGCAAACTTTTTAATATGGTTTAAAGGACCTGAGTATATTTAGCCTGGAGGCAAGAAGCTGACACAATATTTTCTTCAAACATCTGGAGACCTGCCATGAAGAAGAGGGATTACATTTGTTCTTGACCCTGGAGGGCAGAAACAGGTAGCAACAAGTATAAGTTATAGAAAGGCATATTTAGATTTGATGTCAAGAAAATTTCCTTAGAAAAGAAGAAAATATTCACACAATTTAATCTGCATCATTAACATTATCTCCATCAATTTCTTAGACAATTAGACAATCAAGAATAATAAATTACACCCTAACTTGTAGCATTTGCTTGCCTATGCTGGTGCAGTGGATAAAGTATTGGACCTGGAGTTAGGAAGACTCATTTTCTTGAGTTCAAATCCAGTCTCAGACTGAGTGACCCTGGGCAACTCACTTAACCCCGTGCCTCAGTTTCCTCAACTGCAAAAAGAGCTGTGGGAGGAAATGGCCAAACACTTCAGTATCTCTGCCAAGAAAAACCCAAATGGGGGTCATGAAGAGTCACATGTGATTCAATAACAACAAGAAGTCTTTATGTAGAGGTTGAATGAACACTTTGGGGGGATAAGGGGGATCCTTGTTGAGGTAAAGGCTAGACTAAATGGCCTCTGTGGGCTTCTATGGCTCCTTCCAGTTTTTTTTTGTTCTGTTCTGTTTTGTTTTGTTTTGTTTTGTTTTGTTTTGTTTTGTTTTAATGAGTTAATTAGGGTTAAGTGACTTGCCCAGGGTCACAAAGCTACTAAGTGTTAAGTGTCTGAGGCCAGATTTGAACTCAGGTACTCCTGACTCCAGGGTCGGTGCTCTATCCATTGCACCACCTAGCTGCCCCTGCTCCTTCCAGTTTTGAGGATATGTGACTCAGTAATACTGGTGACTATAAATGTTGTTCAGTCATTTTTCAACTGTAGCTGATTCTTTGTCTTCCTAACTTCAGGCCTGGAGCTCTACCCACTGTACCACCTAGCTGCCCTGACTATTAAGTACAAAGGTTTGATTTTCATGTATGTCCATAGGTCCTGTGGAAGCAGTGACATCAGTTACACTTGGCAAATATAGCTGTGTGTAAATTGTGAGCCAGGCATTATGGTAAGCCTTGTAGATAGAGACAAAAATTAAACAGCCCCAGTCATCAAGTAATTTAAGCTTTTCATATTACTGTGAAATCAGTTTTTGGAGTCCTACTTCAAATAGTTAATTATCTGATACATCACACAGCAGCTACTGAATATGATTGTAAAGTGCCCAATGTATAGGCAGTTACATTACTTGATGTGTTCAACAATCCAAGCTCTCTAATTTTTAAGAGTGTAGAATATAGTTAGTAACTACAGACTATAATTTGGTGACTGCAAGGGGAACAAATTGCCCTTTTCAAAATGTAAACGATTAAAAACAACAACAAAAATCCTTTTGTATTCATATGGGCCCTGTGTAATTCTGCATTGCTTTAAAAGTCACCTTCAGAATTGGAGGTACAACATTCCCAGCTCACACACTGAAATAAAACATTTAGCTTGGTTTCTTAGTTCTAATGCCTAATGTCTGAACTGATTACAAGGCGTGACAATTCAGACTCCCACAAATGGCTGTCTGTTTTCTAGGAGAGAGGTTGAGTTAGTTCCAATTTTTGGTCTTATTTAACTGAAACATTTTTAAATGGCTATCCCTTTTTCATCAGAGTGAACAGACATCACAAATAAATGTAGTGGCATTCTTCAGCACTGAATCAATTCCTTTTGAAGTGATGTCTCAGAAACCTCCTGCAGCAGTTCGCTGGGGGGTGAGGGAATTCAAAGCAGTCAAAAATATTCAGTAAGCTACCAAAGCTACTCTGCCTCTCAACAACTTGCAACAGCAATGAATATGCAAAATTTTCAACAGTGATAAATGTGTTGTGGAATGTGATCGATTTTATAAAAATATGTATATATGCACATATATTTATATATTATTTACATTTTAGAGAGATATGCACATGTATATATGCATGCACATATATATGTATTGCACCCTTATGTATACTATTATCTATACATACATGCATAAATTAGGTGAGGTCCTAAATATATCTTAAATACACGCAAACCAAAAATATTTAGTGTGGAATTCAGTCTTGCAAGGGGAGAAGATAAAAGGGGAAAGGAGAATACAGGAGTGAGAAACTTTAAAACCCACCTCTTAAAGGCAATTCTTATCAAGTTACTGACTGAGCTTGCCAACTTCCTTTACTAACACTATTCTAACACGCAAAAGCCTATCCACATTGCAGAAGAGAGGGTTAATTTTAAGTAGACCTTTGAAATGACTTTAGAACCCAGCTTACTCCCACTCTTCACCACCACTCTATTCATACTCAAATGCAACTCCACTGTATTGGCTATGTGCTCTTGGGTAAATTTCTTTATTTCTCTGAATCTCAGCTGTAAAAATGGGGGCTATAGCATTTTGGGTCTGCCCTACCTCACAGGTTAATCTTGAGGATCATCACCAAAAGGCCAGTTACTACATAATTAATTTTATGGCTACTGAAATTCATAACATGGTTTGACTAACACCTGGAGGGATTGCAATCTGACAGTGGAAAATATTAACATAGATTAAAATCACATATGTTTCAGAGTATTTATTAATAATATTAGTCTCTATCCAAAAACAGTTGTATTTAACTAGTGACATACATAGACTATTTAAATGATATTGCCATGTGTTTCCCTGTGCCACTGATCAGTAAAAAAATAATGTGCTTCTTGCTAATATATAACTAATACATGGCAGATCTATGAAAACTACCATCATCATCTTCACTTATAACCATTATAAATGTCATTCATAAAAAGTGTTCAAAAAATCTTAGTGTAGTTTTAAGCTTTAGTAGCTTAAAATAGGGACACTCTGTTAAGTGCTTTCAAGGTTACAAAGTGATTTATCTATACAGTATTTCATTAGAATCTCACAATTAATTGTCTTGTGCCATTAGTACTACTAGTAAAAGTATTTCTCCTTTTACAGACAAAGAAACTAAGGGGTTCAACAACTAGCAAGTGTCAGAACAGAATGTGAAGTCAGATCCTAAATCTAAATCTAGTACTTTTTTTTTTTTAGTGAGGCAATTGGGGTTAAGTGACTTGCCCAGGGTCACACAGCTAGTAAGTGTTAGGTGTCTGAGGCTGGATTTGAACTCAGGTACTCCTGACTCCAGGGCCGGTGCTCTATCCACTGCACCATCTAGCTGCCCCTCTAGTACTCTTTCTACTACAACAGACTGCCTCCAGGAACTTCAAAGTATAGGCTAACATTTGGAGCATACCTATTTTTTTAAAAATCTGATTTGTTAGTTGTCATGGACATAAATCAATCACTTAGTAGCCAGCCTTCTGCCATAAATCCTTTTAACTGTTATCTGAGTTGGTCCTTGGACAACAAAGTGTTTTATTAGGATCATACTCAAAGTCTTGCTCCAATTCTTCACCGAAGTATTAAAGTACTAAACATATTTTTAGTGTTTGGCTGGTACCAGAAAAAATTCCAAATATTACTGTCACTTTGTCAAATATCAATACTCATGCAAGTCTAAGAGATTAACATCCACATTCTTATATATTTAAGTCATTGTTAATTTGGCATGGCATGTTCTGAGTGAATAGCATCCAATTGTTGACAATGAACAGGTCTAGTCAATCAAAATTCATAACAGTGTTCCTTTTGCCAAAATTCAGTAGAAATAGCCAATGAACAGAACTAATACTATATCTGTGGCATGATATTTCTCCTACTCAGACCAAAGTTAAAATATAATTTCTTTCACTCCATGAATGGACAACACATGTTTGTGGTTAGCCCATCAACTATCTTATTAAAACAAATAGAAATTGAAAGCACTGTGTTATCTTCACCCCTGATAGCATGGTGAGTTTCTCAGAAAGAAATGGAACAGTCAGGTAAAATATATGACTTAAATATTGTGGAGATGAAACTACCACTTGAATCAAAAGAGATATTAAATACATATATATTCAAAACTACTATCTGAGGTTATGAGAAATTTGCATTCTTTTTCATGGTTATAGACAGTAAAAGTGGGTCTCAGACATATGTAACTAAGATTTGTACCTAAAAATTATGTTAAATATCTTATTTTAATGATGAAGAAACTGAGGTCCTGAGAGGTTACTCCCAGATCATGATAAACAGCAGATTCAGGATTTAAGCCCACTATTTCTGAATCAATGTTCTTGCTATAAAGGGAAGGTTATGATTTTTTATATTTTAGTGGATGCAGGATTTTTATCACTGCATATTATTTCATCTACCATAATGCAAACATATATCCCTTTTCATCTGAAATTTGTGTCCACATCCCCCCCATTATTTTCTATAAAGGATCTCTTCAATGCAATGGAGGTTGCTTCATTCTGTAAATATTTTATATTTAAAAGTGGTCTCAAGCTATACATAGGGTGTCTCATTCTACATATGTAACTCACTGGCCATTCTCCTCTTCCAGTCATACATGCCTTTTATAATATCCTTTATCTAATTCAGATCATCATTAGTAATGCATCTTCTTCAGTCCATTATGAAATCTTTTCATTTCTCTTAGGGTTATTTATGAAATTAAATTGATTTCTTTAAATTAAACTACTCTAGGTAACAAAGAAAAAATCTATAAGAAATATAAATTAGTTCTATACCATTATAAAAGTAAAGGCTATATAGACTGGCTGAAGTTCCCTCAGAACTACATAGTTTTCCCTTTATTCACATGACTCCTATCTTTTACACCTTTGTTCTTTTAATAATATCCTTCACGTGTGCAGCAAGCCCAGTGACCATGAAGAATATCAAAGAGGTAAATTACTAAAATTAATCAATTTCACCCAATGTGTACTTCTTGACTTCACTTTAAAATATTTCAATGGATGCTAATTCCTGTAATAACCCCTATTATACCAATGCTTTATTTCTAAAACTGTACTTCTTACAACTACAAAATGAAAAACAGAAACAAGGTGAGATGAAACTTAACTTCTTTGAAGATTTTAATTCCACTCTCCAACAATCAGCACCCTCCCCCCCCTTTTTTTTTTGGTCCTTCCACTGAACTATAGAATGTTAGAGTTGAAAAGACTGTTAAAGATAACCTCACTCTCCCAGTGTATCTAATCCATTTCCAAAGCTTCCTGTTTCTACCCTCACAATTGCTCTTGCATATGCCCCCTTCTTTTCATGCACACAGCAATGAACCTCTTTCAGGTCCTCCTTAGTTTTCACCTGGACTACTGAAATAGCTTTCCAATTCTCCAAGCCTCAATTCTTTCACCGACTTGAATCCATTCTGAAATCAGTTACCAAAGAAATATTTCTAAAATATCAGTCTGACCATTCCATCCCCCCTACTTATAAAATCTGTTGTTTAGGATCAAATATAAAATCTTCCATTTGGCACTCACAGCTCTTCATAACCTGCTCCCTTCTCCCCTACCTTTATAGTCTTCTTATACCTAAGGCCCTTTATTATTTATTTGTCATTAATTTTAGATATTGAATATTCTGAGTCTTGAAATATATTGGCAGAACCCAATATAGCTGTGGTGATGGTGTGGGGTTGAGGGTGGACTGAAAAAAATATAATACCCCCCTGTGAAAGAAAAAAAGAAGAATCATAGAAATTTTTGAATAAAATAGAATAAACCAAAATTTTCACACACAAAACTTGCTACAGATAGTATTTTAATACATAATAGGATATTTAGGATGAAAAAAATATTAACATCACCAAATTTTCTTACAGAACACTTATTCATATTAAATGGAACACAATTTGAGAAATATCGATCCCATTAAATTCTTACTTTTATAGTCCAGAAAACTGAAGTATAAGGATTTAAATGACATTCCCTCTTTCAGCTAGTGTCTCACCATCCACTTTGCTTTTCTCTACCATGCTTCCTTTTCCTTTTTCATTCTTTTTTTTTTTTTGGTGGGTTTTTTTTTTTTTGGTAGGGCAATGGGGGTTAAGTGACTTGCCCAGGGTCAAACAGCTAGTAAGTGTCTGAGGCTGAGTTTGAACTCAGGTCCTCCTGAATCCAAGGCTGGTGCCTTATCCGCTGCACCACCTAGCTGCCCCTCCTTTTCCATTCTTAATGCAATCATTTCTCCTCTCTTTGGAAAAAAAAAGGAGGCTGGGGAGCAGTTGATGAGGAGTGGGTAGATATAAATAGAGATTTTTGCTGAAAACTATTTCCATTTCTTTCCCACCCAATCCCACCTCCCAAACCTTGCTGTCAAGGTCTCATCCATACAGCAGTGAAATTATGCTGCTAGATTCATTGCAAAATGGAATAACAGGGCTCAGAAGGGTTTTTGTTTGTTTGTTCTGTTTTGTTTTTACTTTTTTGGGGGGCCATGGTCTCCTAGAGAGCTGCAACATTGTCTTATATTTCTTTTGTATACTCCTTAGCCATGAAGGCAATACAAAATTGGAGTGTCCCAGCTCTTTGTGTTCACCTAGTGGGACAAGGGGAGATATAATGAAAACTATAACATAACTATACTATACAAAATACTATAATACAACATATTATGTGACTTTGAGTTCAGATTCCATCCATTAGAACAGTGAAAACTCCCTCCATAGAAACCCATCTGCAATTCATCTGTTTACTTCTAGTCTTAGACACCTGAAAAACTGAAGTAAGTGCTAAGTAACTTGTCCAGGATAACACAGAGAGAAGTAAGACTGAGCCTAGGACTTTCTTCCTCTCAGGCCAGTCCTCTACCAGATTCACATTTATATGGTACCAGAGGACTCTCCTCACAGCCCTGAAAGACGACTGGTCTTTAAATACGTTGTCTCCATATTACAAAACATTAGTTGCAAAATAAGTGTTACATGAAGTCTTATGGAGAGAAAAGATAGGAGGAGTGTTACCCTTCCCTCCCCTACTCTATGTATAAGTAGACATTTATCTATATTTAGTAGATATTTAATAAGCAAAGTTTTGGCTTTGAAACCTTTCCACATTCTGACCCCACTGCTCCTTCCTGTTAGTTGCCTCTAAATTACAAAGTCCATATGGTTAACTAGCATTGCATAAATTTCAATTAGGCCAGAGGTTCTTAACCTTCTGTCATAAGATTCTTTTGGCAGTCTAGTGAAACCTATTGACCCTTTCTCAAGATAATTTTTTTTAAAAACTCATAATTGAAAGTGCTAAATCTTAGAAGTTAATGAAAATAAAAATGTAAATTTCCCCCCCAAATCAAAGTTCACAGACCCTTTGGTCAATGGACCCAGGCTAAGTAACTTTGACACAGTCTATGCCACAGCATATTCCTTATTCATTCACTTCCCCTGGAGATCTTATATTACCCATAATAGATAATAAATATTTGTACAACTGAACTAAAAGCAACTTATCTTCTAAATCTTAACTAGTTAAGTCAATAAAACACAAGAGAGAGAAATAAAAGTAGTTTAGAAGTAAATACAGACAAACATGTTTGAAGATAACTTATCTTTAAAGATAACATCTTGAATTTATTATATACTTTTTTTAAAGTAAACATAATAGGGAGTCATATTTTGTCTATCCCATTTTTGGAGTTTAAGTTCATAATAAAAAATAAAAATTTTAAAAGAAGCCAATAGAAGTCACTCAATTAAATGAGTTTATCTTGAACTTCATAAATAAACAGTAAAATACAATCACTGGAGTGGGACTTAACCATAGAGATTATCTAATATCACCCTTTCAGTTTATAGATGATGAAACAGAGACCCAGAAAAGTAAAGTGACTTGCCAACTGGGTCAACCAGGACTGGGTCTCTAGTCCCCTGATTCCAAATCAAATGTTGTTTTCATTGTATCACTGCTATCTCTTGTATATGAAAACCTTAAGTCTCTTATGTATTGAAAATATATGTCAACATATATATACACATCCATACACACACATAGACACATAATATAGGAACTTTTGGCAATCAGGACATTAACATTCAATACATTATACAATTAACATTAAATGCTATTTGTTTAACAAAATGTTATATAATATTAATGGTACTTGTGCTATATTAAGTATATTTTCTTTTGCAAGAGCTCCCCCATTCCAGATTTTTTAAATTGTATTTTACAGCACATTTTATAACATACACAAATACATGTGTATTGCCCTTTTCAGACACAATCAAAATGTAATTATCAATTCACAAAATTATAGGACTAGAAAAAAACTTAGAGATCATTTAGTCCAACCCTCTTATTCTTCAGTAAACTGAGATCTAGGGAAGTTAACTGGGTTCATCAATTAAAGAGTGACAGGAGGGACTAGAATTTCAAGCTTTCTGACTGATATTTACTTCAGTATCTCTTTATCTACAGACATATGTAATGGGTGTTGATAAGAATGGAGTGTTTTTTTCTCCCTCAGACGTTATCAATTGTATAAATGCAGGTTTTAATACGTGGTAAAATGCTTATGTATCAGAATAGTAGTCACTGTGTATACACCAAAGGTACTTTTCAGACTTACCTCTAAATAATAAAAGCTATTGAATTATCTAAGACATTTACCCTTTCCCAAATTTAATTTAAAAGCTAAGTCATTTTAGAAACCACAACAATTACCAAATTGTGAAAACTTCCATTTGATAAATTTGTATAATTTGAATGTGGAAAACCAATTGTCTTAAATTTAATAACACATTTCCTCTCAGGCTGAAGCACTTTAGCAGCCCAGTGTGTGAATTATAAACTTCTGAAAGCAGGGCCTTTGGTAATCACAGCATTATAGGATTTTTTCCTCTATAGCATATTTCTGCCTGTTTTTTCCAATATATTTCTAAATGCCCCAAGGGACCACAATTCCAGCAGCTAACTAGGCTCTTCACCAGTCCCATAGCTCAAACCATCAGGAATACTTTCCTGAATTTCATCTTAAATTTTCACTTGAAAATTTCATTTGCTGGGTCCTTGTTATGTTCCTATACTGTACTAAACTAATCATTTCAGGCTAGTTGTGATTACTTGAACACTATGAAATTCACTGGGATTTTCAGGTCCCCGTTATTTGGTTTACTATACTGAGAGGTAGCTGTGGTATAATGGAGGGGACTGCTCAAGTCAGTGAAGCAAATTGCTAAACCTCTTGGTTATTGTTATTCATCTGTATAACTGAAGCAATAAAGTTGCACAATCTACATCATAAAGGAAAGACCTTTTTATAAAGCAAAGTACTTTGTAAGCAAAAAAGAAATAATGAATGATGATAAGATTATGACTATTACTTTCCTCTCACTCCCCATCGTGTTCTCACTTACTTCTAACATTAGCACCAAGGACAGATCCCTAGAGCACTACACTATAGACCATTTCCTTCCAGTCACTATTCTTTGCATTCATCTAGTCACCTAGGTTCAAATTTAGTCTTGGGTTCTTCCTGGCTATGATTTGGGGAAAGGCATTTAACCTTCAGGATCCCAGTTTCCTCATCTGTACTAAGATCGAGCTGGAATCAGTGAGCTCCAAAGGCCCTTCTAACTCAAAATTGCTGATCCTGTACAAGGCTTCTGCCACCCAAATTTTAAAAAATAATAATTATTTTAGATACATTTTGTATTTAGTTATCTGTGTACAAGTAGTTTTTCTCAGGAAGATATTAATTCTCCTTGAGGTCAAGGACTGATTTTATTTCTGCCTTTTTATTCCCATAGCTTGGCATATAGTGTGACCTTAATAAATGCTTGTTGAATGAATTATATAAAATATTTACAGAGCACCCACAATGTACCAGACTTTGTATGAGGTACTAAAGGGGGATGCAACAATGAATAAAACATGTTTCCTTTCCCTCAAACTCCTTACAGGAGAGTAGCCATTTACTTCATCTATTCTCTTAGTTACTGAAATTACTGCACGAGAGATTTCTGTCAGTGTTATAAAGAACTTGGTAGATTATTACTCAAAGTTTAGTAATTCTTTAGTCAGCATAATTGCCCTTTACTGACACTGTCAAAAATGTAATTATCAGTTCACGAAATTATAGGACTAGAAAAAAACCTTAGAGATCATTTAGTCCAACCCTTTTATTCTGCAGTAAACTGAGGCCCAAGGAAGTTAAGTGGATTCACATAATCAATTAGAGTGACAGGTGGGACTAGAAATTCAGGCTTTCTAACTGAATTTTACTTTAGTATTCTCTTTATCACATCCTCCTCTCCCCAACAAGAAATAAATTCAAAGAACCAAATATTTATTAGGTTTGTGTTATGTGCAAGACACTGGTAAATTCAAAGGACATATAGGTAAAAAACAAAACAAAAACAAAGGCCTTCCTTTAGGAAGCATTCCCTCGAGCGCAGGGAGCTTGTTGTCTAATAATCATAGAACTATGATAATCTTCCACTATTAAATCTGTGGGGCAGATATAAAATAGTCAGTGGATTGTAGTGATAATAATAGTGATGATGCAGATGATGATGAAAGCATTTGTAGAGCCCTTTAAAGTATTCAAAGGGCTTTACATATGATTTATCTCATTTGATATTAACAAGAAACCTGTGAACCAGGTGCATAGGATTATTCCCATTATACAGGTGAGGAAATTGAGGCAGACAAAGCATCACAAGTGTGACCCTCTGTGTTTTCACACAGAATAAATAGTATCTAAGGCAGGATTACAACTCTTTTCTTTCTTATTCCAAGTCCAACAATCTATGCACTATGACATCTAAAAAAGACATCATGGGATGAAAGAACAGAATACATCTAGGAGATACAGAAATATGAATGTCTTTTGATTGGCATAATATTTTTATTTTCTGCTTTAGGGTAGTGAGACAATTCATAGATACTAACATTTCAGACCTTTGAACTTTTGAAGTGAAATGATAGTATTTAATAAATGCTGGAATGTGAGTGAGCTAAAACATATTGTATTGTCACTAGCAGCTAGGTGGCACCAACTGCATAGAGTGCTAGGCCTAAAGTCAAGAAGACTCCTCTTCCTGAGTTCAAATCTGACCTCAGACACTTACTAGCTGTGAGACCTTGGACAAGTCACTTAACCCCTTTTGCCTTGGTTTCTCCATTTGCAAAATTAGCTGGAGAAGCAGATGACAAACCACTCAGGTATCTTTACCAAGAAAACCCCAACTGACGTAAAAAATAATCAGACGTGACTGAAACTATTAAACTACAACAATAAAAGATCACTGGTATGCAGCTGACATATCATTTGTATTAAATATTATTTATGTCCTTTCCTTTTAACCCATAAACTCTTCCAGAGAACCAAAGAACCTTTTGACTGGTTTTTCTGGTTTAGGTGAATTTGGGGGCAACCAGGGAATCAAAGATAAGTTTGGGTATGGGGGAAGTTGTGGTGTTTGTGAGTGAACAGAATAAGGGAAATGGGAGGCCAAGGACATTTCAGAAAACAAAAACACACACACAGAGTAGGGCTATTTTCCAGACTTTAGGCCAACACTCAACTCACATTCCAATCCTCAAAGCAACCAAAATAACATAGTGGTGGTGAATGATATAGGAAAGTGATATGGGGAGAATAAAAACTCCAAGATCCTAAGAGATTCTACCTAATTGAAGCACTCATGTTAATAGATTCATAGTGCCTGTTCTAAAGAGAATAAAAGCTTTTCTTCATTCATTAGGCAGTGTGTCACTCAAGAATGACAAACATTCTCTAATATTTTGAGCAATGGGAAGACATTGTAGTTCATCTGATGATTCAGTCCATGACCTCTCCCCCAAGAGGTCCAAAAAGATAGCAAAGATAGGCTGTAATAAATGTCAGTAGAGGATTATGAAATATTTTGTGCAGACAGAATTTCTTTTACTAACCTATACTTGACAACTTCCCCAAAAAGTATTCACTTAGACCAGAGTGTCTTACCTTGGGGTACATGAACTTGAAATCGGTTTTAAATTTTGATAACTATTTCAACATAATTAGTTTTCTTTGTGACATATATTTAATTTTATGCATTTGAAAATGTTATTTGGTGAAGAGGCCACAGGTTTAACCAGACTTACATAGGGACCCAGGACATAAAAGAGGTTAAGATCCCCTAATCCAGACTCTACTTGAAATCTTCCATTGTAGAGGATTGCACCACTTGAAAAGGCAGCTCTAATAGTAAGTCTTCCCTTAGGTCAAACATAAATAAGGCTCTCTTCAATTTCCCTTTATTTTTCTTTTGTTCCTAGTTTGTGCCTAATAGGAACAAACAGAATACCCTTAGTTCTTCTGTCATGTGATGGCCTTTCAAAAATTTGAAGACAGTAATCACACCTCCCTTACCCTCACCACAGCTTTTCTTCCGCAGGATAAATATATCTAATGCCTTTAATCAGGTCTTGTATTGTCTGGTCTCCATTTCCTTCAATATCCTGGTGACCCTCCACATCAATTTCCCTTCTAAATTTGGCTCCCAGAAATGGACACAATGCTGCAGATGTAGTCTTGTCAGGGCCAAGTATAGTGAGACAGTTTGTAACCCCTTTTCTAAATACCAAGTCTCCCAATGCAGCCAAGAAAAGCATTAACTTTTATGGCTTCCATGTGACATCAATGATAAGTTTGAAGCTTGAGGTTCATTAAAATCTCCAGATCTTTAACTTAGAGATTGCCTACCTACAACTTTTATATTTTATACTTGTGAAGTTGGTTTTTTTTAAAAGTTCTTCCTTTTAGGTTTCATATTATTAGACGTGGTCCAGTCTCTGAGCCTGGACGCTAACTCAGTCATCCAATGTGTCTGCTATCCTGCTCAGCTTCTGCTTTTTTGCAAATTTAATTAAGAATACGACCATCTGAGTCACTGATTTAAAAGAAAAGTTTACTACCATTGGGTCACTACAATAGACCTCCTTTCATGTTGACATTAAGGACTACTTTTAAGAGTCATTCAACCAGCTCTAAATCTACCTGTTATCAACATGTAGTTTGCTTTTCTCCACCTTGTCTATAAGGCATTTTGATAAAAGTTTAGCTAAAAATTAGATATACTACATCTACTGAATTTCTCTCATCTACCAGTCTAGTTATTTTGTTTTTTAAAAATGAGGCTAGGCTTTTATGACCTGTTATTGATGAAGCTATTCTGGCCCTTGGTGATCACTGCTTCCCTTCCTAAATGCTCATAAACCATCTCTTTAGAAATGAATTCTAGAATTTTTTCAAAACTAGAAGTCAACTGACCTATAGTCTAGAATACAGAACCCACCAACCTTGTTTTGTTTTGTTTTGTTTTGTTTTGACAATTGGGGGAAGGGAAGGGAAACAAAGGGAATAAGCACTTATATATAAACACCTGTTATGAGCCAGGGATTGTGCTTATTGTTTTTTACCAAGATTATCTCATTTGATTCTTACAACAATCCTGGGAGGTAGATACTATTATCACCCCCTCCTCATTTTGCAGTTGAGGAAACTGAGGCAGAGGTTAAGTGACTTGTCCTAAATCACACAGGTAGTTGTGACTGAGGACAGATTTGAACCCAAGTCTTCTTGACACTAGGCCCTAAACCCTATCTGCTGCACTCTCTTAGAACTGAGACAAAAATCTTCCCTCCTCCAGCCATGCAGACATCTCTCCCACTCTCTATTCCTTTTCAAAGCTCACAGACTGCTAACAATGACATAATTTTAGTTCTTTCTGTGCCCTAGATACCTAGTGACTTGCACTCAATAAGGGCAGCTAGGTACTTACTGCTACTTCCTAACTCATTTCAATTTCCTCTTAAGCATCTTTGTTCTGTCCTTCTTAGACCAAACATCATTCTCCTTATGAGAGAAAACAGAAGCAAAATTAGAGTTAAATAGTGTTTTATTTCTTTCCATCATCTCTTATAATGGTACCATACTCCCAGGGGCAGGTGCCCCTCCACTCCACTGATTTTCCCCATACTTCAAACAGCTTTTATTTTTAAGGGCCTTTTGTTATCCTTAGTATCCTTCACTGATACACTCACCCATCTCCCTGTACCAACTTGGATTCTCTGGGTCTCCATTTGTTCAGTAACAGGGTTAGACTAGATGATCTCTAAGAAGTACAGGTCAGATGCAAATAGTACAAATTCCAGGTTCCATATCATCCTCTGAGAGAACCTGTCTTGGGGCAATTTTGTGATTCAGTTGTTTTATTTTGCTTTGGTTTTGGGCTTGAAGACCATTTCTCATCCCTTTCAAGTGATGGCACCTCTATATTTAAAAGCTTTACTCTTCTTCTGGATGTTGCAGTAAATTTGCTATCCTCCAATTTAATTTAACCAGCTCAAACTGTAAGTGCTTATAACAGATTAAAAAATATGAAAATATCCTTTCCAACACTGCCACACTCTCAAAGCAGAGCTGGATTAAAAAAAAATCTTCCTATTATCATGCATAAGATATTTTTACTCTAAAGTATTAAGAATTTTAATGAAGCCCCAAATCTGTGAATTAATTAAGAGTCTCCCGGAGGACAAATGTTTCAAAGTTTTTGGTGCCTATGTGCTTCATTTGTTTATTTGCTAAAAGAAGAGTTGCATAATCCTAGAGATGAGGTTAATGCTTCTTATGTAGTCATTTTAGGAGAAACCTAAATGTATGAGATATACATATACATTGCCTCTGGTAAGAGTCAGTGGTAATTCTTATTTCAAAAAATCCTAGAAAGATGAATCTTCCTACACTTTTGGAAAAAAAAACAACCTATAATTGAAGTCAATCAATGAGAAAAGTATCATAATGCTGTGCTTAGAGTCAGAAATATCTGGGTTTAAATTCTGCCTTATACCCTAGCTTTGGGACCTTGGCTAAATCAGCTAACCTCTTTCAGTCTTAGGAGCCTTACTTATAAAATGGGAATAATACAAACCTAATTCACAGAGTAGATATGAGAATCAAATGAATACTATATGGAGAATGCTTTACAAACCTAAAGCACTATATGTTAGCTATTGTTGAGTACTATATGTCACAGGCACTCTGCTAAATGATGGAACTATAAAGACAAAAATGAAACAGTGCTTGTGTCCTGAAGGAATTTACATTCTACTAGGGAGATACAACATGTTTACACATAACTACATACAGGAAATAGGCAAAATACTCATGAGTGTTGGGGCACCACCACCAACTGGGGAATCTCTAACCTGAAGGAAACTGAGAATTTTATCTGTGAGATGAGGGTCAGAAAGTAGAGAGAGCATTCCAGAGGGATAGCCTGAGCAAAGGCATGGAGGTGAGAGAAAAAATATCATTTAGGAAGAACAAGCAAGTCAAATCATCTGGTGCATTAATAATCCCAAGAGAAGGAATAAAGTATAATTAGCCTAGAAAGATAGGGTAGAGTGAGATTGTGAAGGCGAAACAGGATTTTGTATTTTATCCTAAGGGTAACAGAGAGTCACTAAATCTTCTTAAGAGGAACGTCACAGTCCTACCTATGGTATATTTTCATTGATTTAGCTAGTGTGTGGAGAATGAATGAGGGAAGAAATGTGGAAGGGGGTCGTTTAGGAGGGGATTAGATACACAGGGATAGGGAGAGAGCAGAGAATAAAGGGGAAAGGATGACTTTGTGGGCGCAAATCTGGGTGACTAGAATAGGGTTGTGCCCTCCATAAAGAACAATAAAAGTTAGGAGATAAGGGTTTTGAGGGAGAGATGTGTTCTGCTTTAGATATGTTGCCTTTGACACATGTTTGGGACATTTAGGTAGAGAGTTCAGGTTAGAGAGGTGGACTCAATAATATAAACTGGGAAGTCATTTGTATTATAAATGATAGCTGTAGTCATTGGATCTGTAAACAGCTCCAATGAGTCTAAACAGATTTTTTTTCTAAAACAAACAAAAAAAGCAAAAAAACAAAAAAAAAACCACCCCAAAACCCTGACTGTGTCAAAGTGTAGAGATATAGGCTGATACATCCCCTCAAGGATAGAAATTTTTTTTTAATGATAGGTGTGACTCGTGTTTGTAAGTAGCAGTGAAAAAGGCAGTAGGTAAAGGGGTTGAAAATTATGGAAAAAGAACTGATAGTAAAAGGGAAATCTCCCAGAGAAGGAAAGATGAGATAGAATAAAGGGCATAAGTAGAGGGCTTAGCATTGTCAGGGAGGACTACATCAGAGACTGGAAACAGAGAGAGAATGCTAAGGTAATTTATATCATGAAATTGGGGAGTTGAGTAAAGGACTTCAAGATACAGGGCTTTTTGATTTTTCAATAAAATATGAGGCAGGGACAGCTGGGTGGTGCACTGCATATAGTACTAGCCCTTGAGTCCAAAGAATCTGAGTTCAACTCTGGTCTCAGATACTTACCAGCTGTGTAACCCTGGGCAAGTCCCTTAACCCTGATTGCCTCAAAAAATAAAATAAATATGAGGCAAGGTCTTCTGAGAGGGAGTAGGACGTAGTAGTGGGTGGGGAAAAGGGAAGAGAGAAGAAGAAAGAAAAGGAGAGAAAGAAGATAATGAGGAGAGGAGATTAAAAATTTGGAAAGACTGCTATGGGGAGTTCAGTAGAATTGACCACCAAGGAAAGGTAAAAAGATCAGCATGCAGCAGTAGAGACCCAGTTGGGACAGAATTTTTTTTTTTTTAAGTAGTGAATTCAGTCAATATGTTTGTGTGACTTACCCCAGCACTGCTTGATTCCAGTGAAACAGGAGCTAAGGAAGAAGGTTAGATGCAATCCAGGGTTGAGAAAGAGATGAATAGCAAAATAGGCAAATCACTTAACCACTGAACCTGTTTCCTCATCTATAAAACAAGAAGGTTACTATATGACCTTTAAAGACCCTTCCAGCTCTAAACCTATGAACTTATAATTCTATTACTCACCAATGGTGTAAATTGAATAGTGTTAAAGGGCAGATATTTGGAAGAGAAGAAAGTGAGGCCAGAGGATAAGTGATGGCTTGAAAAAGTAGGAACAGTGCTAGGTACGTAACTAGGATAAGACACTTAGCCTCTTTGGGCCTCAGTTTCCTTATATGTAAAATGGGGATAATATTTGTGCTCTCTACCTCATAGGATTATTTTGAGAAAAACACTCTGTAAGCTTCAAAATGCTACATAAACGGAACCACAAATAAAAAAGGCCAAAATGAACTTCACCCTTGAACTATCTTCTTGAAATCCTTGAGTATACTAGTTCCTTGAACTGGCCTTCCACAGCCAACTACATTCTGTCACTATTGTGTCCATTCATATCACTTCCCTCCTGCCTCCCCCAGTAAACTTGCCCCAAGATTGTGTCTAGTTACAGATATGTACTGAAATATGTTATTAAGGTTATTGTTGTTGTCCAACAAATGTAGCTACTCCATACAGGATTTCCCAAACAAAACTGTTTTTACAATGGTATCCTCAATACTCTAACCAAATTCTACAGTAAAATTGCAAATCTCCCCTCCCCATAGCACACACTCTTTCAAATATGAGCACAGATACTTGCACAGATCCCTGGTTTCTTCATCTGTAAAATGGAGCATAGCATAGCACCTAATTTACAGGGTTATTGTGTAAATCAAATAAAATAACGTTTGTAAAACACTTTGCAAATCTTAAATGTCCTTATGAGCTATTACTACTCACTGACCATTTACAATATTGCTAGAATTCAAACAAAAATCCAGTGGGGTTATGGAACAGTTAATGAACTGAGATGAGAGTTGCACTTAGTTGGGAAAGGGCTTATATGTATAAAATTTCAACAGGCATCTCAGCCTACTTAGAAAACTGTTGTTTTACATAAAGTTAAACTCCTAATTAAAAAACCATTCATTCTTTTCTATTCATTAAAGCAGATTCCCCAAAGACCTCTACTTGTTAGTATGAAGCCAGTCTACTTTTTATTACTTTCTACAATTATAATAAAATTCACTTTTGTAAAAAAATAAATTTTGGAAAATAAATACATTCTCTTCATCAAAGATTTAGCTCAGTACCTAGTAAACAGCATGCACTTAACGTCTGTTGAGAAGTCTCTGACTCTACTCATTAACCCACTGCAGAGATTTTTCTTTGTATTCTCCATAATCCCAAAGTAGCATTTTTCCTCTCAATCTGTCCTCAGTAGAAAAGATAACCATGCTCTCAATACCCAAACTGTTTGTGGACCAGCATTAAATATCTTCCCAGCTTTCACTTCTCAAAGTCTAAAAAATTACAGTTCCTTTACTCTTAGTTCATGATACCTATGTTCCCAAAGACCTTATTTTTGATACCTTATGGCCTCTATCCAAGGGATGAAACATCATTTTTAATTTGTGGGACACAAACTGGACTTACATTATTTCAAGGTTCCCAGAAATGACTCAAACTTTTAGTATTGAGTGACAGAAATTAGGATAATGGAAACTAAGAATTGTGACATATTCAAAACTAAGTCTCATCACAAAATATTTGGAAAGTATCAGGAGTTTTAAAAATGTAGCATTGTTTATACTTTCAAAGGTGCCTACTTGATTGACTATTAAAGTGCTTTAGCACAAAAAGTTACATTTCCACACAAAACCTCCACAAGTTCTGCATCATCGTAGAGGCTTTTCTTTGCATTTTAGCCACTATCCATCTACCATTTCTATTTCCCAATGTGATTCTAAGGCACACTAGTAGCATATCCATACAGGGTCATAAAAATACTGGCCAAGAGTCTCAAGAAGGAGTGAGGAGAAAATCTTTTGGAAGTTTTACACAACACACATAGGCTTAAGACGAGACACATGTTCTATTTAAAGGAAACCTTAACCCTGAATTTCTAATATCAATGATCTTTTGATTTATAGCCCTCAAAGTCATAAATTTGCCTTTGACTAGACAAGTTTATATTACTGTTTCCTCCACTAACCACAATTTCACCAATCTGAAGTAAAATATTGAGTAACCTCAACCATCTGGTTTGCTTAAATGTGCAAAATGTGATTAAATGTTGCCTTGTACATAGTAGGTGCTCACTCGATACTTGAGATGAATAAAACACAAACTGTGTCATAAATTAGCCTATCAAACTGTTCCTTTGCATCTTCAGATAGATTCCTGGCTTTAAAAACAGATAATTTTTCACTTTGACCAGCGCTCTAATTACAGAAAAGATAAAGATCTTGACAACATATATATTACTCCAGAACAAACCATCAGTGTTGTCCAGTAAAGATAAGTTCACAAAAATCTAGCCAAGCATTGGTTTTCCTGAAGAAGAAAAAAAGTGATCCACGAAACATAAAACAGCTTTCAAAGTTCAACCTGACAAAACAAATATGGTACTAGTGGGAAAGACTTGGAAAGCAATTCCAAAAAGTCTCATTTAAATTCCTGGAAAGCACAGCTTCTCTAAACATCTATTCAGCTCTCTTTAGCAGGCAAGTCCTACTGAAAATGCAATTTTCGCTTCCCTAAGTCCTCCTGCACTCCTCCGACCAAGAGACGTACATATATACCACATTATAAAGAACATTCAATACTCTAGAGAGTTTAACAAGCATCAAAATACCAACGTTGTAAAAGGTGGGGAACCTTTCCATAAAAAGTAGCGTTGTTCGTGCCACTGCAGGACAATCAACGCCCGGGCAGTTCTGACTCTGAGGTGTTTCCACCTGGCAACATTAGCGCTGGAGAGAATTGTAAAATATTCAGAGTGCATTGAATGCCCGAACTGATGTCTCGTTGCCGCTGGAAATAGGTGACGAAAGGGCAATCAAGAGCGACCGTTTCTATTAAAAACCGAAGGATTTTTTTTTTTTAAAGAGCTTCCTTTTATAGTTTTAAAGATGCAACCCTGTAGTGTCGCGTCAGGTTCTACAAGCCAGAGCTTGCGGATACCTCTTCCCTCCTGAACACACACACACACACACACACACACACACACACACACACACACACACACACACACTCATTCTAAGAATTCGGAACATACAAGGCTTTCTTTCTCTCTGGGTTAGCTCAGCGCTGTGTCCTCACCGCACACCGGCACTCTTGTACCAAAAGGAAAGGCATCGCCCGCCTCCGCGCCCCTGCCACTTTTCTCTCTTAACCAACCCTCTCTCAAACGCCTCTTCAAAATACTCTGGATACCTCAGTGCTCCGGCTGAGGAAGAGCTGGAGTCGGAAGAGTGTGCTACATTTTTATTCCCAAGCAGTTTCACGGGTGCGCGCACACGAGGAGACACACACACTCACTCACTCACTCACAAGAGTCACGCTGTACAGGAGAATGCCTAGCTAGGTATAGTATCCATGCAATGTCAGGAGCCGGATGCAAATTGGCGAGCACACACACGGTTAAAGTAGATTTCTCTCTTCCCCAGCTGATCGAACCAGCCCTTCCATCCCGCTGCCCCAAACCCTGCCTGCAATGAATGCTTCACCGTCTCACTTCAGTGAAGTCCATGCTAACCTGGAGAGTAGGCTTGGGTGCTGGGTCATCAGGTTAGGCTCAAGGATTACCTAAGAGCACCAGCGGGAGCGGGAGTAGGAGCGGAGCTCCCTCGGGGCGTTAAAGATCGGGGGAGCTGGGGAGCTGCCGCTTCTGCCTCGGCTGCTTCTGGGGCCGCCTTCGCTGCAGGGAGGGTGTTTGTCTGGGCGAAAGCGAGATTCGCGGTGGCTGCCGTGGGGCAGACATGCTGAGGCTGCCGGGGCTGCAGCCTCTGAGGTGGCCGCCGTTCCTGCTTCGGCTGCTGCTGCGGCTGGTTCTGCGCCCTCCGCGGTTCTCCCTTCGCCTAGACCGCCGCCGCCTCCGCTGCCACTGCTGGGGGCTCCGGCCGCTGGAGCTAGGCAGTGCTCGCTCTGGGAATGAGGGGAGGGAGTGTGCCGAGGGAGGCGGGGAGGGGGCTGCGCTTAGCTCTGCGCCTCCCGCGCTACCGGCCTCATTGTTCTGGGAAGCTCAGCAGCAGCAGCAGTGGCAGCAACAGCAGCTGCAGCGTCGGCGCCGGCGCGGGGCTGCGAAAGCGAGGAGCGGACGACCCGAGACCCTGGGAAAAAGAGGCGGGCTCCGGGGCACCCGCTCTACTACTTAACACTCCGGCTAAGAGCCCCAGGCTTCCCAGCTGTGCTCGCGGGGGCGCCTGCCCCTCCCCAGGCTAACGCTTACTCCCTAGTTCTTTCTCCGCACTCCTCCGCCCTCCCCCCACCTCCCACCTCGGACCTTCCCAGCCTGGTCCCTTCCTCTGCTGGCACCTAAATGCAGCTGGGTTCCCGGAAAGCTAAAGAAGGTTACAGGACAAAGCCGAGAGCGCCCAGCACACCAGCGCTCCCCTCCCCTTCCCCTGGTACCCCACTTTCGAAAGCGCACAGCTCAGACTTGGCTTTTGCTTTCAAGCTTTCAGCTTGCTAAGCGATGCCTCTTAGGAGTGTGTGTATGTATGTGTATGTGTTATGAGACGGGGGAGGGAGAGGAGAACGCACAAAGGCGCAAAAAATAAATATTAACATTAACAACACGGTAGCTAGAAAGCTGTGTTTACATACAGAAGGTAGACGTGCACGCGTTCTGGATGCCAGGTGTGTGTGTGTGCACTCACACGTGTTTGAATATTTGTGTTGTATATTTATGGGCTGGTGCACCCGAAAGACTGAGAAGGGAAGGGTGAGTTCGTGGAGGGGTGGAAGTGAAAGGACAAAGACGGAGGAGAGAGCAGATTGTGTCTTCTAGGAGTACCACTTCATTCTTTTGTTCCCCTTTCCCTTTGCTCCGAAACTGCCTTCTCTCCTCCCTTGAGACACTCAAAAAAGCAGTAGTGTTCCCTCCCAGATAGTTAAGTCTGTGCGCACAGATAATCACCATGCCTCAAAAGCACCGGCTCCTAAAGTGTAGAGAAGAGATTAAAAAAAAAATTGAAAAAAAAAAGGACAAGGAAAAAGAAAAAAAGAAAGAAAACTGTCGAGTTACTAACCCACTACAGAAGGGGCTCAAAACTCCAACAACCTGCCCCACCACCTCTCTCTTTTTACCATATTGTCTTCCCAGGAAATAGGGCGGGGAAGTACTCAGGAGACATTCTGCTTTAGCCGGAAAGCACACAAAAAGTTTTGGGGACAACACTCAGCTTTGTTCTTTGGTGGCTAGTGGCCTAATTTTGCCTGGGGTAGATAGTAGACCTGACAGTTGGGGTGTGGCGGAAACCTAGATAAGAACGGGGTTGAGTATAAGTCTGCTAATGCAGAGAATGTCCATTTGTCTGAGCCGTCTTATCCCTTCCCCCAAAAATCTGCCCCAGTTATTGGAATCTAACAGCTGGTCCTCCCGGATAGAAAGGGCTGTCTCGCCTTTTCTCTAACCCCCTTCTTCATAATCATTTACTCTGCACTGATTTCTCTACACGCAAAAGTCCTTCCAATTCTCTTAGTACCTGGAGGGTAAATTCTGATTCTGGGACTTCACCCGCCAGCCCTCAGAGACGTCTCCAGGGCAAAGATAATGCCTCTCTCTCCCAGGCAACTTTAGTGTGGGAGCAGAGGATACCGAAACAGTTAGGCAAAAGCAGCAGTAGGTGTGCCGAGCGGCCGCAAGGTGGGGAAATTTTAGGTCTGATGTTGTTACTAGACATTGTTTTACCTCCAGGATAAGTTGGTAGGGGGACGTTGGAAACAAAAGATGTTTTTGAGGTAAAAACAAACTATAGAAGGACCCCGAGCATAGGGCTGGTGCAGTGAATTTTAAAACGATATTAAATTTACTATCTGCTTTCATTTGGAATGTTATATCTTTTTAGAGGAAGGAAGTTAAGCATGTGGCCCTAAATCAGAAACATTAGGCAACAAAAAGGACGGAACAAATGGATAGCCCCCCCCTTGAAAGTAACCTGATAAGCAGACACTTGTGAATTCAATGTTTTCCAACTATAACAGTATCAATTTTAATGTAGAAAAAGGTAGTAAAACTAATAAAAGATGTGATAATGGCTTAAGAGAGGAAAAACTTCAAAATATTTAAGAGGAATATGCTAATAGGAAAGTTATGCTTACTTCAACCATAGAAAATAAAGTGCTATACTAGTGTACAAAGTCTTACCTCAGAAATCTGATTATTACACAAAGGTGCTATATAAGGTTCACAAACTTGACTACCCTTATGGAGTCTAAGGAGGGAAAAGTATGTAAATTGAGATAGGAATATAGAGATCAAATGTTATTTGGGGCAAGTGTATGACTTTTTTTTTTTTTTTGCAGGGCAGTGAGGGTTAAGTGACTTGTCCAGAGTCACACAGCTAATAAGTGTCAAGTGTCTGAGGCCATATTTGAACTCAGGTCCTCCTGAATCCAGGGATTTTATCTATTTTGTCACCTAGCTGCCCCCATGACTGACATTTTAAGATGTAAAGATAATTTATTGTGGTTGGAATGGGAACAGAGGTCCATACCTTTATCTATTTAAGGACAAAGTAATTTCTTGTAAGACAAGTTAATATCTACCTCTGTGTCTTTGCCCATATCATTCTTTGTTCGTGAAAAAACCCTCAAATTTATGTAGCTTTAATACTTGCAAAGTGCTTAACATGCCTGATCTTTTTTGATCCTCACAACAACCTCATTGGGGACTGAGGATCACTTTGCCCAGGGTCACACAGCTAATACTCTGTTTCTGTGTCTCTCTATCTCCATCTCTCCTTTTGTTGTCCAGTCCTTTCCAACTCTTCATGACCCCATTTGAGATTTTCTTGGCAAAGGTACTGGAACAGTTTGCCATTTTCTTCTCCAGCTCATTTTAAAGATTAGGAAATTGAGGTAAACAGGGTTAAGTGACCTAACCAGGCTCACACTGCTAGTAAGTGTCTGATGCTGGGTCTGAACTCAGGAAGATGAGTCTTCCTGACTTTAGGCACAGCATTCTATTCTCTGTACCACCTAGCTGTCCAAGAAATGGATAGATGTTATCAACTAGTCATTAGTGTATGGCAACCCACTGGCTATAAGGAGGTGGGATGAATGAGTCTAACTCCAAGCTTAAAAGCCTGGTTGTCTGAAAGGATGTTGGTGCCTGCAAAGAATACAGTAGCCTTTCCTTGGTTGGAGTTGGTTGTTGTCCTTTGTTTTCCAAGAGCACAAAAATAACATCACTGTGTTGGGATCAAGGTACAGTGTGTTGGACTGAAGCTGATCAGATCAATACCACAGATGTGGCACAAGTAGTCCATATGAATATTTGGAGTAGAGACATCTCTAAATTTGCACATCTCACCTTTCTTTTGAGCTACTGCAATACTGCTTGACTCATAAAGCATAGCACCTTCTTTGATGTGGGCATGCCATGCTGGGTAGTCCTGAGCTAGTGTCTTCCATATCTCACAGTTGATTCCAAAGTTCTTCAAAGAGATCCTGAGAATCCTTATATCACTTCTTCTGACCTCCATATGAGCACTTGCCTTATGTGAGTTCTCTATGAAAGTCGTTTTAGCAAATGCACATTTAGCATTCAAACAACATGGCCAATCCATCTTTTCAGCAGAGTTTGGATGCTTGACATTTCAGTTCAAGAAAGTACTTCAGGGTCTGTTACCTTATTTTGCCAGATAATCTTCAGAATCTTCCTAAGACAATTCACATGGAAGGGATTCAGTTTCCTGCAATGGCACGGGTAAATTGTCAAGGTTTTACAGGCATACAACAACGAGGTGAGCACAAGGGCTCTTTAGGCAATCTTAATACCTCTTCTCTCCCATATGTTCCTTCAAGGCCTCCCAAACACTGAGCTTGGTCTGACAATGCATACCTCAACCTCATCATCTATGTACACATCCCTGGAAAGTATACTGTCAAGGTAAATGAACTTATTTATCCACAGCATTCAAAATTTCTCCATTTGCTGTAATTGATGATTCTATAATGGCTAGTAGAGAATCCTCTGTGTTCTTGGTGTTAATTGTTAATATGTCAGAGAATTGATCTATACTTTGTTGCATCTCAACCTGCATTGAATGCACAATCATCTGCAAACAAAAAGTTCTGCACCAACTCTCCCTGTACT
The DNA here is from genome assembly GCF_019393635.1 of Dromiciops gliroides. Classification (NCBI taxonomy): domain Eukaryota; kingdom Metazoa; phylum Chordata; class Mammalia; order Microbiotheria; family Microbiotheriidae; genus Dromiciops; species Dromiciops gliroides. Next base: position 183,667,937 of record NC_057863.1, on the reverse strand, counting down.
TTATTCTTGGCTTGTAGTTTTTTTCAAATTAAATAATTGACTATCAGTGAGGTAGCTGACCTTGATTTTTTTTTCTTTTAAAGTACTGGACTCAAGAATCTGGAGAGACATTAGTTCAAATCTTGTCTCAAATACTAGATGTGTGACCCTGGGAAGGTTACTTAACCTCTTAAGTTCAATTTTCTCATCTGTACAGTGAGGATAATATAATAACACCCACCTCACAAGTTTGTTATGAGAATCAAATAGGACAACATGTGAATCCCTTGGCAAACTTTAGAGTTCTATATAAATACCAGCTATAATCATTATTTCTAGCAGGTGAACTAGCATTGTACTATTTTTAAACCCAGAAACGCATTCAACATATTCTTTCATGGTCTTCTCCCCAGTCATCTTTATGGTTAGTTTACCAGCATAATGTACCTCTAGTTTCTTTAAGATTGGAAATGGTCGGGGCAGCTAGGTGGCATAGTGGATAGAGCACCAGCCCTGGAGTCAGGAGTACCTGGGTTCAAATTCAGCCTCAGACACTTAACACTTACTAGCTGTGTGACCCTGGGCAAGTCACTTAACCCCAATTGCCTCACTAAAAAAAAAAAAAGAAAGAAAGAAAGAAAATGGTCATTTGAAACAATATGAGAGGAACAATGGAAATATTCTTAGACCTGTGCCCTCCAAACACAGCTGACCACTATATATACCATGATCTTCCTGTCTGTCATCCTGTTCTAAAATCGTTTGTTATCAGAAATGACTGATTTGACCCACCTCTGATGGATATGACGTCTTGCTTCAGATGATCTAGACCAAGATTTTTCAGCCTCCTATCACTAGAGATTTATAATTTAACACACATTTAACAAAAATAAGATAATCTACATATACCAAAAAGAGGAGATCCAGTCCCTTAGGGAAATTACTTAGTAAAGTTACTTTTACAAAGAATTACCTTTGAATATGCCTAGCAGATGGGTTTTCTGAAAAATGTATTGCCTAAGGTAAATAGATTTGACTTCTAGTTTAGCTAGGAATGTTATTTTGTATTATTAATATGCATGAATGTTATCTTCCCTAACTTTTGAGATAGTTAAATTGGGTGAATACCATCATTGGTAGCTACCTAATATCTCTGTGCTTGCTTAATTAAAGCATTGAATGTGCATTTGGGAAATTATAGTAAAGGCATATATTCTGGATTTCTGCATGTTAAGAATTGTTTACTATGGTATACAGACCAGATAAAAGTAGTTTTGTTTGTTTTTGGTTTTTTGGTTTTTTTCCTTTTGAATCACTGGACTCAGAGTCTGTATGACTCTGGCCAAGTTTCTTAACCTTTCGTTCAGTCTGTTTTCTCATCTGTATGATCAAAATCATCAAAGCACCTACCCATATGGTTGGTAAATCTAGTGAATCCTCTGAATAGTTTTCCCTACAAATAATTTGTTTTCCTGTTCTTTTAAACTGCCATGATAAAAAACAAAACATTAAAAGCAGCTTGGTGGTGTAGTGGATAGAGCACTGTTCCTGAAGTTGGGAGGATCTGAGTTCAAATCTCACCTCAGACACTTACTAGCTGTGCGACCCTGAAAAGTCACTAAACCCCAACTGCCTTAAACACCTGGGGCCATCTCCAGTCCTCCTCATATCTATCTTCCCACTTGACCCAGATGGCTCTGGAGGAGAGAATGAGGTTGGTGACCATTCACAGCCCTGCCTCACTCAAATCCACTTCACTACAAGTCATGGTATCTCTCTCTCTCTCTCTCTCTCTCTCTCTCTCTCTCTCTCTCTCTCTCTCTCTTTTTAGTGAGGCAATTGGGTTAAGTGACTTGCCCAGGGTCACACAGCTAGTAAGTGTTAAGTGTCCAAGGCCGGATTTGAACTCAGGTATTCCTGACTCCAGGGCCAGTACTCTATCCACTGTGTCACCTAGCTGGCCCCCATGGTATCTCTTGATGTCATGGTCCTCTTCAGGAATGAAGGACAAACAACAACATGAAAACACTATTAGAGTGATGAAGGACAAAACTTCAGTGGCATGAATAAGAGAAGAGATTAATTTTCTGGGATTAAATATTTTTTCCCGAATCACTTTTCTACACAATTACCCAGGAAGAAGGGAGAAAAATGCTAATCAAATAATGTTGAGTTGTCATGGTTCTTCAACCTAGAAGACTTTCACCCTCTCCTCCTCCAAAATGTCACCCTGAACTAGACTGTAATTGATGATACCAAAGCTGTACTTTGTATGCCTTCATTTCCAGACAGCATGTTGGGAAATAGAGAAATTGAAGTGATTTGATATGAGGTCCTGGAGCTCTGATCCAACTCCTACTGAGCAGGCTTATCTTTCTAGAGAAGAGAAAATTGTCTAAAAGGTGTGCCAATGGACAGATAACTGGGACCATATCCTGAGTAACATGCTGAGTAGAGAAGAAATAGATTAAGTGTTTTTCTAGATCTCTTTTAAAAAAACACTTATTGTTTCTAATCAGTCAAGAGAGTCTGATCTTACTGTCCATTCAGGAAAAGCCAAACAGATGTTTTTTAGCCTGTGATATGCAAGGGAAAGGGAAACCAATAAAACTGGCGCACGAAAATATCTACTATATACTGTACAAGCACTGTGAAAGGATAATGAGTTGAGTCCCTACACAGGAAGAAAACAGTGGGATGGATTTCTTTGAGAAATGTTGCAGTCTTTTAAAGAATCGAAGCTTCTCCTGGAAATAAAAATATATCTTTTAAAGAACGGTGTGCTTTGGTGATTCTGTATGCCTAGGATTTATGAAATATCACAGTTTGTACATAATGCAAAGGGCAATGGATAGGCACATGGTGTGTTATAATGCATAAATAAAGAAGTTTAGAGGAGATATAACAAAGATCAACAAAAATGTATTTCTGAAAGAAAAGATATGGTAGTCACATAGCAGAAGCAAATAAGTGATGGACATTCTATGTCTTCCATCTTGACACACACTGGGGGGTGTGTCAAGAGATATAAAATAAAGCTCCTAGCATATTGGGTAGATCTCTTGGAAAGCAATTATGGGAGGACACATGATTTTAAAAGCTATGATTGGGCAGCGAGGTGGCACAATGGATAAAGCACCAGCCCTGGATTCAGGAGGACCTGAGTTCAAATTTGACCTCAAATATTTGACACTTACTAGCCATGTAACCCTGAGTAAATCACTTAACCCTCATTGCCCCACAAAAAAAGCTATGATTAAATAGTCACAACACTTTAATTGTCCCTTAATCCTAGAAGAATCCCTAATCTTGGAAGAATCTGCAGATGCATTAAACACATGGGTCAATTAATTTACTATTTAAGAACAGTTATATAATACATATCTTAAGTTTCCTTGATTAACTTCCTCCAAAAGCATCTAAAGATGGTTCTCTTAAAATGTTAGCAATATAATTAATTAAAACATACATCAACCAGAGCTTGATTTTCCTTGATTAGCCCAGCAATTTGTTAGATGTCTTTCAAAAAGCACTAATCAGTTCTAAGGTGAAGCTGCCTGTACTGACACACATATTTACAGAAACACTGAAAATGCTGCTCAGCTTAAAACCTCAAGCACATTAAGTATGTTTACAGTACCTTGTATCTTTTTCCCCAATTACTGAAGAAATGACCCAAAAGATCTTTAAAACTATAGAAACTAATGAAGAATAATGGCAGTAATTTCAGAAACCTTAGGAAAAGAGGGGAAAAAAAGAGAAACCTCTTATTAAGTTACAAAAAACAATAAATAAGTGATTTTCTTCCCAAAAGATCTATGAGAATATTTAATCTATCCCTTCCCTGCTCTATACGATGGCCCAGGACATCGTTCCAGGTCTCTATTTCACACAATTTAAAAATCTTAGTATATGCATCTCAAGTGTACAATTATCTCGTGGGAATTGATTGCCAATTGTTCTATTTTAAATTGTCCAATTTGGGTTGTAATAATTTACCATGCAGTAAAACCCCACGCCCAACAAACATAAACTTTATTACCCTGCATGTGGGAAATACTTAAAGAAAGATCTTGTATCACTTGACTTAAGGGAGTAAATTGTTCTGTGATATATGAAAACATCAAAAGGACTTGATCTTCCCTGCCTGCCCTTTTGGTGAAGTTGTAAGATATACTGGCATTATTGATGAGATACAGTGAATATGTCCTTCTGCTGAAAAGGTTAATGAGCTTTAAAATGTAACAATCTTTATCAACTGACAATTTTCTGTCACTTCTGCTGAGTCATTAAATGTAAGAATAAAAGAAGAGTAAAGTTATGACTATAATTTTTTGAACAGTAATGTATACTTTGGTTCTATTTGGTATCTGTGTTCTGTATCAAAAGGAATGATCATTAGATTAAGAGAGATAAAGCAGGGCAGTTAGGTGGCACAGTGGATAAAGCATTGGCCCTGGATTCAAGAGGACCTGAGTTCAAATCTGGCCTCAAACACTTCACACTTACTAGCTGTGTGACCCTGGGCAAGTCACTTAACCCTCATTGCCCCACAAAAAAAAGAAAAAGAGAGATAAAGGAGAAAAAGGGTTATTAAAGATTTGGGATTCCAATGTGATAGTCCTGAGAGAATTTTGTAGATGTCGCTGGTGACCTACTGGTGGTGATCCCTAAGGAACTGTTGGTGAATGAGAGAATTCCTGTGAGGCTAGAGATGGCCAAATGTCTCAATTTCCAAAATGAGGAAGCAGGTAGATTCTTCAAATTATGGGCTTGGGATTCTATCACTATTTCCTGGCAAAATTCCAGAATTTTATATGGCTCTCTAGGTAGGAGGTATATATTTGGAAATGAGTGTATTGTGAAAACAAAAAATAATAACACACAAAATACTTCTTACATTGGGGAATGGTTAAAAATTGTGGTATGTTATTTTTAGGGAATAATAAAAATATTCATGCCAGAAAAAAAGTAATATGAGAAATTTAGAGAAACATGGGAACACTGATATAAACCAATAAAGAGTAAACAAGACAATCTGCACCATAACATAAATGGACAGAAAACAAAATGAAAATGAATGTTGAATAGTTATAATTACCAAGCTTGGTTCTAGAAAAATGAGGGAAAATATGCTTTCTATTTTTTTTTGAAGAGAAGAGAGAGAATGACTGACTGCCTGAATGAATGAACATTTATTAAGTGCTTATTATGTGCCAGATATTATGCTAAATGCCAGCTATACAAACATAAGCAAACTTTACAATATATATGTATATATTTCCTACATACTAGTAGGAAAAGTAACAAATATAGAGGAGAAAAATTTGTAGTGTGTGGTGGGGGTTAGGGAAGGGGCACAACACATGGGTTTGACTGAAATTTCCTTGGGCAACTGCATGGTTTGGAGCGGACCAGATAAATTGTGGGTATGGAATGTTGAATGCTAGCAGACAGGGTTGGTTTTGGATAAACTTATTTTTCATCTTTGTTACATGGTAAAGGTTCTCAGGGTAGAGAACTGGAAGAGTATATTCAGCAATGAATGTTATGCAAAAGTAAAAGGCATCGATATAACTTAAAAAATAATAAATTATGCATGAATAACCTTGAATCCTTTTAAAAAAAAAAAAACAAGGTTTATTGTTGTTCTCTTATGCCTGACTCTTTGTGAGCCAATTTGGAGTTTACTTGGCAAAGGTACTGGAGTGGTTTGCCATTTCTTTCTTCAGCTCATTTTACAGATGAGGAAACTGAGGCAAACAAGGTTAAGTGACTTGCCTAAGGTCACATAGCTAAGTGTCTGAAGTCAGATTTGAACTCAGGAAGATGAGTCTTCTTGATTCCAAGGCCAGTGCTCTATCCTCTGTGCCCTTCTACAGGGTTTGTTGGAAGGATCAGAAGAGATAAAATTTTGTAGGTGCTTAGCACAGTGCCTGGCTCATAGTAAGCTACATATTATTATTATTATTAATTTCTACAATGGAAAGAAGTAGATAATACAGGTAAGCGGAATATTAAAGAAGAAGAAAAAAGGTTCTACAATACATAAAAAGGATAATGTTATAAATGGTATCGCATACCATGCACTGTTTTATATACAGTATCATCATTACTTAGATTTAAGCATTTTCCTTTATTGAAATGCAAATATCTCATTTAGAAATGTAAATAATGGGCATTCAACATTATCAGTCATTTATTTCTCAGTGTGAATGAAATTATTAGGTACTTTTTAGATAAGAAAAGAGTAACAAAATCCCAAGCCTCCAAGTTTCTGTCAGAAGTGACGTGTGATGTTAGGAAAGCCCTATAGGATACTTGGTAGGCTGCAATGACAAACTTGTTTCCTTTAATTCACAATTTTGCCCTAGGTTCCCTTCAATGGAAGCAGCTTGATGAGACAAGAGCAAATGAGTGATTAACTGTCATGTTTCTGGGGCACTTGCTAAGCATTGTAGCAGAACTCTGTCTAAAAATATCTCCTCTCGCCCTGTCCCCCCACTTTAATTTCATCATCATAGTTTAATTTCTCTGAATCTTGAAGGATTTTTAGTTTTCAAGAGTTCCTTCTGGGAACATTTTGTTGGCTTAAACCTCAGCAGGAATTCAATTAAAAAAAGAATTTATGAAGTACAAGTCAGACAGAAGGGCTAGTAGGAAAAAAAAAGTTATTCCCTATTTTCATTTTATACCAACCGTAGTTATTTCTTTATCCCCTCAATTGAAACCAATCACAGGATTTCAGGCCCACAGATTTGGAGCATCTCTTACACTCCTTCATTTTATAGATGTAGAAGTAGAGGACAAAATAATTTAAATGACTTACCTGAGGTCACTCAGCTAATAAGTGTCAGAGCCCAGGTCTTTCTAATTAAGTCTAGCACTCAATGCCAAGTTGTTACCTCACCTTATAGGAGCTCCTATCTACACTGGATATGGGGAAGAGATTTGGGGGGGGGGAGGATCTGGGATAGGAGTAATCCTTTTCCTTGTTCACTGGGAAGGGGCTTCTTTCAATCTTATTGAGTAGTCTAAAGGAGCCATCAAATAGAAACTTAAAAAAAAATCATTATTAGAGGATGCTGAAATGGAATTTTGTTCACACATAAGCTGCTTGAGGACAGGGTCTGGTTTGCTTTGTTTCTATATTTTCCTGCTTTAGCTGGTGCCTAGAATATAGTGGTTGCTTAATAAAGTTTATTTGGACAGGTAGACAGTTCAGTGCTGGGCCTGGTCATCTTCCTGACTTCAAATCTGGCCTCAGACACTTGCTAGCTTGGCAAGTCATTTAACCCTGTTTGCCTCAGCTTCCCATCTGAAAAATGAACAGGAGAAGGAAATGGCAAACCACTCCACTATCTTTGCCCAAACAGGGTCACGAAGAGTTGGATGTAACTGAGACAACTGGACAACAAATATTTATTGATTAAGGAGGAGGTTAATCCCAAAGCCTAAAACTAATACTTCCCTGCCAGTAATCAAGGATTTCCCTGATAAAGGCTTTCTAGATGAAGGTCACATCCAGACAGTCCTTGTAATAAAATGACAGTATTGTTGACACTAGGCACTTGTTCCTTGAAAATCAGAGGATTCCATCCTGTATGTAGGAGATTACCCTCTATACCAAAGCTTCTTAAACTGTGGCTTGTGCCCACAAGAGAAATTTGGCAATGGCAAAAGGACCTGTTATATATACACCTGTTCTAAATACCTTTATACCCTGGGTTGCATAAAAATTTCTCAAGTGAAAAGTGCGAGTGAAAAAAGTTTAAGAAGCCCTGGGCTAGACAATGCAGTTTCACTAGCTGCAGAATGCTCAGGATGCATGGCTTCCTAAAAATTATCCCACAACTGACAAAGTGGCAGCGGTTACAGGTAAGCAAAATTGTGACTACCTTCACCTTCTTTGAGGCCTTTCCCCTTTCTAACCTTCTTTCTCTAGCCCTCACACCACCCCATAATCCCTAGTTGCTTCATTTCCCACTCTCAGAGCTTCTGTTAGATTGGTCCTAAGGTATGAGCGTTTTAATTATATGTAACCCTTTTAGAAGAAATTACATTTTAAAAGAGCAGCCTGTCTAGGACAATGAATAAATCTCTAGAATGGATGAATTTTAGGTTCACCTTGGATAGTGAGGTTTTTTTTGAGGGAGTTGGCATTCTAGTGTTTCTTGAATGTCAGAGAAGCAACACTAAGCTGTGCTATGCATCAGTTCAGCCAGCTGTGCATAGAGAGATTTTGTCACTATAAGTAAAAGGCAGGCACTGTAAGTGACCTCTGCAGGTTTGCAGTATACTAGGTGGAATGTGGCCCAAGTATCAACAAAACAAAACAAAACAACCTGGAAGTAGAAGTCTGCCACTCACTAACATGGAGGCTTCCAGCAGAATTCTAGCCCTCCTGGATACATTGAATGGTTAGAGGGCAAATCATTTAAAACCTCAGCTCCTTTTCGATCAAAATGAAGGAAATACTTTTGAACTACTTCTCAGTAGTTCATGATACATGGACTTAAAAGTTATTGTAAAGTCCTCTGAAAATATATTTGCTGAATTTTAACCCAGAATCATATATAGGATATTTTTCCTGGCTGGGATTCTACGGGCTTTGTGAGGAGGCTGTCAATTCAGCTTTGTGGGAGCTGTAAGCACTAGAAGGAAGCAGAAATGTGAAGAAAGATACTGATCTGAATTTAAGGAGTGGAAAAGAAGAGGGGAGAAGGGGCATGTTTTCTGCTAGCCTGAATTGCTGGGATTGTCTGCCCCAAAAAAATCTTCAAAAATTGAGTCTCAATGAAAACCATCAAGTATTCTGGAAGCCAAGGACCTAAATTCAAATCCCAAATTATAGCTGTTTAACATTGAGTAAGTTCCTTCTTGTGTTTCAGTTTCCTCAGTTGTAAAATGAAAGTACTGAATTAGATGACCTCTGAGCTCCCTTTTATATCTGCCTTGTTGTTGTTGTGTCATGGTTCTGTTGTGTGTGACTCTCTGTGAACCCACTTGGGGTTTCTTGGTATAGATACTGGTGTGGTTTGCCCTTTCCTTCTCCAGCTCATTTTACAAATGAGGAAAATGTGGTAAACAGGGTAAAGTGACTTGCCCAGGGTCACATAGCTAGGAAAAGTATCTGAGGCCAGATATGAATTCAGAAATATGTCTTCCTGACCTTAGGCCAGGGACCATAGTCACTGTACCACCTACCTGCCTTAGATCCACCTTATTAGCATTATCACACTCACTGACCTTCTCTGAAAGGCCTTAGGGCCCAAATCAGAAATAAGAAAGGAGTCACAGTTCCAGAAGCCAGAGTACATTTTGCTTCACTCAATTTGCAGAGAGTGATGCTCTTTTGAACTGGAGAGGGCAGTACGAAACATGCCTCTTCCCCCTCTACTCTCCTCTGCATGTCTAAACTTTTAGCTGGTTTGTGACCGACAGAGCCCTGTTGTGAGCATTAAATAATATATGCAAAGTCCATAGTGACTGCAAAGTACCATATAAATATGTTACCATAATTATTATTTCACACACACAATTGAGACAACTATGCTTTATGATCACCCTAGTGTATGGATTCAAAATGAAAGGAAAAGCCTTTTTTTTTCCTTTCTTTTTTAAGCAGGAGTGGAGCAAGGAAGAATAGAAATATTAGTGTCCAGGTTATAACTTGACCTGTATTACCCTAGAGGAATCCATATATCAATTTGTAGGTCAAAGCATCCTGGGAGACTCTACAGATATACACAGGTTGAGGATGTCTGTATTTATGAGTCCTAATAGTTTCATCATTGTAAGGAATAGAAATAAGTAGTCTATACTCTTTATCCTACAGAGTGGCTCACAACACAATTTTTTTTATGAGGCAATGAGGGTTAAGTGACTTGCCCAAGGTCACACAGCTAGTAACTGTTAAGTGTCTGAGTCTGAATTTGAACTCAGGTCCTCCTGAATACAGAGCCAGTGTTCTATACACTGCACCACCGAGCTGCCCCACAACACAATTTTTTACCTTCTCAAAACTCTTTACATTCCACCATGTATAACTCTTTTTTCTTCTTTCTTTCCCCTCTCCATGATCCATCTCTCACCCCAATTGTCAGGCTTTGGTAAGCTCAGCTTGAAAAGGATAAAGGACTGAGCTGGTGTCATGGTTCCCAATTCCCCACTCCCTCTGTCTAAAGCAAATATTCAAGGTTGGTAATCCATCTAAGAGGTCATACCTGAAGAAAAAGCAAATGGTCCACTCTGAATGATGTTCTTTAGTAACTCATTCTAGGGAGCAGCAATTATTTTACCCTATCACACTTGTCCCCACCTCTCCCACCAGAGATAAAGATTTTCCCAGAATGGTTTGACCTGCAAATTGGTACATGGATTCCTCTAGGGTAATACAGGTCAATTTACAACCTGGACAATAACATCTCTATTTTTTCTTGCCCCACTACTTCGAAAAAAAAGATTTACCTATAATTTTGAGTCTATACACTATGTCAATTGTAATAAGTAACAAATCTATGGAAATTAGATATAGGCACACACTGAATTTTTATCTACCGTAGATAACAGAGAAATATTTTATTCCTTAACAAAACATGATGAAATAACTTACGTTCTAAGGATTAAAAATCAAAAATATTCTGATTAAGTAAGTAAAATGTACATGCAGTGTGTGAACTTCCTGCCCATGGTGTATGCTCAATCATCATTCTCAGTGAACACATTGAAATTTGGAATGACCTTCAAAGGAAGAAGATAAAGTGGCCAATGAGTCAGAAAAATTAATGATTCAAGGGACCTTTTATAAGAAGTGGAGCTTTTAGTTTTCTTGGCTTCAATTTTCCATCAACATGTAATAACCTTATATGCTACTGAGTAGGGGAGGACAATCTCTATAGCCTGCTATGATAGCAGTCCCTTTGCCATTCCTCTAGCAGGTGGGCTCACCCCCGGGGTCCGTGGTAGTCTTTATCCTTTTATGTTTATTCTCTTCTGATCTTAGGTGAACAAGTACTCTGAGATGGATGTGTGCCAAGGACCTTGTGAGTTCAGGCTCTTTGGAGATCTCATTGGTTTTCAGAGCTAAATAATGGTAATGGTGGTATCCACTGAAACATTAATAGCTGAAACATCAGTGAGAATGGCTACTGAAAATAAAGGCTGACCCAGTTTGGCTATTTTGCCATCAGGATTTCATTAGAAAAGTATTTGGACAGTACAAGGGAGGAATGAAAGCAAACTGTTTTATGTCCTGAAGAAGCTTAGATATCAGCCTTCCCAGCAATTGTACAAGTAGTTTTAAGTTATTGAATCCCGTTTAAATCATTGTGTGTTGGGCATTATAACCCCTTTTATGGTGAGCCTCCCTTTCCCTGTGAGAATAAATGACTTGTTCCATAGCTAATTCTTCTTGTGAATTGAATACCTCTTTTTCTACTGCCTGTCCTAGAGATGAACCAAAAAAAAAGTGTCTTAAGACATTGTGATAAGAATATAATGAGTCAATGACTCTGAGAATGGGGATGCTGATACCCAAAATTAGAGTTCAGGTTCCCCTAACAAAGAACCAAATCAACAAAGCCTTGGAAGGGTACAAAAACCAGGAGTGTTATGGTACCCATCTCTGTAAATAGCAGCCAAGTGGTTCTATTATGTTAGATATAGGAGAAAGGACTGATGGGAAAGATACAGATGGTAGTTTGGTTTCCTGTTATGCTGTAATGTATAGCTCTCTTTACCATGCCCAAAAGAGGTTACACCTTCCATCTGTCAAGAGAATACTTTGTCAGTATGCAGTATGACACAATTTAAGTTATGATTAGTAAATAGCCCATCCAGGATTCAAACCTAGTTTCTCTGACTAGATTCAGTGCTCCAGCTTGCACTGTTTGCACTGCTACCATAACAGTCATCAGTGTGGTACTAGCAATTATTTCCTTTTTCTATAAATTTGTCTATTCATTTATTGTTTGCTACCACACAAACAGTGACTTATTTTGGAATATCCATGTGGGGTAGACATGTGGCAGTGATTAGTTCATTAGTTCTGTAGGAGGGGAAAACTCCAACAGAAAGAGGGTTGGGGCCTATGAGTAAAGCAAAAAGCAGAAGATGAATGTGATCTGGATTAAATGTTTTCAGAAATGTCAAATGTGGGGGCAGCTAGGTGGCACAGTGGATAAAGCACTGGCCTTGGATTCAGGAGTACCTGAGTTCAAATCTTACCTCAGACACTTGACAGTTATTAGCTGTGTGACCCTGGGCAAGTTACTTAACCCTCATTGCCCCTCCAAAAAAAACAAAAACAAAAACCAGAAATGTCAAATGCATGGGTTCGAGGGGGGATTGAGAAGACAGGAATTAGGTAAGGGGTTTCAAGCCAGGGAACCCTATTCAAAGATCTGCTGCTAGAAGTGTCCATGAAATGAGAGTCTGACATAACCCAGCTCCCTAAATATACATCTTTTTATCCTAGAGGCAATCACAACCTGGCGAATACAAAATGTAATCTTTGGATTCATCTGGGCCTGTTGGGCTATGTTCTTAGAGGTCATTCCTCTCCCTAGAATACCTTCTTTAACCTTTATAGACTTTGCTTAGTGAGACAGTGTTGGTGGAAGGCTGCTATGAAATTTGAGGCATATACACTCTCTATTGGTTCTCTCCACTGTGTTCTGGGAATAGCATTGTGACCTTTGATCTAATAAAGCAAAGTGCTGTTTCTGGCATAGTTATTAGTCCCTGAAGAATGGTTTGCATGAATTTGGCATGGTGTATGTGTTCCTGGAGTAGATAAGGCTATCAATGAGATAGACTATGGTCTTGAAATAATCTCTCAGTGTGTGTATTTATCATGGGCTTTGTAATGACTATACTGTATGTTAGAATCCCCCTTCTTTACAACAACTCTGAGCCTCAGAGATCCTTCTAATTGGCTGGTTACTGTGTCACTTCATTGTCACTCCATTGTCCTGCTCCCTTGTAAAGATAGTATAGTCATTACAGAGCCCGTGTGAACATTTAGACATATGCATACATATATAAGTATGTGTATGTAGATAGATATATACATATATACACACATACGAATGCACATATATGTATGTGTTTTCAAATCCAGTCTCAGATATTTATTAGTTGTATTACCCTGAGCAAGTCACTTAACTTCTGTTTGTTTCAGTTTCCTCATTTGTAAAATGGGGATAATAATAGCACCTACATCATAGGGTTGTTGTAAGAATTAAACAAGATAATTGTAGAGCACTTGGCACAGTTGCTGCCACATAGGAAGCACTATATATATGTCAACTATTACTGTTATTATTGTCATTATTATTATTATTATTATCCCTATATTACATATGAGAAAACTAAGGTTCATAGTGGGATATAAAACATTTGAAATTGGAGATGAAGGTATGAATCAGTTTCTTGGGAACAGCCCATTAAAGGGGCTGGGCCAGGAGTGGGAAGTTGTGAATTTATGCAGAGGGTTTAGGCTGGAAGGCTATAATCAGAGGTCAGGAGGCACATTGCTGGAAGGGTTAGCAAAATTATTATCTTGCCACATTATTCTTGCCACATGCTTTTCCTATCCCTGTACTGAAGTGGCATTATGATGACAGGCTGCCAGACCCACTGGCAGCCTCCTGATAAAGTTGCCCTGGTGAGCTTTTGGACTCTGATATCTGAAAATGCCTGGCCTGCAGATACTGATGGTTTGTCTCCTATTTCCCATTTCTCTCCTGAAATTAGGAGTGAAGCCTCTACCAATAGCAGGAGTAGGCCTTTACTCATTCATTTCCCCAACTTGGCAAATAATTCCAAATCCAATACTTACACCTTGAACTCTAAAACCAGGCCCAGATCATAAACCTCTTATGTTGTATACACCTTTTAAGGTCGATCACAAAATGAAGATGATAATAAAGCCTCACCCACTGAACTTTTTGTAAATCTGCTGTAAAAAGCAATCTTGTAAAACAGGTACCTACTGATATTATGAAGTGGTAGTGATGGGATCTGTGATTTCATTGGTAGAAACTACCAAATGAGCAGACTTTCTCTACCTATCCAGCTCAGCACATCTTCTGTAAGTAATCATCTTAGAGAGCTGCCTAGAATGCTGAGAGATGAAAAGACTCATTCAGGCACACTCAGCTAACCTATTTCAGGGTCAAAACTTGAACCCAGGCTTTGAGACCAGCTCTCTATACATCATGTCAAAATCCATCTAAGGTATTGTGATCCCCACTTTACAAATGAGCAACAGAGGTTTAGAGAAGGGCAGAAAAACCCTCAGAAAAATGCTTTATCCCTGGTTTCATTTCTTATTCTTCCAGACATCATAACTGCAACTATATATGTGAAGGTCACAGACACTATAATATATATATATATACATATATATACATATATATATATATATATATATATATATATATATATATATATATATATATATATATATGCACACACAGTCACACACACACACATATGTTTCAAAACGCTCCACACATAAGAGGGGGTTGGACTGGCTGGCCTCTGAAGTCCTTGTGACTCTGTGAAAGCCGGACAAGCAGTTAGAACTAGACAATACCAATATCTGATTTGGGGGCTCTTCTTTGAGGCGGGAAGAAACTCTCGGAGCCCTCCCAAAGCCCCCTCTGGATACCCTTAGAAAATGTCTCAAAGATGAATTAGGAGAAGGGAAGCAGCTTACCAGCCTGCAGCAGCTTGGTCAGTCCTCAGAAAAGGTAAGGGTAAGAGACCGGAAGCACACCCCGGGAGTCTGCAGTAGCAGCCTCCCCTAGGAAGCCACAAGTGAGACCACGCCCCTAATACAACCCAGCAGTCCCTAGGCGAACCACGAGTGAGGCCACGCCCCCAGAGTAACCCAGCAAGCCCTCTGGTGAGCCACAAGTGAGGTCATGCCCCCAGTGTTAACCAGAAGCAAAGCCTGTGAAGACCAACAGTGCAGTGAAGTCACATCTCCAGTGTAGGCCACCAGCAAAGCCCCACCTCCCTACCCATGGCAAATTAGTAGCTTGACCCTGCTCCCAGAACAAGTCAGCAACAAAGCCATGCTCCTGGGGCAGGCCAGCAACAAGGCACAGTCCCAGAGAAAGCCAACATCACAGCCCAATCCCTGAGATAGGCCCACAACTAGGTTCCAAAGTCGGGTCCAAACCTGCTGCAAGGCCCTGAACTCTGGCACAAAAAGCTTGGGACAGTGTCCTCTCCATTCCAGGAGTGGAGTCCAACTGTTACACAAACCTAAAAAGTCACAAAATAGACAGGAAAAAAAGTGGGAAAAAAAATTGGCCATAGAAAGTTAGTATGGTGACAAGGGAGGATCAAGGCACAAACTTAGGAGACAATGTCAAAATGGCTACATGAAAAGCCCAAAGAAAAATGTCAATTGGTGTCAGGTCCAAAAAGAATTAACGGAAGAACTCAAAAAGAATGTTAAAAAGCAAATAAGATCAGTAGAAGAAATATTGGAAAAATAAATGAGTAATGCAAGAGAGTCATGAAAAAACTAAGTCAACAGCTTGGTAAAGTAAGCACAAAAAAATGAAAAAATATACATACATACATATATGTGTGTGTATATATATGTGTATATATATATATATATATATGTATGTATGTATATATAAATTCTCTGAAGAAAACTACTCCTTAAGAAATAGAATTTGCCATATGGGAAAGGAAGCACAAAAGCTCATTGAGGAAAATAATACCTTAAAAATTAGAATTGGAAAACAAATTAGAATTGGGCAAGTGAAAGGTTATGATGCAACGAGACAATAAAACAAATAGAAACAATCAAACAAAGTCAAAAGAATGAAAAAATAAAAGAAAATGTGAGCTTTTTCATTTGAAAAATAACTAGCTTGAAAAAAATAGACCTAGAAGAGATAATTTATGAATAATTGGACTATTTGAAATCCAAGATTCAAAAAAAAAAACCTGGATCATATTGCAAGAAATTATCAAAGAAAACTGTCCTGATATACTAGAACCAGAGGGCAAAATAAAAATTGAAAGAATCCACTGAGCACCACCTGAAAGAGACTCCCAGGAATGTCATGGTCAAATTCAGAGCTTCCAGGCAAAGAAGAAAATACTGCAAGCAGCCAGAAAGAGATAATTCAAATATAGTGAAGCCACTGTCAAAATTACACAGAATAGGGGACAGCTAGGTGGTGCAGTGGATAGAGCACCGACCCTGGAGTCAGGAGGACCTGAGTTCAAATCTGGCCTCAGATACTTAACACTTACTAGCTGTGTGACCCTAGGCAAGTCACTTAACCCCAATTGCCTCACCAAAAAAAATCAAAAAATTATACAGGATATTGCAGCTTTTACATCACAAAAAAGAGGCACAAAAGAACTATTACAGTGGAGAAGAAGATGGAGGTAGGGGTGATAGTTTGAACCTTACTTTCATAAGAATTGACTCAGAGGGAATAACATTCACAGTCAGTTGGATATGGAAATCTATCTTACCCTTTAGAGAAGTTAAAATGTGTCATGGATAAGAGACAAGTTATAAGTCTGATAGAAGAGAGAGTGGATTAGGTGAGTCAGTAGTCGGAAGTAAAACACTTTTGAGGAGGGACAGGGTAAAAGATGAGAAAGAGAGAAACTTAAGCAAGGAAAAAATAAGACAGAAGGAAATAGTTATCATAGCTGTAAATGTGAATATGATGAAATTTCCCAAAAAATGGAAGGGTATAACAGAATGGATTAAAAACCAAAATCCTACAATATGCTGTTTATAAGAAACACATATGAAGCACAAAAACACACAGAATAAAGGTAAAGGACTGCAGCACAATGTATTATACTTCAACTGAAGTAAAAAAAAAGTAGTAGCAATCATGATCCTGGACAAAAGCAAAAATAGATCTAATTAAAAGAGATATGGAAGAAAACTGTATCTTGCTAAAGGTACCATAGACAATTAAGTAATATCAATATTAAACATGTATGCACCAAATGGTATAGCATCTAAATTTTTCGAGAAGTTAAATGAGTTATAGGAGAAAATAGACAGAAAAACTATACTAGTAGGGGACATCAACTCTCCTCTCTCAAAACTTTATAAATCTACAAAATAAACAAGAAAGAACTTAAGGACATCAACTGAATTTTAGAAAATTAAGATATGATAGAACTTTGGAGAAAATTAAATGGGAAAAGAAAGGAATATATGTTTTCCTCAATTGTACATATAATCTAAACAAAAACTAACCATGTATTGGGGAATAAAAACTTCACAGCCAAATGCAGAAAAGCAGAAATATTAAATGCATACATAATCTAATAAAAATTACATTCAATAAAGAGAAGCAGAAAGATTGATTAAAAATTAATTGGAAACCAAATAATCTAATCTTACAGAATGAGTGGGCCAAAGAACAAATCATAGAAACGATCAATAATTTCATTAAAGAGAATGACAACAATGAGACAACATAACAAAATTTATGGCATACAGCCAAAGTGGAAAATTTATGTCTCTAGCTGCTTCTGTCAATAAAATAGAGAAAGAGGAGATCAATGAATGAAACTTAAAAAAAAAAAACCTAGAAAAAGAACAAATAAAAAATCCCCAATGAATCACCAAATGGGAAATCCTGAAAATCAAAGGAGAGATTAATAAAATTGGAAGTAGGAATTCCATTGAACTAACAAAACTAGAATCTGGTTTTATGAAAAATAAGCTAAACTATTGGTTAATTTGATTTAAAAAAGAAAAGAGGAAATTAAAACAATTGTTAGGAGCTATTTTGCCCATTTATATGCCAGCACATATGACAATTTAAGCAAAATGGATTAATATTTGCTCAAATACAAACTGATCAAATTGACAGAAGAGGAAATAGAATATTTAAATAACCCTATGTTGAAAAAAGAAATTGAACAAGTCATCAATGAACTCCCTAACAAGCCCAGATGGATGCACAAGTAAATTTTACTAAACATTTAAAGAACAATAAATCCCAATACTATATAATCTTTTTGGGAAAAAAAATAGACGAAGAAGAAATCCTGCCAAATTCCTTTTACAATACAAATATTATGCTGATACCTAAACCAGGAAAGAGCAAAAAGAGAGTAAGAAAAGTATAGACCAATATTTTCTAATGAATATTGATGCAAGAATTTAAAATGAAATACTAGCAAGAAGTTTACAGCAATATATCACAAGGATCATACACTATGACCAGGTGGGA